>NC_056728.1:1487920802-1488118302 GCF_019279795.1 Protopterus annectens | reverse complement strand
TTGCAGGGGGGCAAGACCCCTCCACCCCCCACACCCCCTCTACTTAAATATACTAACTCAGAGATCGCACTACAGTGGGGAAACAGGTAAATTCCTTTTCCCTACTGTAGTGTGCTTCTGCAACGCAGTGTTTCTTAATGATTCTTTGTACCATTATTCAGGAAGTGCACTTTTGTTTAAGTGCACTTTCGCGTAAAAGGTCCTCTTCTTTTCTTTTTTGAAATAATGATCTTTCGACATAGAAAAGTAGACCCATATATATATATATATATATATATATATATATATATATGTATATAAACACACATACACACACATATATACATAATGTGTGTAACATAACTATCTGTCTGTCTGTCTATCTATCTGTGTATCCTATATTTCTATCTATGGTTTACTGTTATGTGCTTGGCACAAAGATTGTTTAATAGAGTGCAATTCTTGAAAATCAATAGTTGAAGTGTCAGAAACAAGCATTACTGACTGTCCAAACTTGCCCCCGTTCCAGACTCATTTTAGAGCATGATCTGTTTCTGGAGCTGTAGGGAGTTTCTGTGTTTGTTATTTTTACTAGATATGCCAGCATTTGGCATGACAACTTTCAGGGAAAGGTTGAGATCATTCTTCAACTCATACTTTTGCATGTTGAACATAGTAAACCATATGAATTGATAGCAATTGAAAATTCAATTTGCTATGGTTTTAGCAATCAGCAATATCAAATTGTTAAATCATGTGACCAGAAGGTCGCAAGACGAGAATTCTGACTTGTATGAACTATGTAGAACATTGCTGTGTGGACAGACGAGCAAGTGCTAACATGAGTCCAGAAGGGGGTGGGGCAATTCTGGGTGTTCAAACAAGTGGCCATTGACAATCTCATCTTGTGACCTTCTGGTGGTGTGATTTAGCGATTCAACATTGTTAAGATCACTAAAAGCATAGTAAACCTGAAAATTCAAAGTTAACAGGATATTTTAGAGTGAAATGTCTGTATCATTGTAGACACATTATGAAATTACAACAGCAAAGAAGTGTTTCTCCACATACAGGTTTCCAAAGTAATGCTGTGCAATGAAAAAGATGTTAGATTTAGTAAAGGACAGTACACCTATAAACCACTTTGAGTGGAACAGCTGCTTCTATATTAAGTAAGTTAAGAAGATGAGACAGTGAGCCAAATAGGCCATATGCAGGAATAGGCTATGTATTTAAATCATACTCTGCTGTACTGTGTGGTTAGGATATTGGATCAATCAAAAATCACGTAATATGGGACAAATGAAGAATAAATTCTCAGGAACGTGAAATTTATTTGTCTTTGCCAGAAGAAAATATACTATATGTGCATTTGGGAGATGCTGATAGCTACATATTTGCTAATCTCCATGGTTAATTTTCACAAAGCTTAAGATCATGAACTGCCGACACCATCAAATGATGATTAGACCAATTATTTTATGAATGTATTTAAAGAAGTGCAGACATAATCCCTCCCCCCAATACACACCAGCATATGTGGCTCAAACCCCCTCCCCCCATACCCACACACAGAGATTGCTTAGTTATGAATTGCTGAGTTAAAACTTGATCAGATGGAAAGCAGATGCATGTGTTTTGTTTTAGAAAAAAACTTCCCTAAGGAATGCATCATCCATGCAATGATTCCTTTAGGGCTAGGCTGTTCTAGAATGTGGGATGACATTCTCCTGAATGCTACAAGTGAGAGATTGTAACAGTCTACCATGCAGCCTAGAGCACATTAAACAGTGTTCATTTGGTGTTTCCAGATGTCAAAATGGCATTTCTATCTACAGAGGTACAGGAAGTAGTGCCTGTTAATTAAGGAATCGTGTGCATTATAATACAGTTACAAATGTGGAAACTTAAAACTTGAAGGGCTGTTAATTTCATAAGGATTAGGAAAGTTATGGCAGGAAATTCTGGACATTGCAGATTACAGGACCAGCAAATGTTAACTGTTAGCTTTCAATGCAGAAAGCTGCAGGGGTTTTAAGTGGTATTCATAACTCTATGCCACCATCCATAAACTCTGAAGATTGTTGAAAAAGATAGGGGCAGGACTATACCAGAATGTAGGCCTCTGTGTCAGGGGAAATACCTGCCATGGTAGTCCAGTGGTGCATGGATCATAGCAGTAAGGTGAGAATAGATCATCTATCCATTATCAAGCACTCCAAGAACTGATCAGTAGACACAGTAGGAAGACAGGGTCTCAAGATCTTTACTTCTTTGATAGATGAGTTTTTGTCACTTTGCAGTTGAACCTTAATCATCTAAAGAAACGAAGGCTGCCAATGGTCAGTAGTGTAGCAGTCTTATAATGGAAGACAATATTTTCACCATGGAGCAAAGCAGAATCTATATTATGGATGACACCTTACCAACCAAAACTGTCTTGTACAGGCAGCACTTCAATATTTATAACTACTTGGAGTCCATGGATGCTACAAGATATGGGCCTCTGGTATACTGCCTAATTTTGTTCGAGAGGCAGGGTAGCTGGCACTTGATATTCAACCACCTATTTGCTCTGGAACATTAGGTGGGTGTCACTCCTCCCTTAAAGTTTATAATTACTGCTTTTGAAGATAAAAATCCCCATAATTGCCTATTTTATCAGAAAAACATACTGGGGAGTGTTGCACAAAATGTTGGGCAGTATACCAAAAATCATAGCTTTTAGTTTTGATGTATTTAAGAAGGAGGCTTTTCTTGAAGATGCAGTAAATTAGGGCTATGAAATCTGCTTGCACATCTTTCTGGACGTTAAGTACTGAGTTGTTTGTTTGAAATATTATCACATCAACTGCATAGAGTTGGGGGGATAAAGTAAGTCAAGAGGAGGTTTATTTATAAAAATGGAGAATAGATGAAGAACAGGTATGGAAACTTGCAGTACTTCTTTTTTGAAACTGAACTGATTTGTAAATTGAGATATGAATTTTGACAAAGAAGCAGTGGTTGATGAGGTAGTTTTGAAACCTTGGAAGGGAATCTGGGCTTATGCCTATTTGTGGTAGGTAATGAAGGAGGATTTTTCAATAAGGTCAAATGCTTTTTTAAGATCAATAAAGGCTTTGCCAGTGAGCTGGCCTCAGTCCATAGATAGTGGTATTTCATCAGTTAGGGTCCACAGGGCAACATGTGTGCTCTAACCACATTAATATTTCTGCTATTTATGGAAGATGAGGTTGTAGGTAGGATTGTACTGAGTGAGTTGAACATAGATATTTTTCAAGCAGTTTGCCCAGAATTGGGCAATAGATGTTGGTATTGGGAAGTTCTGGAGGGGTTAGATTACTTTTGGAATTGGGTTGATAATAACAATTTTTCCATAAAAATGGCATGCTATTTTGTGTTTGGTAGAGAGATTGAAGATGTGCTTTAATGGGGTCATCAGGCAGTCTCTACAGTGGTGTATGAACCAGGGTTAGAAGCTACTGGCACCTGTTGGGCTGTCAGTTTTTAATCATTGCAAAAATGGTTCTAAATTTGCCCTTTTGCCTTATTTAAGGTTTAACTGAAAATATAGAGAGGTGATTTGGGGGATATAGTTAAGAGTCAGTGAGCAAGTGTTTCAGGGAAAGGAGGGTGGTTTGGGTAGTTCAGAGAGGAAGTCAGAGAGAGAGAATGTAGGTGTTAATATTGGGGGGCTCTTTTGAAGATCCCTTCCTGTGGACTGATTTCTATTTTCCAGAACTGTTTTGATGATTTAGCTATAGATTTTTTAAATGTTTTGGTTTGTTGGATTTTGTGTCATTGTATTGTGTGTTTAGTCAAGTGTCTGAGTTGGTTGTACTCTTGTCTATTGCTAGGGGAGAGGTTGTTTTCTCCATGCCTAACATGTTTAATTTCTATGTTTCAAAAGGATTTATAGAAAAGAGAAATTATAGGGAGGAATATGTTCTGAAGGTAACTCCCTGAAATCGGTAGAGATCCTGCTGAAAGATTAGGGTTGTTTTGGTTTAATATGAATGACCAGTATGCATGTTAAAGACATTTTCTTTAATGATTTTGATGTTTGGGTATGTCTTAAGCCTGAAGGAAACTAATGTGTAGGGATATTTGTCTGGGGGGTATGCACTGCAAAGCTTATTGGGCAATGTGTGAGATTAGACTGCATATTTTGTTGATGATTAGATGTAGAAGGAAATAGTTCTTGTAACGAGATTAGATTGCATAGGATGCAGCATTAATGTTTTTAAGTTTGAAATCAAGACAAGTCAAGCAGAGTTTCAATGAATGCTATGCTGAATGCTGTGAAATATATTTAGGTTGTGGTCACATAAAAGAGATGTTCTTGCTTTTGTTTCCTGGTTGAATTATAATTTCTTGAATTAGTATTTGGAATTTTCCATGTGTGTAAGAAGGAGGTGGGGGGTATCCAACTAGTAAGCTATTTTTTAAAGTGGGACAGCTGTCTATAGGGCCATCATCCTGGCCATTAGTATGTTCCCTTATATTTTTTAATCCATTATCCATCTTCTCTGCCATGGGGACTTCCCTGTATCTGTGTAACTTAACAATGCAGCACATCTCTATGTGCCATCCAAGAGCTGCAATGACATTTTGTTCTATTTTGCATGTACACAGGATGCTGTTTTAACACTGTGCTCTTCACTCAGATTGTATTCCACCTTTTTGTTGCCACTGCATGGCCTATTACCATTTAATTTATTTTATCCTATAATGTACTATGTAGTTCCTGCCTTAATGTGAGGATTGTTTTCACCCCTGCACTGTTGCATGAGCAACCTTATTTGCATCAATGGTGCTTAGCAATAAAGTCTGCAACTTTTTTTATAATTTGTGTTGCTGCTGACTCATTTATTCAGAGCTTCCTTGTGCCTGGTTTGATCACTTGTGACTACAAGACCTTGGATTGCATCTAAAACCATCTGTGGACCCAACGCTGATATAAGTATTTTGTTTTGCACTTGCTCAAACTATTTCAGTGCTATTTAACAGTTTGATACTGCATTTATTGATTTGGATGAATTTATCCTTGTTTTTTAAGTGCAATGTTTAAAGAAATACCATCTGTTTGTTACTGTACTGTTCTTAGGTCATTTTAACTGTATAGTAAACTCTCAGTTAACTGTAACTCAAGCAACCAGAACTTTCAAGCAACCAGAAAAAAAAATTGAAGAAATACAGTACAATTTAAATGTGTTGGACTTTCTGTACCTTCACACCCACCCCCACCCTCGCAGAAACATACCTTGCGTTTTCAGTATTTTAGAGTTTTAAAAATCAAGAACAAGTCAAACCAAACAAATAGTACAGGGAACAGTATTAGTCAGGCCTATTTTTAGTAATAACTCTCAAGCAACCAGAAACTATAGTTATCCAGCATCTACCAATCCCCATGGGTGCTGGTTAACCAAGAGTTTACTTTATTCTGGCATTTCTTAACCACTTCTGATACTGCAAAATCTGTTCTGAGTTTGCCCAAGTTCTCGAGTTTGACAAAATATTTCTGTGTTTTGCAAAGTTTTTCTATATTCGTAGAAGTTTTCCAACATATGTGCACCTTTTTCTGTACACAAATGTACATTTCTCAGGTTTTGTGAACTTATTTCTAAGGATTCCTGATACGGCAGGGGTTCTGCTTGTTTGTAAAGCATTTGTTATTGCATTTGAGATCAAAACCATTTTATTTTATATAAAGAAAATTTTATTCTGGGCTCTGGTGGGAGCAGAAGCCTGATTCAACCCATGCAAGTTGGGAACTGATGGTGGAAGGCTTATTGCTTGTTTATCTGATGGGCCTGAGGGCTTAACTATGTAAACATCTTTCATCCTGCTGGTATAAAAGCCTCACATTTGCACATCACACAAACAGTTACCCATGCAAACCTCTCCAGTTTGAAATCCTCTATAGGAAATGCTCACCATAGTCTCCCACTGTTCATAGAAGCTTGAAGAGCTGCCAGTTTGCACAGAGGCTAGCACTACTGCAGGTCATCCTATAGTATACAACTAAACACTCTCACTTAGTCCTTTAAGTGACTCTCCCCTACTGCTTCTCATCTACCAATGATCTAGTATAATGGATAGGTGTCTCCCTGTCATCTCTCTTTCCTGCCTGGTGAATATGGGCATTTTGAGACAGTGTAATAACTGCCTCATGTTCACTAACAACCATTTAATTTTAGAACAGACAAACAAAGTGTGTGGGAGACATAGATACACAATGTCGTTGGAGACAAAGCTCTCACATACACAAATGGAAAATGCTAATTTGGCTGTTTATGTTACACCCAAAACAGTCACTACCAACACTAAGGAACAAACACATAAATTCACATATGCTGAGATACTCACATGAAATCTACCCAAACCCCAAGACTTCCTAAAAGCATCTCTCACTGGCACCATACACACTCAAGAAGATAACACCTCACACAACATATAACTCTGAAAATCATAGTGGCCCTGCTTCTAAGCCCATAAGGACAAAATCACACAGCCAAACATTCTAGTTATTGGGAATTTCATTGTAAGACATACTGATGTCCTCCTTACCAGGTTAAACAAGGAAAAGATCACAGTGATCTGTCTGTCTGGATCCAGATCATGCCAGATCATGCATGCACTTAGGTCTTTAAACCTCAAGTACCAGTATGACATGGTCATCATCCATGAGGGTGTAAATGATATAAGACTTATCTCACTGGACTATAGGAAGACAGTCATGATGGTGACATCTGAATATGTGTTCAAGGTTGGTATGAACCTAGCCTTAAGTAGCATCCTACCTTCACCAGTGATGATGCCACAATACCAGAAAAGAATGACTGACTTCAACAATTGGCTTAGTTTCTGGTGTCACAGCAAGGGGATCAAGTATCTGTCAGCCTGAGGAGACATGATTGACAAACCACAATACTTTGCACTTGTCACCACTTGGCCTCCAGATTATCCTCTTAGTGCCTTTGTTTAGGCTTTGCCAAGTTGCTAAATCCTCCAACATAACAAAAATCACTCATGAGTACCAAAATGTACTTCTGCTTAATGCTAGGAGTTAAATGCACCCCTCGAAGCACTCCTCACCCTGGAGAACACAAACATATGTGCCGTCAGGGAAACATGGTTAAGAACTATGGAAAGCACCCGACTATCAAAAGCTACAATGCCTTTCATACATTTCAATCACTCTCAGCTCAGGATAAAACAAAGGGATGAGGTGTCTCAGTGCTCATAAAGGGCAAGTGCACTACTAGACTGGTGCAACAACATGACTTGCTTGAGCTGCTCTATGTTTAACTAACTATAGATGTAAACACTTATCATAACCTTGCTAGTTACAGATCACCTAACATGAGTCTGGAAAACCACACCTCCTAGATAAACCTACTGGATTTTCTTAACATTCAGCCTAGCACCATAATATGTGTGACTTCAACTACTTCTTCCTAAACTGGGAGACTTATACAACACATAATTCACTTGCTCAGAGGTTTCTGGACTTCGTTAATACAAGCACTTTAGAGCAACTAGTTAGCTCCCCAACTAGATGTACAGATATCCTAGACCTAGGACTCAGAAACATAGCGGGATGCTGCTCCCTCCCATGCATTAACTCCTCCCTGGTATGATCTGATCACATTATCTCCTTTATGATTAAACTAGCCTAGAATCCCCTTCAAACTCCAAACCTGGTAAGAACTTTGCTTAGACCAATTTCTTCAAACTAAATAACAGCTTATTAAACTTCCAAGCCCCTCCAAATCTGGATGACAATGAGGCCTACTCTGAAGTATACACAAAAGCACTGTACACCTACATTCATAGCTCCATAGAAGAGTCAGTATTTGTCCAAGTCAAACCTATGTTTACTGGTAAAAATAAAGCATGGAGGTGGACCCCTAGCATAAATAGGTAAGTCAACAAAAGGAAAAAAAATCCTCTCCAAAGCCAAGAAGAAACAGACAAAATAATGCAAAAAGACAGTCACCAATCTAAACAAATTAGAGAGGCTGGTAAAATCTGCCAAAGCAAACTACAAGACAAAGATAGCTTCCTAGGTGAAAGGTAAGCATAAGGCACGATTTCTCACTCTGGGATCATACATAAACTTACTAAGTTAGGTATAGACCCCTACATCATCAGATGAATAGCAAACTGTCTCATTGACAGTACACATGTTGTCTAGATAGGTGAATCCACGTCCAACAAGAAACCTGTTACTGGTGGTGTTCCACAGGACTTAGTGTTGGGACCCCTCTTGCTTACTATATATTTCTCTGAAGTGAAGGCCAAAGTTGGAAGCCTCTGGCTCATCAAATTCTCCAATGACTGTAAACTCAGAGCAATCATTGAATCTACAAACGATGCTGACATCTTGCAAACAGGCCTAAATTGACAAAAGACTGGTGCCCAAACCATGGTCTGAGAACAAATGCTAAAAATGTGTGGTTATATTCTTCAGTGAATCAAATATCCCTGCAAATTATAATATTGATAGCACACCCCTAAAAGTAGACCCAGTGATGAGGGACCTAGGAACACAGATAGTAACAAACCTTTGACTATTAGGTAGCTATGGTAGTGAGGCAGTCCTTCTGTGTGACTCAACTTATAAGTAAAGGCATGGCATCAAGATCAAAGGAAGTCATAATGCCATTGTACTCAATCCTCGGCAGTCTTATAATTCAGTACAATATCCCCTTCTGCATGCACCTAACCAGGCACTTACACCAACTGGAGTGGCCCCAGAGGTTTATAACTGCAAAAATACAAAGCGTAAGACACATATCTTATGCAGACTGACTAAAGACCCTATCCCTTTATTCCATTTCATATAATTTATTAAGAGGGGACTTATGTCTGACCTACAAGGCATTCGATGATCCAGCCCTGATTAAAATGTTGCATATCTGCAAGAACTTGACTTGAACCTTATTTGTGACTGCAACAGAACTTGCTGGAGAGACAGATTTGTATCCCAAAGGCTGATTCATCTGTGGAATAAACTTCCCATCTTTGTAAAACAAAGCCCATCTCTCACTCTCTTCAAAAAGAAGTTGGGCAAATGGATGGGGAACTGTAAATTCCCTCCAGTGGTACTGCCCATGTCCATTATGGACAGAAGAGTCTGTAAAATGACTCAAGGCTCCAACACCCAATGACTTATTACACTGACAATGCTCTGTCCCATATCTGGGGAATTAAGGTATAATATTGTAACATTCTTAGTATTATTGGCTAGGCTTGTAAAGGGTCTTGTGGTATTAGCCTAGTAATCACCTATGAACCTATGACTCTAAGGATCATTCATGCCTTATGGACTGCTGTGGACATTTGCCTTTCCCACTGCTGCCAAAGGAGATTATGGTATATAGTGGTTAGTAGTAAATGCTGCATTTGGTTTGTCATTTGTGTTGCTACTTCCTGTCAACTACATGTCTGCATTCTGAACTTCTGTATTAATTAACCACTATTTGTTTCCAGTTTGTGCATGTTCATTTCTCATCCCAAGTTGTAACTCCTGCTTTGCTTGTCTGTTGGTCTGTGTGTCACCTGAGATTGACCTTTTTACATTTGTTGATGCCTGAGGATATTTCTATGTGTGGCCATTTTCTTTTTTATGCTTCAATTAAACTTTCTGCGTTTCCTGTTACATTAAGCAAATTAAGCCTTTTCTAACTGAGTCATTCCCCTTCTGAATGGAAAGCATTTTAAAATTTGTTCCTCATGTAACTCACATTCAGGCATTTCCTGGTTTGTTGCTGGCCTCATCCTGCATGCTGCACACTTGACAGTTCCCATTGGTATGTTCTTTCAACCCAGCTATTTGAGTTCAGCATCCCATATTTCTTTTAGCTTGTTTCATTCAGTGCAACTTGAAAGATGGTAGCATGTCCATTTGTAGCTATGTGAGGAGTAGACAAGTCCATAGACACACACTGACAAACACAACATACACATGCATTCAGATTCACACACACACACATACACACACACACACACACACACACACACACACACACACACACACACACACACACACACATGGACTTATGGGTACTGCTTGATCAGTTCTCCATTTACGTCAATGAAGCTGAAATTTAGTAAATAAGTAGACATTGATGAAATGTCGTTACACAAAAAAAAACACTGCTGGAGTTATAGCAAAGCATTTTAGAGTGTATTTTTTTCAGTCTCATCCATGAAACAATAAATGAGTTATTAAAATAATTCATTTTTTTGTGCTACATGGATCTAAACCTCTGGCTTAATGCATGAATATGACAATGTTATTTACTCAGCAACATTTTGTATGTAATTTGTTTTCTGGCTAGTAAAAGCAGTTTAAAACAATTTAACTTCTACAGGTGTTAACGTGCTTTTAAAGGAGGTGCAGGTGTTTGAGATGCAGCTCTCTTAACAACAATTCATCTGGTTCTGGCTGACTATAAATCCATTTAAATTATCTCTAACCTTGCCTTCATTTCTCTGCTAATTGTTATTTAGAGAAGCTTTTTATCCTTTTTGTTTTGCAATTCAGAGCTGTTTTAATGACACTTTTCTTTCAAGTGTCGAGGAAATAGAAAATTCGAACATACTGCAAAATCAGTATTAGAAATATTTTTCATTAGTGGTGCATCTTAAATTAGCAGTAGAATCTGTTGTCTTTACTTGTATGGTTTGCTCTAAGCCTTTATTTGTATATGCATGTGCAAACTTAGAAACGCTACCATGACCTTGAACTTTAACTGACTTGTCCACAGTAATCAGTTTGCAGCCTGAAGCAAACGAAGCACTTGCCGGGCAAAACCTTCAGAAAAGTGCTGAAAAGATATATTGTGCTTCATGTCCTTCATGTATAGATACACTACCAGACATATGCACAGCAGTAGCCAAGAGCATTATTCATTTGTCCTTTCCTATGATGGTAGCAGCTTGTGTGGAGAAAGAAGCTGCCTTGTTAAAGCAAGAAATACCAATCAAACTCAAACAGCTCAAAACCTAAGATTAGATTCAGGATCAATGTGCTATTTATTTAACTAAATAGCACAGAGTGATGTTCCTGCTATAGTGCTCCTCTTGATTGCCTGCCTTTCAACTTAAAATCAAAATACAAAAAAGATCAATAGTCTTAAGCATGGCTTCTGATTAGAGATTTACATTAAGCAGGAACTGAAATAAAATCTAATTGGTGAGCTGGTCAGGTAAGAGGTCATAAAGTTTCTTAGGCAGGCTGTTCATGATTTACTGGCTTCTACTTTCATCAGCAGAACTCCTTTGAGCAAACTATGGATACTGAAAAAAAATGTACTGTGAAATAAATCCTCATGCATTCAAAAGAAGTATTATTTGTAATAGCAACCCAAGAGGATATGCTCTTGATATATTTATAAACAAGCTTTTTAAACATGTTTACTTTCAGAAATTGGCAGTTGTAAAAGAAAAGCTGTTTATGTCTCTTGTGTACTGTGAACCAAAAGTAATAACCTTGAATGCAAAGAAAAAACAGTCACTAATGATGTGTATAAGTGAAGTTCCAATGACAGTTTGTATTTTCTATACATAATTAAATGGCTAACTGTAGAAACAGTTTCACAGTTACTAAAATATTCAGAGAAGTCAGCCACATGGTGTTCTACAGAATTTGGAAGCAACTTTGGAAGTATGCAGTCTCAGAAATTTACTCTATCCTCTATCTTCATTAATTCGGTCCTTTCACTCTGTTAGAATGGGAAGCTAGCCTAGAACTGTACAGTCCATTGTTTTTGCCAGAATGGGGGCTGGTATTCCTAGGCAAGATTAGAGCTTTACAGCCTATTCATTCCTGCTCTGGAATCCCATCAGCCCTGCATTCTCATACCAAGTTTCAGGTGGTAGGAAATAGACCAGCATGCTGTTTCTGGGATGGGGGGTGGCCTACCTTCTCTTCATGGGAGCACGAACCGTCACCCACTCAGCTGCTCCACCAAGCCCACAATCTTTATCTTAAAAAGGGGAATTGTGCCTTCTCATGCTGGGTTATCTTGCGTTACTTAGAGGGAATTCCTTTTGATAGCATGAGCTCAGTAAGTTCGGAACTCACCTCAGTGAACACTTAGTATTCTTACTAGGTGTCAACTCAGTGTCAAACCAAGCCATCCAAAGCCGTCCACCTTCCACCCCCCCCCAGCATTGCTGAGGTGGCAGTGAAAGCTCACACCCTTCATACTCAGCCATCTTCTGTAGGACCCCAAACCAGTAGCTGACCACAGGTTAGTTGTGACACAGCCAGTGCTTTATTACATTCTATACTTGGAGCTCAATACACTGACCTCTTTGATGCTGATTGGCCAGCTTCTACAATGTCATTGGCTGCATTTTGATTTACTTTCATATTACTTGCATATTAGGTTGCAAAGACTTACATAATTAAATACCAGGTACTTTTTCCAAAACCAGTTTTATTCTATTCAAGTTTCCAACACAAGACCCTAGTGTGCAACAGGTAAGGAAATCTCTTCATCATTGTTGCAGGTAGCATGAGTTTCATTGCACTGCTCTGGCTTAAATTAGCTGTACCAGTGAGACTGATTTTACTACTGCTTTATTACATGCAATACATCACTGTCACTTAACTTATTAACTTACTGACTGCATGACTTCTGAACACTTTCCTGAAATTAACACATTTATGCAAACTATATTGTTATTAATGTTAAATAATATAGTATTGCATTATTGCTCCTTGCTGCTGTTTTACAGTTGTAATGATCTCTATACTTCTATTAGCTTAATTTGTCAGTAATATTCACAATAAATCACACCACTGCCTGGCCTTAAGCAGCTGATTTGGCTGGAATTGCCCTACTCCTTCAATCATTTCCATCTGGAATTTGCACATAAGAAACTCAACAGGCCTGATCCATATCCAGCTCTATCTAAGTATCTTACAACTTTAAGTCCCAAATCATCATTATGCTTCACAGATGAGGCTTTTCTTTAAATTTCCAAATCATATAATTAGGCAGGAAACTCTTAATACTCCTCATATGTCTCCTGAATGTGGACTCCCATGCCCCTGGCCCTCAAAAATATCTACCATCACACAAAACTGCCTCTGCTCCTACTATACCACTAACATAGCCTTATAACATATCCTTGACTCAGTTCTCTACTCCTCTTTCACAATCACTCTTAGCCTTTTCCAGCAATTAATAAATGATCAAGTACTGTATATTCTTATTTATTCTAATCAAAACCATCTCTTTGTTGATTTGTTTTCTGTATATAGAAAGGCAGGACTGCTATTGTACCTTTCGAATGTATATTGAAAAGCAAAAATATTGTACTGTCAATCTAAACATCTCTACTGTATGCATTGGTACCGAGGTCCTACACTTCTCCATTGTATATAATAGCTGTTGATATTTCTATACAATTATTTTATCCCTCATATTGCAAAACTACTGCATTCATATATTATTATTGTCTATCTATGTATCCCATGTTTTTTAGAGCTTTTCTCTCCTGACCTCCTCTGAAAAGGGATCTCTTCATTCTGCCCTGTAGGACTTTCCCAGTAAACAAATGTTAATATATTTGTCTGCCTAATATATTTGCCATATATTTGTTTGCCTGCCTAATTCTCTATAAAACCGGACTGCAAATAAGTAAAATAAATCATACCCTTCCATCTCACAATAATGTAGAAATAATTATTTCCAAATTTCAGCTCAACCCTCACAAAACAGTTAACATTATCTGTACCTATCTTCCCCCAGGAAAAAATCCCACTATTTTAGAAGACCTATTAAATTGGCTTTCACTAAATCTCCTTCAAGAAACAATACTTTTAGGAGACTTTAATATTGACTGGAATCTATGTCAACATACCTATCCACCCACCCTTATTAACCTGCACGGCTTCTCTCAAACCATAAACTCCCCAACAAGAACAAACAAACAGAATAATAAAGAAAGTATACTTGACTGGATACTTATAAACAGTCCTCAACAAAAGTATACAACAGGAACTCTCCCAGATGACCTCAGCGACCACTCCCTAACTTATATCATCAGGCATAGAACAAGTTTAACTATCCCTACCCAAGTTATAACATCCCGTAGCAAGAAATTCTTTGATCCCATTCTGTTTCAAAATGAACTTATGCAAGTCAATTGGTCATCTCTTAAATCTCTCCCCATAGACGAAGCTGTTAGCCACTTCAATCATACTTTCCTGACAATCCTAGAACATCATGCTCCAATGCATTCTATAAGAATTAAATCTAAAACAGCCCAATGGCTTTCAAATACTACTAGGAATCTAATCCTTAGTAGGAACAAAGCCTGGACTAAATGGCGTACCTCAAAAAACAGAACTGATCGCCTCATTTTCAGAGAACAAAGAAATTTAACAAAGAAAGCCATCCTACAAGATAAAAAGAACTTTTATACTCAGCTACAACAATCATCCCTACACCAACCACATAAATTTTGGACCGCCATTAATGCACTGTTATCCCCTGGGAAAATTGCCACACCTAATCCAATTGATTCAAACCCAGACTGCCCATTACAAACAGCTAATGCCTTTAATACTTTCTTTACCTCTGCCATTCTTAAGCTAGCTAACCAACAGAGCCCTGATACCTCCAAACTACTAACCCAGGGCCCCACTCCCCCCCATTCCACCTCAAACCCATACCCACCACATATATATCATCCTTACTTCAAAAATTAAAACCCACGACCCCCTCGGCTGACAAATTACCAGCAGAATTCCTCAAAATTGGTGCAAAAGCTATAGCTTACCTGATCTCTATACTGATTAGCAGGACCTTAAAAGAAAGCACAATTCCTTCATTATGGAAAATCTCATATATCATCCCACTGTTCAAAGGTGGTGACTCTATGGAGTACTTCAACTTTCGCCCCATAGCATTATTATCACCACTTGCAAAAATAATGGAGAAATGCATCCACAAACAGTTACTAAATCACCTACTAAATAACAACCTCCTAGCTAATTGCCAACATGGTTTTCATCCTTTCCATAGTACTACTACAGCCTTACTATCCTTTATCGACTCAATTAACAAAAACCGCAACAATAATATTCCTTCTTCAGCCTTCTTCGTTGACCTATCCAAAGCCTTTGACATGGTCAACCACAAACTTCTCCTCCATCATCTAAGGTCCCTCTCTTTTGACAATACAGCCTTAAATTGGTTCACATCCTATCTGGACAACCGAAAACAGGCTGTACTCTGGCATAACCACCTCTCTGAACACCTTCCCACCTCTATAGGAGTCCCTCAGGGCTCTATCTTAGGCCCTCTACTATTTTCTATCTTTATAAATGACCTTCACCTAGCCACTCCCCTATCTACTTGCATTCAATATGCAGATGATACAACCATCATTTGCTCAGCCCCAACACAGTTTGAACTATATTCTCTCACACAAAACACCTTCACAACCATAGAGCAATGATTCTCTAACCATTGTCTCCTCCTTAACCCAAAGAAAACCAAACTCCTGATTTTTACACTCTCTTGTCTCCCTCCATTAATTTCTCACTCACATCCAACAATGGCATCCTTATCTCTCCAGACAATAACACCAAACTTCTAGGCATTACAATTGACAACCAACTCAAATTTGACACGCACATTGACTCTACAATAAAATCAACTAACAGCAAACTAGGCTCTCTCTACAGAATCAAATCTTTCCTTACTCCAGAAGCCAAAACTACAATAGCTAGAACCCACTTAATCTCTTCCCTATTATATGCCTCCCCTATTTATACCAATCTTTCTAAATATATTCTTAATAAACTAACTACATCATATAACAATATTGCCAGATTTGCTACAGCCTCTCCATACAGGTCTTATCATTGTTCCAATCTTAAAAGACTAGGGTGGCTTGAATTACCCAATCTAATACAATTTAATCAACTTACAATTGCCCATAAAGCCCTCTACCACCCTGACAACACTCCAATGCTCTCCACCCTCATAAAACCCTATAACAATCTGAAGAACCTGCGCTCCTCTAACAAAATACTGATTCATACTTCTCTATCTAAGAACTCAGCAGGTGACTCTATATTTTCCAACTCAGTTGGTAAAATATGGAATCAACTACACCAAGACCTCATAACTCAAACATCACTCCCACTATTTAAAACTAAACTAAAATTCTTCTTTTCCAACCACTGGCTTTGCTCTTGCAATAACCCAGACTAACCATTTTGTACCTCCTTGCTATTTGACTCTTTACACCCACTCTTTTTCTTATATCTAACACTCTAAATTATTCTCTTCAAAACTGTTTCTGTTACTTCATTTCTAATAAAGGCATAAAACCACTACTTTTCAACTTCTTACAAAAATGTAATAGTGTAACTAGGTACTTTACTTGTATTTTTCTACTTTACATTTTTTTCCTGTAATAGAGTAATTAGGTACTTTACTTGTATTTTTTCTACTTTACTAAACCTCATATTGTACTCAAATGCTTTTACTTCCAGCTGAAGGTTTAAAGTACATGTGATTAGATTTATTTGTATATGTTTATATATTATGGTAAATTTTTTGTTTATTCTTACTATAGTAGTATTGTAGAGGAGCTTTTCTCCCCGAGCCTCCACTGAAAATGGACATGTATCCAGTTGGACTAGCCCGGTAATCAAATGTAAAATAAAAAAAATAAAATAAATAAATATATAAATAAACAGGCAAACGAACTGTCTTTTTGTTAGTTATTTGTACAGTTTTGCCAGCTATGGATACTGGGTGAACATAATCCACATTAGCTTAACCACTCAACTTCTGATTGCATTTTTATATCATGGGTGATATTTGCTCTGTTATTTCCTTAAAAGCTACTTATATTCAAGTACTACACTAGACAGTAGTGGATTACCTATTTGATATATGTTTATTTTATGGCTCTGCTCTACTGTGAAACTACTAAACCCCTTTGCTTTACAGTTACTACATTTGGTAACTAAATATTTAGACTAACTGTAGCTACTGCAGCTGATGTCATTCTAAAGTATACAGTATGTGTCAGATTGGGACAAGATACCTGGCAATTCTTACTGCTTTGCCAGGGTTGGTCTAGACCTCTCCTTCCAAGGTTTTCACATGCTGTATAAAGCTTTTGCTGCCCCATAGTGCCATTTTAGAAGGAGACTATCTGGTGATCATGCCAACTTGATAAATTCTCCGGGGCACATTATAATAACTCCATTCAATGCCAGAAGTCTAAAAACATTTTCTGTAACTTGGATACTTTCATATATGTATCATTACTGTTTCATGGTTGTAAAACACTGCAGGTACTACCTCTATTCCTGGGTTTAGTGTTTATCATGTCTTCAGACCTACTGGCAATTGGGGTAGAGTGTCAGCAACAACTCACCATAGATTTCACAGTACACCAAATGTAAACACCTAAATGTCAAAATCACTCAAACCAAGATTAATTATTACTTCACAGATAGCTATAGGATACCTGCCAAGTCACTTTTTGATAATAACAGCTATCTGGACATCATACCTCTCAACTGTCCACATTTTCACAGCATGTCCAGATTTTTGACCCATATTTTTGGTATATTTATCATAAAATTGTGTTTTTTTTTTCTGGCAAAACACTGACAAATCATTGGGGACATAAAAAAAAATAATGGCAGACAATTGAGTTTCAGTCTTCATATTCTTCAGAAAATTCACGCTAATGCAAAATCTGTTATTCTATCAATTTTCTTAGTTTGTAAGAGCATAATTTAAAAAGTGTCCCTTATTTTTGGACTTTGATCCCCCATTATGTGTGGCTTTGTCCTGATTTCTTGCTCTAAGAAGTTGAGAGGTATGCTGAACATCTTAAGTGAAATCCTGGAAAGGGGCTTCAAATATCCATCAATTAACTGGCTGACCTACACTGCCATTGGTTGTCATGCCCATTGCCTTCTTAACATTATAAATCCTAACTCCCTCACAAAAATACTTAACCAGCTTACTAAAGGCACCAGTACCCTTCATCCAATCCTCACAATATGGTCACTTCTTAAACACTTCTTTAGGTATCCTCTTTGCTTATTATACTTGACTGCAAAACATTGATCCTTTCCTTTAAGAAAGGAGGTACTTCCCCTCCAAATACATTTGGATTTAGGGACCTGTCAAAAGCAAAACTTCTTCAGTTACTTGTTGGGTGAAGTAAATGACCATCGTAATCCTGGTCTGATGCATCCCATGTCTAAAGTTGCAGACACTATCCCTCTGACTTCTATTCCAACTTAAATAGTTGAACTGATAAGGCAGTCCCTATCTGCATCAAGTATAAGGAAAATTTTAGAAACAAACTCCTACAGTGGAATAACTGTATAAATAAATCATATAACAAGACAAAGAAATTATATAATTATTATATGAAGTCTCAATCTATTTACCTCAAGCAAACTAGTAAAGAGATTAAAGGAACCACTGTGAAGCTTGTAGATGAATATGAACTTAAAATAGCCACTAAAACCAAAATAACAACAAATCTTTCTTTAACTATATCAGAAAGTTAAGAAAGAACATATATGAATGTTCAGTTTATAAAAAAACAATACTGACCACATTAATCCAAAGGAATAAGTTATTATCTTAACTGAAATAATTAGTTTGAAATTTTATTTCACCCACAGTTATGGCTATTTCACAGTTTCTACAGTTACAGCCACACCTCTCAGTTAGTTTAGAATATGTCCTGTCAACTAAGAGTAACTCATCTGTCAGACCAGATAACATACCAGATAGCCTGATTATCAGTGCCTAATATGGTCTATCTGAACCTCTGTTTATACTCTTTAAGCTTAACCTGTCCACCTGTCACATTCCTGAATTCTAACAAACAGCCTTTGTAATTTCATTATGCAATGGCCATCTAGTAAAAGACCCTGGTCACAACAGATACATTAGTCTCTCTAGCCTTATATACAATGCTGTGGTATGTATTATCTAAGACCTCATTAATCTAGACATTGAACATATGTTATCTTTTGACACTCATCAACTTGTTTTTATCAAAGGAAAGTGTTGTTATTTTAATCTGACTAGTTTCTTAGAAAAATTTACCAAAGCAGTGGATGGTGCTTATCTAGTACATAAAGCATACCTGTACCTTGCCAAGGCCTTTAACACTGTAGGCATTACTGACAGACTTATAAATCTAAAAATAAATCCTTCTGTTCTATGGTGGATAGCTGACTGGCTATCTGACAGAACCAATCTTGATAGTTCCACAGATGCTATTTCTTAAAGCAAAAGGTTAGCATTGTTATATCACAGGACTAAGCAATAGGCCCTATCCTCTGTGGCATCCATTTTATAGACGATCAGACCAACTCTTCCATCTTATGATTATTTAAGTTTGTGGATGGCTGTGAATTAGGAGCTGTTGTTGATCTACCACGATTCACAATTTCTCCATTATGAGTTAGACCATGTTAACAATTGATACAAGGACAATGGTGCCAATTTAAATGTGAAAAATGTAGTATAGTTCATTTTGATAACAAAACATTTTCCCATACCATATAGGTGGCATAGCCCTATGATCAGACATTATCTTAAGAGATGAAAGCACTCTTGTTGAGAATTCTTTAGCTATTGATCATATGTCTGTAGTAGTTTGGAAATTCTTGTATCTGGGCAATCTAATATTTAGATGCATCTCCTCTAGATCCAAGGAAGTCTTAATTCTCCTTAATCCATATCTCATCAGACCCATTATTAAACATAATGCCACTTTTGAAATATGTTTGTGCAAATGCATCACTCAACTTGAGAAGCCTCAGATGTTTCTAAATAAAAACATCAATGGCTTTAAAAATCTTAGTTTTCAGGACAGAATGTCAGTCCTGTCTCTATACCATTTTTCTCACAAACTCCTCTATGGTGATATATGTTTAGACTTTATTTCCTTAAAAGATCAAACTCTCTTAAGACTTTCTATTCCTTCACAGAACAAATGATTCCACAATTACAAGGGTAAAGAAACTAAAACATCCATCTAGAGGTAAATAAAACACATTTCTCTGAAGGAATCATATCCAGTCATATACCCCAGCTCTGGAACAAATAAATAATTCATGCCAGGTACAGTTGCACTCTGATGTCTTTGAGGTAAACATAGATAAATGAAAGTGCTGCCTCAAATGTTCCCTGGTCTATCCTGTATTGCAATATTTGAGATTACATCTCAACTTATTAGTAGAAGAATAAGGGACAAAGCCAAAAATTATTGGAAAACAATGTCTCAGACTTAGAAAATTTCTCTTTTAAGCTAAGAAAATAAATAGAAAAGCAGGTTTTACATTAGCATCCATTTATTTTCTGAAGGATATGAAGTCTGAAACTCAAATGTCTATCATTATTTAGTGACTGCAATCCTAAATAATTTGCCAGAAAGATATGAATTTTGAAAGAAACAGTCCAAAAATGTGAGGAAAAGTTGGGATATTCTGTGTAAGTTTTGACAGTTGAGAGGTATGTCACTGAGGCAGGAAGGAACTTTTGAATATGAGTTATTGGTTAGGTTTGTATTTGTAATGGTGTGCACACTGATTGCCTGGTACTTAACTATAAACCTACAAATGCCTGTAGGTTTCTGCTATTGACTGAAGAATATATACTTGTAAGCTATAAGTTCAGTTGCTGAGTACCAGGTAAACAACTTCAATGATAATAATAAAACATATAACAATGAACTTGCTAAATAAAGGCAACTCCATTCTAGCAGCTCATTTCAAACAGAGATATAACCCTTCTCCAAAGAAAAGCTAAAATGTAATTCTTTGGGTGGTCAGCAAATACCTTTTTCAATGCAGATTATTTTTTTAACCCTCATAACTAAAGTATCACAGAAATAACAACAAACAAGAAAAAAAATAATGCTATCTAATTCTATACTACATTTAATGGTCAAGCCTAAAACTGTCCCAGATATGGAAAGGATTATAGTTACAGAAACAACAGAATTAATTATTACTGACCCGGGTACAGTAACTGCAAATGTTGTGACTAAAACATAAATACACACAGAGATCACTGTACATGCAGAGTTACCAACCTGATTACATTCCTTTAAATCATATTAAATACTTTGCTCTGAAAATGCTTGTATATGTTACATTGTTTGACATATATGTGATAATTATGAGCTATGTGTTACATTGTTTGGCATCCCTGCGATATTTATGAGTTTCTATCTTCAATGTGACCATCAGACTGTATAAGAAGAATGTTTATTCAATAACTGACTATGTGGTTATTACTTTTCAAAGGGATCAATGGAAAAAGCAACAGTTTATGAGTAAATCCAACAATAAGAAATGAGTGTTGATTTCAGTCATATCCTCATGGGAGGACATCAGTCTGAGCCACACATTGTCTTTGGCAATGACAGATTACATTTGATTTACAAGGGACATGTATCAGACATCTGTTTTCATCTCCTGATAGGATGCTTCAAATATGTATCTGTAGAATTGCTGTTATCACTGGATTTGGATCATGTACTGATTAAAGACTATATTAGTGTACTTGTTTTTTTACAGCAGCAGCAGTTATGATTTTGCATCATAAGGACACTGGCAGCAACCTGCTACTTGGTGATAAATGTATCATTTTGGCAAATGAGCATATAAATATAGATGGGTTGTTAAGTGCAAAAATACTTGCCAGTTGCTGAACCCCTGCCATTAGCATAAAAGATTAAACCTTCTTATCACTGCTATCAAAGATACTTAAAATCACCAGCACTTCATATGGATGTTAGCTATTTAAATGTAGACTGGGATGTATACAAGAGCAATCTAGCATATGTTTTCTGAACTGTTGAATAGTAGACTTCTAATAGCTTAAAGCAACTTATCACTTTTCCAACAAGGGATTTTAGCATGCTTGATTTGGTGTTTAGTAACTCTAGCAATTTGATTAGTAATGCTAAGTCATAAGAACAACTTGACACATTTGACCACATTACAGTCCTTCTAGTCCCACTGAACAGATCTATATAATGAAAGTTTAAAAACAAATAAGGCAAACATCGTGGACTATGAGTGCAAATAATGCACATTTTGTATGATAAACAACCTTGGAAGAATGTTATAATTGATTTGCAGAACAAACAAAAGATGATGTATATGAGATAATTTGACAAATCCAAATGTGGAACAATCAATACAGGATCCTAAGATTAAACAATCTTATTTTTTGAGTATATACAGTGAAGTTTCTACTCCACAACAGGAAACTACACATAATAACTAGGGTCTCTGCTAAAGGGGGAGATCTTTGCTGAATATAGATGGGAAAGTACTCTGAAAATGAACAATGTGACTGGAGTATTGAGGCTGCAAAAGAGAAATGAAGGTCTAGAAAAGTTAACTGTACTTGCATGCTTGATGGTTCCAGTTGTTAATTTGTAAAATGCTGACATTATTGTTTGATTATTTAATGTTTAATCATTTAATTTTCAAACAGAAAATTATGTACAAGTTTAAATTTAAACTAAGATATAATATCAATCAAAGGCCTTTTCATTGATGTTCAAAACAATTTACTTTGTTGTTTTGGAAGATGTGAAAATTTTACAGTGCTTAAGAAATTTAAATCAGTCTGTACTAAACATTTATATACCATGATTCCTCATAAACTGAAGCTAATGCTATGAGTTTTCAAACAGTCGCACAAGTTAGCCTGTAGGCAGAATAATACAAAATATTTTTTTTCATTATGTTATTTATGCATTTGAAACCTTATTATTCCTATGGACATTTCACAGATCTATTAATAAATGCAGATACATACATATATATATATATATAGATAGATAGATAGACAGATAGATAGATAGATAGATAGATAGATAGATAGATAGATAGATAGATATGAAAAACAAAAACATCAAACAGCAGGTAAGGGAGCATACAGTCTTGATCATCAACATATCAAAAAATACATTTTTGCATAAGGCAACCCCCGCCCGCCACCCTGCAAACTCTCTTCCAATTGTATTTACCAACTCCAAGATCATACAACAATGAGGAAAAGGCAATGCCCACCCCCTACTGTATTGCTATCTTGCACTGATTTAAAAAGCCTTTATGTCTCATCACCTGATTTTTCCTGGTTGATGAAAAAAAAAAGTTTGGACAATGGAATGCAAACTATATATATATATATATATATATATATATATATATACATATATATATATATATATATATATATATATATATATATATATATATATATATATATATACAGAGAGAGAGAGATTTGCAAATGACTCAGTCACTCTACACAAGTAGCTAGCACATTCAATACATCTGTTGACAAACATCTTATGAGAGAAAGCACACACTATTAAATTGATCAGCATCTTGTAATAGTCCATATCCAAAAATTACTGAAATCTTGGTAACAAATGCTTTTAAATGAATGAAAACATCATGCGTAGGCCTGATAATCTTTTTGAAAGAATAAAATGTAATCAACAACATGCTTACCTGTCTTTTTAAGACCATCTTTAGCTTATTATCTGATGATTGTATTCATAAATACTTGAATAAAATATGGGTTATCTCAACATTTAGTGGAAAAACTGAAACAGTTGTTGACAGCTGTAGTTATATTAGTCTGGTCACCATCACTGGATAGGATTTTGAACCTTGCTTGATGGGGGTTGTAGAAATATTTTTAGAGGTACATTGAAGTAATGAATATTAAACCATTTGTAAATGAACAGAAAAATTTAACTTTCACTACCCAAATATAATTTTATGAAACACTTGTTAGGGCAGAGCAATCAATCAAGTTATATCATCTGACATTGTTTATTTTGTTTCACTAAGTAATGTTACCTTTCATTGCATAATAATTCCTAAAACTGGGTAGTAGAAAGAAGTAATCCCCATAGAAAGTCTTGCAGCAACTCTCCCTTCAGGAGGAATAACACATGCATTTAGTTTAAAAAAAATCTTACTTATTTATTCACTGATGGATGAACTTCTTGTTTTAACAACTTAAGTTGCTATTTTTAATGCATATTCTTATTATGGATACCAGAGCTATAACAACATTGATCATGATGTGCAATTATTTGGCAAGACCTACATTACATTTTTTTTGGTCTTACACATTAAGTGAAATAAATCATCTGCAAACTGCACAAAAACATATCAAAATACACACTTTAACTACTTGATTATGAAAGAAGGTTCCAAAATTTGCATTTTTAAACTGGTTATAGATTTTTAAGAGACAAACTATGCTGGCGGATAAATGACTTAAAAGATGTTACAATACAAGCCATCTTAGAGTTTTTTCTTTGGTCCCCTTGGACCTCATTACTACAGGCCTGGGCCCCATGTTTCATACCCATGCTGGGTCTACCAGTTATCCTTCTAACTCCTTTGACTTATTTCAATTTAGCTGGAGCTGGTTGTGGATATTAAGTACATCCTTTGGGCTCAGCCATCTGTATTTCTGTCTGGTGGTGGGTGTGACAATTGGGGAGAGATGGGTGAAGGCTGCCAGCCTAGTCAAATCAAATTTGATATATAATTTTCGCATTTGTAAATAAATGAAAAATACAGGCATATTTTCTTGAGTGTAAAAGAATACTGTGAAATGTGGAACTGCAAAATATGTGACAACATTGCACTCTACTGGCCCAGTGAAGCATGCTGTGACCCTTTCATGTTAGAATTCAGCTTCAGTGAGTCTTGTTTTAAGGCTAAAGTTTATGACCAAAATTTACATGTAGATGGTGCTGTACTGCTCTGGTTTCTGCTAGAGTGTATATGTGAAATGTATTTTATTGTTGTAATTTTCTGAGCAGGTGTTAGATTGAGAAATAATGCAGTTTGTGGCCTGAGAACATAGACCAGGTGTCAAGATGATGCAATATGAATACTGGGAAAATCTAAGTGTCAAAATGATGCAGTTTGGGGGGGGGTTCAGCAGAGCTGTTGGTTAGTATTTAAAAACTATTGTTCAGTAAGAGACTTAGAGCATTTTTATCTTGATATCCAACTTATCAGCACTCTGCCTTATGCTCACATATAAGTTTTAACACTGTGATTTATTGTAGGAATAGTTAAAGCTAGTAAAGATTAATTATGTATTTTTCTCTGAAATCAGACCTGTCCTACTATATTATTCTAAGTTTCTGTGTGATCTCTGAACACTTTGATATCTCTGTGGTGTAGTAGTATTGTGTTGTGTTTTAATTATTTAGTATTAAATATTTTAAAAACCTTCTACCTGTGACTGGTTTATGTAGAGATAAATTATGCTTTAGAGTACATTATATATTTATAGAGTTTAATGTCTAAGCCCTTCCAATAAGCCTAGACTGAATAGTCACATTACCATTGGATAATAATATTGCACAGTAATAATTGGACACCCTTTTAAGGGCCTTTTAGTAGCTGATATTATTAGCTGGGTGGTGGCAGGAATTACTAGCATATGGTCTGGGTAAAGGGGCACAGCTGGAGAATCTGTGTCAGCCTTTCCCAGGAGTGTCTGTGAAGTTGTATAAATACTTATCTCAAAGTGTGTGTGTGTGTTGTGGCAGCTACTTGGGCAGGGACATGAAGCACTGGTTGGACGGAGAGGGTACATGAAGTTTTAGCTTGCCTAGCTAGGCTGAGACCTGGACCCTATAGCTGTGCCAGTGGGGAGTCTTATTGGGGACCTGGTAAGCAAGGGACTGTGATCTCTGTGTGCACTTAAGGGAATTTGTGCTTTACTGTGTGTATTAGTTATCCTTTCTCGTCTTCTAGGAGACGACCTCCCTGGTGTTACTGGTGAGGATTGAGGCTCCTTGATTGCTGGGCCAGGGCACAGTCGTCACAGTGGGATTTGTATGATATACCCTATCTGCTTTCAGCTTTCCCATTCCCTTACTCATTGGTCATGTCTGAAGGCAGCGACACTGATTGGAAAATACCTTCCATTAGGGTGTGTTAAGAACAAGCACCACCCAGATGGGTATGCCCATCCCTTCCTGCTGTAATATCAGTCTGCCATGCCACTAATTAATGTCCAGCTTGGCATGGACATAGTAATGTAGTTATCCCTCTACGTCATCATATGCTATTACAGAACAATGAACAGTTCTCTCTGATAATCTAATATAAATCAAGAATATATAGAGGGAAAGAATACAGATGCAGCTTATCCTTCACTGTAGCATTTGCATTAGGATATCACTTTTAGATGATGCCATGTCTATATATCTTTCAGTATTTTTTGAAAAAAAAAAAAACTAATGATGTGGAATGCACCCCTAGTTTGCTCTGGCACGTTAGGAAGCCACTTAATTTACCTATGACCTATGCTTGCCTGCACATGTGATGTCAAGTGCTTAATCTAGCTTGTGCAATAAACTGCACTCCAAACAGTGCAGCAGATCTACTGTCAAATATTTAGTGTTTTCCTCCTCAGAACATGTGCTTCAGTGGGCTTCTCGAAGAATAAATAGTATAATAATAACATCTAATAAATAAATACACACAAATAATTTATGTTCATTATCTTGATAACGTGCATTTCATGTGATTTGCACCTATAATAGAGTTTGCTTTACAATCCCTTGTACCTAGCCCGAACAGCCATTTCATTGCTTCTCTAACTTTCTCAAACACCTATTCAAATGTTGCCCTCTAGCTGTCACTAAGAGATATACTTAACATTTTTCAGCTAACATAGTAATCTTTTTCTCAGATCATAAAGAGACATAATAAATACAAGACATGTACAGCACTGTTTCCAGTAATCATCTCCATATCACTCCACTTAAAGTTTTTTTTTTCTTACAAAAGTTCTGCTCCATTATCCTCTGAACTGGCAATGGCTTCCCTGCATTTTGGCTAAACGTCTTGGAGGAGAATTTTTTTTTTTTCCAACATCCCATGGGGTATAGTGTTCCACTGTTATTTCCAGTGCCTCTTTTCCCTAAATTATAAAATTGATTCTGTTTCATGGCCATGATCTAAACCACTCATGTAATGGCTTCTTCCAAACGCTCCTCATCAACTTACGTACAATGCCAGACCAGCCTATTACCCCATCCCCCACAAGTGCTTTCACATCATGATCCAGTTAACACTGTTAGCTACTTAGGTGACAAATACGACCTAAACTTGTGCAAAAGATCTACAAAAAGTCCTCTTTGACAATGATCTGGCAACTGTGTCTGTTAGAATGGAATTTGCCCTGCAATTACTGTAGGTACGACCTGAGTTTTTACATCTGCTTTGCAACACAAAATTTCTGTGTGGATTCCAGAAAACACCCCTTAGTATGCTAACCATTTATTCATATTAAAGAGCTTGCTAGAAAATGGGTCTATATTATCTAAATGAAGATTTCTAACTTTGATTACCATATGGCCGACACCATATGGTC
This sequence comes from Protopterus annectens, assembly GCF_019279795.1. NCBI lineage: Eukaryota > Metazoa > Chordata > Ceratodontiformes > Protopteridae > Protopterus > Protopterus annectens. The sequence continues at coordinate 1,488,090,838 of NC_056728.1, read as the reverse complement.
AAAGTTAGAAAACTTAGAATTCGTAAAAAAAAAAGACTAAACCCTAAGCTAAGGGTTGTAGACAGTAGTGCGGTCTCAGAGTTGTTATATTTAAAGAGCAGAGGGTGTGGTGTGTGCAGGTGGACTTGCCCCTCTGCTTTAACATCTTAGACGATTTTTTTTTTCCCCCGTATTTGAAGTTTTCTAACTTCGAACATATGGTGTCAGCCATATGGTATTTGAAGTTAGAAATCTTTATTTAAATAATATAGGCCCCCTAAAAACAGCATGCCAATGACTATGATGCAATATAGTCAACATTAAGACTGTTTTTCATAATGCAACAGAAAAATCACAGGAAAAAATGATAAACCATAACCACCACTGAAATATTTTATAATGCCTAGCTGTACTGCAACATTTTTACAGTTTCTTATCTGCAAACAGCTTGCTTTTATTTCTTAGTGTTGCACTTCACTCCAGTTAGACTGTTCTTATCTCTATTATACTCAAAATATGGGTCCACTGTGAATAATCACATCTTTTTAATTGACGCGTGATTGTTAAATCATAAAACACCTAATACTTTGTGAGGTCAACAGGGATACTCAAAAAAATAGAAAAATACAAAAGCAAGCCCACCTCTACCCCACAACATGGGAGTAAGTCTCACAACCCCAAACTATATAGACCAATTCCAACATTAAACAAAGTAGAAGAGAGAGAAAATGAAGAAACTACAACACTCACTGTCTCACTCTTTTCCACCATGACATGATGCTGACAATCTTCCAGGCCCAGCATTCTCATCATTGACTAACTGGCTGTTGGCAAATAGTATGGTTCCCCTTAATATGGTTACTGCATATTTGAAATTGCTATATTACATCCACAAGTTCGGAAAGAACAGGTTCAGAATACCTGAAGCCATATTGTGGTAATGGTTTCTGAGGGTGCCAGTACCTTCCTATTGTAATCAATGATATGCTAAGATTTTTTTCACTATTATTTGTTTGCAAGTGACAGGATCATCCTCCTAGCTTTCATATGTCACTGGCATGCACGCATTAAAGGTAAAAACAGTTTATATATCTAATAGGTGCCATTCTCTACTATAAAACAGAGAGGTTATAGGTGCCTGCTTAGTTTCCCATGCTTAAAGTCAGTTCTTCTTGCACTACCAATGTAGAGAAAATTCAGGACACATGCCATCAACTAGCATACCTATTCACTATGCAGCTTATTACAATTCTGAAAGCTTTTGTTTAACAAATACTCACATGACAAGACGGGTGGCATTTTCCTTTCAAAACAGTAAGTTCTCATAGACACTGGTTCAATGGGTGCAGCACGTAATGTTCCCACTAGGTTGCTTTAGGGCTTTAGGGCATCTACAAACTGGCCCATCCATAAGGTCTACAGTTGACAAGCCAGGGGTGAATTTGTGTTTTCATTTGTCCAAACTGCATTTGAATAGCATTAAGAAAGGGATCTGTTTCACATGAATGTGAAATCTCTTGCAGAGAAGGGATACTCTCTGAGACACATACCTGTGCTTCTAACATGCTTTATTTATATCACATGCAATGTTCAGATCCTTAGAAAAGGTAATTCTAGTGCTGTTTATTTTGCAAGTTTGTATCAGATCCATCAGGGATGGTTCAGAAAATGCCTTGTAGGTTAGGTATATATTACCCCTCAGTAGTCTGTAGGAGACCAAGTACAGGGACAGGGCTTTGAGACTGTCTGCATAGGACATATTATTCACACCTTGTATTCCTTAAGTGAGGAACCTCTTTAGCCAATCCAACTGTTACAAATGCCTGTTCAGGTTGATGCTGAAGGGTGCACTGTACATGATTATTGGTCGAATAAGGGCTGAGTTTGCTAGGACTTGATTTACTTAGCTCTGGATGCCAAGTCTTTACTTATAAGTTTCCACATGTAGAAGGATTTTCTCACTATCATAGGATCATAGGAGGTTACTAGGCTAATGGCCCTGGGGCCCTTACAAGCCTAGCTAAGAGTTTATACCCAAAAAGAAACCTCAGTCAGCACCTGTCGCCCCTGTCAATGAGGGACACAGGTGGAACCCCTGGGATGAATTTGTGGTTTCCCATCCACTCATCAAGGTTGCGCTTGAAGAGGGTCAGCAATGTGCTCTGTTTGACATGTATTGAAAGTTTATTCCAGAAACGGGGCAGCATCTGGGAGAGATACTTGTCTGTCCAGCAGGTTTTGTTTATGTCACATATTAGGATCAGGACTTTGGAGCGGGTAGTGCGTGAGGAGTTAGACTTATGGATGTGGAAAATCTCTAGTATGACAGAGTTCGAGATTGCCTTATAGGTGAGACACAAATGACTCCTGAGAAATCTGTATAATACCAAGTAGAGTGAAAGTGATTCGAGCCTGTCTGTATAGGACAGGTGTTGGAGGCCATGGATTCTTTTTGTGAGGTATTTCCATGGCCTTTCCAGTTGGTGCACATGTTTGGAGAGGTACATCCCAAACAGGGTGTTATACTCAATTATTGCTCTAATGAAGGAGGAGTATAGAGAGGTAATAACCTCTCTTTTTTTTCTTGATGCAATACCTTTACTTATAAGATGAATCAAGTAAAAGTTTTTTTTGACCACTGCCGCTACATAATGGTTGAATATGTGGTTGTTATCAACCTGAGTACCTAGGTCTCTCACCACAGGTTGTGTGCTTAGGGGATTGCTATTGATGTGGTAATCAGTAAAGGTTGTGTTTTTGCCGAATGGTATGATGACACATTTTTTTGCATTTAGCTTTAGGCCATGACTTTATCACCCATCATTAGCTGCTGTGAGACCCTCTTGCAGTATGTTACCATTGTCTGGGGAGTCAGTGACAGCACCCAACTTACAATTGTCGGCAAACCTGGTCAGCCACAGGCCTTTTTTGTTTGTCTGTACCTCTGAGAAATAGATGCCAAACAGTAGGGATCCCAGGACAGATCCCTGGGGAACTCCACCAGTGACAGGTCTGCTATTGGAGGTGGAGGTCCCTATTTTGACTTTGAGGGTCCTGTTGGTGAGCCATTTGGCCACCCACCTGATGAGATAGGATTTGCGCCAAGTTGTGTTAGCTTTTCGATGATGCCTGAGTGGGGGATTGTGTCAAAGGCCATAGCCAAGTCAAGGCAAGCTGTATGTACTGATTTTCCCTCATCCAGAGCCTTGGTGATAGTCTCAAAGAAATCAACCAGGTTCAAAAGGCAAGATCTGCCCTTCACAAATCCGAACTGGGCGGAGTCAAGTGCTTGGAGGCTGCCTATGTCCTTGTTTATGAGATCCATAATAATAATATGCTCCATGGCTTTACAAATCAGACTTATCAAGCTAATGGTGCAATAGTTTCCAGGGTCAGTAGTAGCACCACATTTGTGCAAGGGGAATGAAAATGGCGGTTCTCCACTCTGCTGGAATGAGGCCAGTACTTAGGCTGTGGTTGAATAGGGTGCTCAATGGTGAAGCCAGTTTTTTGCTGGAGATGGTGCAGAATCCATTCTGGGATACTATCAGGTCCCATGGAAGTTGTGGTTTCTGCCTTTTATAGGGCCTGTAACACTTGATCTATGGAGACGTGAGGTGCGGGACAAGTATCGGGGATGTCATGAACACATGGTGATCAAAGTTCGGGTTGCTGTCAACCTGAGATCCTAAGACCCTTGTCTCTAAGTACTATTAGGGGAGTGTTTCCAGTGTTGTAATTTGCAAGGGTGGTCATATTCCTAAAAGGTATAACTATGCATTTTTTGCAGTGAGTTTTAGGCCATGGTTCTGGCACCAGTTATTTGTCTGTGTCATACAATCCTGGAGGATATCTACATCTTTGAGGGATTCATTGATTACACCCAGCTGCAGCTGTCAGCAGACTGGGTCAGACAAAGATCATCTACATTTGCCTTGACTTCAGGGAAGTATATTTCAAACAGGAGAGGTTGTAGTACTGAGCCCTCTAGGACACCAGTAGTAATGGACCTCTTTGTGGAGGTGGATTCCCCCACCTTAACTTCATATGTCTTATCTGTGAGGCATTTGGATATCCATCTGGTGACATAGAGATTTTTACCTAAATTTGTTGACTTATCTATAATATCCAAGTGAGGTATTGTGTCAAATGCCTTTGCCAGGTCATGGTAGGCAGTAGGTACTGTTTTGCCCTTGTCCATAGCTCTACTGACCTTCTCAAGGAAGTCCAGCAATTTCAGTAGGCATGATTTGCTTTTGACAGAACTGAACTGGGATGGGTCTAGTGTTTGAAGATTTCCTATGCCTTTGTTTAAATTATTTCCATGGCCTTGTATAAAAGACTAGCCAAAGGTATGAGTCGGTACTTTCTTGAGTCTGTTGATGGTCCTCCTTGTATAGAGGGATGACTGTTACAGTCCTCCATTCCATAGGGAAGAAGCCTGTCTGGAGGCAGTAGTTGAACAGAGATTCTAGTGGTCCTGACAGGTCATGTTTCATGCTATATAGGAGGTATCCTGTGATGTTATTAGGACCCATAGTACCTTGCAACTGTCCAGATTTTTGCAGAATGTTCAGACTTTTGCCTCAAAATTTCAGTCTGCTCCTCATAAAATTGTTGGTTTTCTGGAAAATCACTGGAATTCTCTGAGGAATAAAATTATTAAATAATGTCATACATTTGAGTTTCAGACTTCATATCCTTTATAAAACACATGTTAATAATACTCTTGTTATTCTAGCAACTTTCTAAGTTTATAAGAACAATGTTTAAAATCTGTCCCTATTTGTTGCCCTTTGTACCCCCCACTATGCCAAACATTGTCCAAATTACTTAGGCTATGAGGTTGAGAGTTATGGGGCCCATTGATGCAGTGTTATTAGTTCTAGAGAGTTTACTGACCACCTGTTCATTAGTGATAGTTGGGGGAGAAATGGTAAAGGATATTTCCTGGGGAGAGGCTTGAACTTGATAGATGATGAAATTGCAGCTAAATTTATCAGTCCGCAAATTCGCTATACTCCCCATTTCTGTATAGAAGTTCCATTTACTATTAGTACAGAACACTGTTCAGTGTTCCCTTTAAGGTTGTGTATATAACTGAAAAATACCTTATGGTTATTCTTAGCCTGTGGGGCTATTTTTCTCATTGTTGGCTTTGGTTGACTTGATTAGTCCCATCAGATATTTGCTGAGATTGATGAGGGAATTTTTTGCCTTTTGTTATTTAAGCACGTCAGAAATCTCTGCATACATTTTCTTCATCTGGTTTCTAAGCACAGGAAACATTTCTGAGTTTCATCTGTCATGTTGATTAAATGCCACAAAATTTCAACCTATAACCTACACACATCTTTCATTGTAAACTACTGAGCCATTAGCTGACCAGGATTCTATGGTTGCATTAAATTTGTTATTTTTTTTTTCACAGAGAGATGTCACTATTTCAGCACACTACTGTTCTGTCTTCTTGGGCATAATGCTGTGTAAGGGGAAAGAAGACAACAGAATACTTAATAGTTTCATGTCTGGTTATTCAGCACACACTGAAAGCAAATCTACACTGCTCGGTGACTGGATCAGGATTGCTCATAACTACACTCATATTATAATACACAGAGGTCTATGGAGAACACTGTCTACTATACTGCACAATACACTACAGCACTTAGTTGTACAAATTATTATTTTAGAGCAGATGATGGATTGTTATATTGTGTATAATATTTCATTTCCTGTTATTTGCAGTTAAGGGACTACAATCAGGTTTACTTCGTGTATTTATGGATTTATATTTAAAGACTTAAAAAACTGGATTACATTTCTATTCTGTAGCATTTTAACAGTCACACTGTATGCATGTATGTATATATATATATATATATATATATATATATATATGGGTAGAGCAGAAGAGCAGAAGATGCCAGAATGCTGGGGTTGCAAAAACAATCTTGAAGTCGGTCAGCAAGTCGAACAATTCTGGCTGTACTCCTACTTAATAAATATATGGTACATTGTTATGTATATTACATTTTAATTAAATGCTAAACTGTTACTTAATCGACCGTGCCATTAAACATTTGGCTCATTCCCTATAGTATGCTTCCTGTCCAAAGTAAATAATACTTTCTTTATTTAGAACATGATGAAAGGCTGCACTTATATGAAAGGAAGCATTTTTGTGCCAGTTTCATAATTTTGTATTTGTTTTACATGCAAAGGGACTTATGTTGTGAAAGTGGGATTCATTATAGTACCTTTATGATAGGCCAAATATCAGGACAGGTTTTCACTCATTCCAGATTGTAATAGTCTACAGTGCATTCTGTTGCTTGAAAAATGTATACACTAGTAGAAATATGCTCTTTCTGCTTTGCACAGTTGAATGATGCAGCCATCTAAGTTCCTTTACTTGGTCTCAGATACAGGAAATATAGGAGGTGGAAGATGGCTCACTTCTAGTCTGGTGATATGAAAGTAAGCCTCGCATCAGATGTTTTTAAGGAATTTATTCTCTAGGAAACATTTCCAAATCTTGTGCATTCATAGATAAGTGCATTTGGGCATTTGTGTTCATTTTTTTCCATTTTCCTGCTAGAATTAATGGTCTAAAATTCTCACTGCCAAAACAAGATATTACTTGTTTTGCACTAGTATAGCAAATAACTTTTGTGTGAATTTTGTTTCATTTAATAAAATAGTTGTTTAGTATATTACATGTTTATACAGTGTGTCCTAAATAATCTCCATTATAGCTTACTGGGCAAGGTTGCAAGTTTATAATTGCAGGGATTTGATACCCATAAATCATACTTTTAGATTGTGGAATTCTGAGAAATAATTATCTCCCATTTAAAAATGGGAAATAATAATTCTTATCTCCCTCATAGTGAGTATGCAAGGGCAACCAGTGTCATACCTCTCAACTGTCCAGACTTTCACAGAATGTCCAGATTTTTGCCTAATATTTTTGATCTGTCCTCATAAAATGTGTGATTTTTTGGATTTTTGTGGCAAATTGGTGAGGACTGAATTTACTAAATAATGACAGGTGTTTGAATTGCAAACTTTATATCCATCAGAAAATTCATGGCAATCCAATACATTTTATTCTAGCAACTTTCCGAGTTTATAAGAGCAATATTTAAAATTTGTCTTTGTGCTTTGTCCCCCCATTATTTTTGGCTTTGTCCAGATTGTTTGTGTTAAGAGATCGAGAGCTATAACCAGTTTATATACAAAAATTAAATTAGTAAGTTGAAGTTTTTAAGTAAGTATGTGGAGGCCAAGGAAGGCTTTCCACAAACAGGACTGTGGTTTCATATAAAAGAAAGAAATAATGTGTACCATACATTCATATTTAAGAAGGGGTAGGTATTACATTTTCCCACTACATTACATGACCAAGTTGATAATTTTTCGATCTTTAATGCTGGGATATATGTCCATATAGGTAGGTGTTCTTTGATGCTTCCGCATTGGCAGGCTTTTTTATTTGACCTAGAATATGGACCACATTGATGAACCTTGGCATATAACCCTAGAGCAAGTGGTCATCTATGTTGGACTGACAGAGTGCCACCAACAATTTGTATATGAGACACCCTATATACTTTTTTGAGAAAAAAACAAATATACAGCCTTTATTATCTCATATTTTATAAAATACAAAGACCTGCAGATTAGAGTTCTTCTGCTGAAGATATCTTATGCTGTTAGTGGCACATTTAAAGTAAACAAACTGAATATGTACATTTGTTTTGGTTCAGAAACCAGTATAACAAGAGCTGCAACTCATATAGGAGCTCTCATTTACCATTACTGTGACATCAGAACCCAGTGACTCTCCAGAATAAAACATTACACTGCATTGCACAAAATATTTCACTCACTATGGATTGTATCAAGGATTGTCATCTTACAATAACAGAAATCTTCATCACAAGTTTTATTTGAGCATTGTTTACCAGGAACAAAAATTATTAAATGTGATTAGCGCCAAACAGTAGATTTATTTCTCCCTCTAAATCTACAAGGTAGCACATCTTATGAAAAGAATTATAATAGCTCATCACCATCAGCATGTAAATCATGGAAAATGTTTATATTTAAAAATATGTGTTTAAGGACTATAAATCTGTATTCTATAATATATTGTTCTCATCTCTTCCTTATTCTTTCATTCCACATACCCCATCAGTAATGCTACTATAGTTATTCTAATACTGTCAATTAAATAAGGATAACTAACTTAATAAATTACATATATATTTATATATATATATATATATATATATATATATATATATATATATATATATATATATATATTTACCTGCATGTGTATTTCACTGAATTTGCTTTACTTGAAGTAGGATTCATTGACGGTAACTATTTGTGTTGTTTGGTATGGTTGACATATGTAGTGGTGGGACTGAGCCCCACCAAGGAAGGTTGCTGTAGTAATCATCACATCTGTCATGTTATGTAGACTTGTTTTATTTGTGATTCTTTGTGTGGAAGTAATTTGTGAGTAGAGTTTTCTAAATTGTAGTATAGTTATTAAAGATAATCATACCCCTTGTAGTATTGATAAGAATGTTTCAATGAACTTGTTTAAAATCATTTTGCTTTCACTGATATGAACAGCTTATGTTTCTTTTATTCCGATATTAAACTGTTGGTGAAAAATTTGATTTGCATAGATGATTACCACATGCACATGCACTCACAGACTCACACACATATCTGAATTTCCTTTTAGTTGAAGTAAGATTCACTGACAGTAACTATTTTGGTTTCTCCTGCTTGGTATGTTTGATGTATGTGGTGGTGAAGCTATCCCTTGTTCTCCCCTCTTTATGCACTTCCTCATCCATCTATCCAGCCTCAACCCCTTTTCCCATTTTGCTCATGGGGTCAGATGCAGTGGCGGCTCATGCTAGCTGTGAACCACTATGGTACAGTCCTAATCCTCCTAACCTGTACATGGAAACTGAATCCGGACTGCTGCCTTACCCAGTCTGGATTCATGAAGAAGGCAGCAGACTGCTGATGCTCCAGAAGTCTATGCGGTGCTATCAACATAGACTGGAAGGGGATTGGACTGCAAGGTCAGCAGTCGTGGTACAAACAGAAGATAGGAAACCGGAAGTGAGCATTCCTGCACAAAGCAGAAACAGCCGATACTCAGCTGCTGCTGTGGATTACTCTCTGGGTGTGCAAACAGCTTTCTCTCTGTCTGGGTATGGATTTGTAATTTATTTTAGATTTAGTCCATGAACACAGAGGGGGACAGCTGATACTCAGCTGCTATGGATGTTTATTTTAGAAGCTGGTGCAATTTGTGAACGGAGGGGGATAGCCTATACTGGGATGCTGCTACAGAGATGGCCAACCTATATGATGATGATGATGTGCGTGTGTGTGTGTGTGTGTGTGTGTGTGTGTGTGTGTGTGTGTGTGTGTGTGTGTGTGTGTGTGTGTGTGTAATGCCCCAAGTGCTATATGGTGGTGGGTAGAGAACAGGCTTGAACCCTGTACCTTAGGTCCAGGTGGCAAGAGCCTGAATTCTCTACCAACTGCCATTTGTAAAACAATTGCAGATTTTTCCCTCATACTTGTTCTGTTCCTCATAAAATCTGTGGTTTCTGTATTTTTGTGTCCTTGTAAAATCAGTAGTGCATTAGTGCAGTGGTACCATTGTTGCCTGACAGCTACAGGTTCTCTGATTTGATTCTTGGCTGGGGTGCCTTAACTTCTGGGTGGAGTCTGCATGCCCCCACTGTGTTTTTGTGGGTTTCCTCTAGTGTCCTCCCATCTTACAAAGACATGTCTGTCTGCAGTGTTTCTCCTTGGGCCTCTGCTAAAAATTAGCTTTTGTTCTAAGTCAGACTTTCCTGGTTAACAAATGTTAAAAATGACATGAATTTGAATATCAGACTTCATATTCTTCAGAAAGTAAATGATAACACAAAAGCTTTTATTCTAGCAATTTTCTAAGTGTGTAAGATGGATATTTGAAACTTTTCCCTATTTGTGGGACTGTATTCCCACATTATTGGCTTTGTCCAGGTTTATTGTGCTAAGGTTGAGAGCTATGGTAAGAACTGAATTCACTGAATATGTTTGGGGGCTGTATTCCCCCATTACTGGCTTTGTCCGGGTGTTTTTTGCTAAGAGGTTGAGAGCTATGGTGAGAACTGAATTCACGGAATGTTTGGGGGCTGTATTCACCCATTATTGGCTTTGTTCAGGTGTTTTGTGCTAAGAGGTTGACAGCTGTGCTATGGTGAGAACTGAATTCACTAAATGGTAGCCATTTAAGTTTCCGTCTTCCTCTTTCACAAGACAGCTGATTTGGCATAGTGGTATGCTGCTCTGACTGTTTTGCACAGGGTCCTGGGTTTAAGGCTTGGCAGTGAAATGTATAGTGGTAACACAGCATTTTATTCTAGCAACTTTCCAACATTATACAAACAATGTTTAAAATGTGTCCCTGGTTTTTGGGCTTTTGTCCCCCCCCCCCCCACCAATAAACTTTGGATTTTTCCAGATTATTTTGTGCTGCAAAGTTCAGGGATACAGCTGAGTGAGTATATTTTACAAGGAGCTGAGAGCTACAGGGGAGCAAAATTTAGTGCTGCTTATGCTGTGTCTGCTTGCATTGTTAATAGCACAACAGATAATATATTTGCTTTTTGATGCAGAAGGCTGTGGGTTCTACTCCCACAGTAGATAGATGCATTGCTGATACTATACTGTGTTGCAAAGGGGGTGGATGCTGTACTCCTTTTTGGCAAAGATACCTAGTAACTATGAACCTGTTATCAGTTTGCCATCCATTCCCTATTGCACTATTGCTAGTTTGTCATTTTTTAGTGTAAGATAGGCAATTTATTCCTCAAGGGCAACAGGCACTTTATTTGTAGATGAAACAATGAAATACAAAGTTGTTTGCTAGGAGCAAACTCTTCATTAGTTACAGATTTCTTTAATGTGGAATTATTTAGATGACTTTTACTTCTTCAGAGATTGTGCATATGTACCAATACTGGTGGACTGTAGAAGTTTGAGTAGACTTTTATGATGGAAATGTTCTGAATTGGACAGTTTTGTCATTACTGGTGCATGCATTTTGTTTCATTGTCTACTGGAAAAATTTCAAAACAATAAATTTAAAACACCCTCTAAAACTGTACTGTATTGTACAAGGAATATAATTTAATACAATCAGGAAGGTGTATGAAAGAGCATGTGTGTTTTGTGTGAAATGGGCCTGTGATTTGAAAACAGCCCAAACCCAAGATTATCTTTTTTTGTTGTGTCTTTTGGCTTTTCCCAGTTAGGGGTCACCACAGCGGAACTCCGGTCCGCAAATGATTGGTAGTAGTAATTTTTACGTGCCGTGTTACCAGCCCTGATGCACAACCTTCAATGAAGGTACGCCCATTCACGCATGTCTCCATGCAGAAAATGCTCTAGATGAGAATCGAACCGGACAGCGTCTTACTGTGAGGCAATAACGCTACCGCAGCACCACCACCATGGGTAAACCCAAGATTATCTGCCACTGGCAAAATGTATTTTCTTTGAATGTGGGTTTCAATGCTGTTTCAGTGAATGTGAGTTTTCAAGGGCAGAGAAGTTTTAATATGAAGTCTGTTTTCATTGTGAGACTGCATTGCTTTGTTTAGCAGATATGATATCTATCAGTGTTTGTGCTGTAAAGTGCAAAATAAAACTTTCAAATGAAGTCCAAATCATTGCAGAAGTAAAGCAGTATGCACATTAGTGTTTATGGTAAATGGGGTGAAATAGCCAAGTAATGGTTTATTGGAATGGCTGTAGGGGGGAATCTCCATTCGACCATGATTTTGTGAGGGGGGAAGGGCAGCAAACTCAAAGACATCCCCGGCTGAACTATACCTCTCAACTGTCCAGATTTTTTCAGAATGAATAGATTTTTGCTTCTTATTTTTGGTTTGTTCCTCATAAAATTTGTGGTTTTCTGTCAAATCATTTAGGAATTAAGTCACTAAATAATGACAGACACTGAGTTTCAGACTTCCTAACCTTCAGAAAAATGCATGCTAAAGCAAGACCTGTTATTCTATCAACTGTCTTGGTTTATAAAAGAGCAATTTTTAGTACTGTTTATATGTTCCCCCAATATATTTGGCCTTGTCTGGATTTCCTGCATTAACAGGTTGAGAGGTACATGCAAATAAATTGCTTTATAGTATTAGGCATATACAAACCTCTCAACTGCTCCCGATTTTGGCTCAAAATGTTGCTCTTCCCCTAATAATCCCTCCGCAAAATGGCAGTTTTGGAAGAAAACATGGGAGGGTTTACAATTAATAAATAACTGTAATAATCAGTTATAGATTACTTTTATTTCAGAAATGCATGTAGATTCTTTTATTTTGTCTGCTGCTCAAGTGAGCAGTACTAAAATTAAAAAGAGTCCCTTCTTTGACAGGTTCCCAGCTGTATTGGGTGGCTATTTTATATTTTTGCATCACATTTTTGGTCCATTTTTCATAAAATTGTGTTTTCTTGAAAAATTAGTGGCAAATCATTAAAGACTGAAGTTAGAAAATAATGACAGACGTTTCAGTTTCAGATTTCATACCCTTCATAAAATTCATACTAATGCAAGACCTACTACTATTCTATTATCTTTCTAAATTTATAAGAGCAATATTTAAAAAGTGTCCTTATTTTTGGGCCTTTGTCCCATTTCTATGTATGGCTTTGTTCAGATTTTTTGCTTTGAGGTTGAGAGGTATGACAAATGTGTCAGGGCCATCACAGTCAGCCAGAGACATTTCAAATTGTGACATACTTGTTGCACCCCACTCCTCCATGTAGTGACTTTGGATGTGTCCAAGCAAGGCAAAGAGCAGTTATGCAGTGTAATTGTGCAGACTATCCCCCTATCCAAGGTAAACACAAGTACTACAGTGGCTTTTCATCTGTCCTTGATTTTGCAGAATGTTCTGGTTTCTGCCATATTTTTATACTGTTGATTTATGCTTATTATTATTCAGAAAGTGCCTGTTGCTCTGTGTTTAAGTAGCAATGCTTTAATGACCATCAGGTAAGCTTGTCTGAGATTGTAAGATGCAAGTAAGTTTTAATAAGCATACTGTTAAAGAATTGCCAACATTGAAAGCCTTTCTGTTGTTGCCATGCAGAGAATACTTACATAACTAGATAACATATAAGCCTTGGGTATTGAAATGCATATGACAGTATTTGTAATAAAGGACAGGATTACAGTATTTTAAGAAGCTCATTACAAGCTTAACCTGCAAACTAAACAGAATGGCAATCTATCATGTGTGGTCCATATCCTGTGCAGCAATCCTTTAAGCAATGTATGTTGAGCTTGTTTCTTGTTTGCTTTTCATTTTTTACTTTGATCATGTTTTCCCCATGAAACAAGTAAATAGTTGCTGTCAGGCAGCAGGTCTTTTTTGGATAAGAAACATTTTTACAAGTGGGGGTATCACAGAGATTGCTACTTTCAGCATGTTACTTTGGTACTTTAATAAAGCTGAATATAAATTATAATTAGAACTGCAGTGCAAGGAGAAGTGGTTTGAGTTGAGTGCTGCTTGTTTTTCTTATACTTGATATTGACTGGCACTCCAGTAATGTATTTAAAAAGTAATTTATTTTTTCATGCCTCACAACCTTTTTGTTTCCATATAGATATTAAGTAAGCTGTCATGCAGCCAATGGATTGAAATATTTTTTTCTTCTACACTTCATTTTGTCTTGATTGGACTCTCATAATGATGGTTTGGCACCCAGGGCAGTGCATTTAATTAAAGTTACAGCTTTTGTGGTTTTGAGCATAGCTCCTCCCCTTTCTAGTTGGTCACACCCAATCCCATTGACCCACACCCATTCAGCTGTCTCCTGCAGCCCCCCTTTGATTTAAAGTCACCAGCCACCACTGGTCAGATGTCACTTTTGCAAAGACAATCATCTCGAGGTAAGGTTTACACTGCCGGGTGGCTTGCCCTGCCATAGTAGTTCATTCATACCACTCATTTGCACACAACTCTGAACTATGACCAATTTAGAGTGCCCAATCCATCTACTGCATATCTTTGGAATGTGGGAGGAAACTGGAGCATCATGAGGAAATCCACGTGAATGCAGCGATGACATGCAGACTCTGCACAGAAGGCCCCCATCTGAGAATCAAACCGGAGAACCTCTTGCTTAATTCTATCAATTTGTCTCTCCTGGCTTTCTATGTAAGTATACCACAGACCTACATTTCTCTCGCACTGTATTGCAATTCCTATTTGTGTTATATTAACTTACATAGACATTTTCTATAAAGTGACTCAAATTTCTCTAACTATTAAATCATTGTAATATAAATTTATGTATTCTTATGCAATGTTTTCATATTATGTCTAATCTGATATAATTTATTTATACTGTGTTCGTTTTTTGAATTATTTTTAAAGACTGTAACATTATTGTTCTTAAAATGTTTTGTAATACTTTGGGGCTTTTTTTCCCCAGATCATCACTAAAAATTGGCTTTTCCCAGTTATACCTTCCTGGTAATCAAATGGCAATCAATCAAGCAATCAATAAATCAATAAATAAATATGTATGTATGTATGTATGTGTATATTTGAAGAATACCTGGACTGAAACTTAAAACTAAAATCTGCTTTGCATCAAAATATGATTGCCTAAGTTTAAACTATAATTATTCCTGCTTTGTCAGAAATATCTAACTATAGTAGATGAGCTCTCACCCGCAGGTTTTCTTAAAACATGTGTGTGAGTAGACGTCTTTATTTTATGGAATTGCATCGTTCTCTGATTCATAATACCCATTTCAAAATAGCAGCCTGATACATCTGTCTCCTAACATGAACTTATATGAAATCTATACATCTCAGCCGTTTGTGATAGGTGGTGATATTCCTGATTTTACATCAGAATTTTGATCTGCACCCTGTAAGAGTCACTGTTGCACAAAGCAGTAAGAATTAAATTGTTAAATTTCATAAGCAATTATTGTTACAGATTTTTTATTATTCATAACGTGCAACATATTTTCTTCCCTCAAATTTCAAAGTCAGCTTTATCAATATAGTGATAAGAAAAAAATATCCGTTTCTTAGTTGTGGACCTTGTGCCACTGACTGCTTTTTCTAGTGTTTAAGTAAGAGCCTAAGAAATATGCTACAAGCCATTATTTTAATCAGTAGTGCTTTGTCTACCATCCTGCAGTTCTAATGACATATTACCATTCTTACTTAATATTTCTTTGCACACAGGAATTAAATGTACATTTAACCTAACAGTAGTGTTAGATAAGTAATTATGAATGAAGTAGAATGCAAACAGTAAGACGTGAATGGCAAATCAAAACCTATTTATAACTCTCTAGGGTCATTATCATCACATAATACCACACTGTTCACCTGAAAATGCTACAATATTCTGAATGTTTACATCAGCTCTACATCTGTTTTAAAATCAGATACATGCAATGTTGTTTAATAGTTGGAATCATCCGCAGTGAAGTTTCATGTACTTACATTTTGTCTAACATGCCTAACATATGAAAAAAGGTAAATCAGGCAGATGTAGTGGAACCAAATGTGCTGTCAGGCTTATCACAGCAGGCTATGAACACCTTCATCATTAGTAATGATTTAGGAAAATATAACAATAATGATGGGTTAGCTGATGATGGGATGACATTTAAATGGACATTTATATCCATTTACAATTCAAGCCTGCTCAAATAATTAAATACCCCAGAAAGGAGGGAGGAGGAGGAAGTTACTTCATTACATTCACAAGGATGTAATTTGTCTCTCAGGATAACCGTGTGTGCAGGAGGTCAGAACATCATCAGCATCAGCTGTCATCTAAGCAGTTAGTTCAGGGTTGAAGTTATAATGGTTGAGTTAATGTGTACTTCAACAGTCACACAGAAAAATATGTGAATTTGCATTCTGTGCAACAGAGAACAAATGTCAATGGCATTAGAGAGACATCCTAACTATGTTTTCAAATACCAGTTTTAATCGCTGACACAATTAATTTACTATAAACAGAGCACTCATGAGATTAAATTTGTCTTTGGGCTTTCAGGAGTCATTGTAACATTCAGAATATTTTTATAAAGTTATTACACTATACAGAAAGTTTCAAGTGACAAATGGAATGAAATATTAAAAAAAACGCAAGATAAAGATATCTAAGAAATGATGGAACAGAATGAGATTGTATTTTACTTTATCAATGCTAAAACTTTTTGCTTAAAATGGATCTTGATAGAATGATATATGAAAGAATACTGCGGTCGTTTATTTGTAATTTTAACAATAATGTGAAAATGCATGTAATTTTTTTTTTCCTTAATGAAGTGGATGACTTTGTACTCTAGCCTGACAGTTTCTCTTATATAATATTTATCATAAACAAAACTTTTAAGTTTGCTTTTCATTGTAATAATTCTTTGGACAATGGACTCTATCTGATTCTCTGATGCTTGACAGCAATCCTTAGACAAGTGCATAGGCAATAAAGGTCCTTACAAGTATCTATTTGACTACAAGCCCATATAGCCAAAGTTAGCTTAACTAAACTCTTTTGTTAGACTGCTAACTTAATAAGTAATATTCATATTTGCAACAAGATAAGTACTGTTGTAATGAATAGATCCATCATCGTTTCACATTATAATAAGATCTGTTTTTTAATTCAACAAAGAGACTAACTACATCTGTATCACTGGCAGATTTATGGAGGACATGTGAGTTAATGTGCTTCTATTGGTAGCATCGACCAATTACAGTAATCAGCAGATTAAACAAATTGTGAAGCCAGCCTGTAAACAGAAACACCCATTTTTAAACAGTGGATTTTGCTGTGAGAAAGTAGGTGTGGCTACTATACATCAATGTATCTCATCGCAAAAATATATGTCCATGGCTAGTGCCTACACTTAAAAGTAATAATAAAAAAATAAAGCACTCAACCCATCAGAAGCTGTGATGTTGTTTAATTGACTGATATCTTTCACCTAACATCAAAAGAGACTGGAAGATGTCTCTTTTAAAGTGCGATAAATGCTCAATGTATTCATCATTTTCATAGGCATTCCTTTGTTGTGACCAATCTGTTTTAGATCTGTGTGATCAGTTAACCAAGATGCTGTTAGTTTACTGTGTTGTAGGCATTCCCCGTCTTGAACAATATAGGTCATTAGTTTTAATTGAGTGGGCCCATCTTGGACTGGAAAATGTAAAAAATAAATAAATAAAACCCAGTGCATGTTTGTAGACTAGCATCTTTATGGCCCCTATGCAAGTTTCTCATGAAATACTTTACTTATTTGACTTTTAATTTTCCTCTTTGGTTTCTGAACTATGCATTTTGTCATAGGCAACTCTTTTTGGTAGTTTTTCAGCAAAAGCAGAAAACAGTACATTGTCCAAGTCATACACTCTCTATTTCCTCATATGTCATTGTATATAATATAGCAGCTATATTTGGCTGCCGAAGTGAAAGTGATGTAACTCTTCAGGATTCACTGTGTGGAGTTGTTTTCATGTTGTGTGGCAAATTATAGTACATCCAAGTGTATGTATGTATGTATGTGTGTGTGTGTGTTGGGGGGTACTTATTCCCAAATTTTGGAGAGATTAATTACAATGGAGACTTTTAGGGAGAACATGCCTTCCTTTCATGTCAATGATGCTCCTTTCTTCTCTTTAGATCTTTTGAGCTCCATGTGGTAAGATCTGCTAATACAAGCATGCAGCAAGATAGTAATACAGATGCAAAAATGTTTATGTCCTGAAAATATTTGCTACATAAATATACATTTAGGTTGCTATTCTCCCATATAAATATAGCTATGAAAATGCTGACATGGTGTCTCTGATTCACTCTATAACACAGTCAGAAATATGATCAGTTGCGAGTACTATGTATAAAAAAGGAAGAGCATGATACTACTGGTATAAAATACCTTAAGATGTGCTATAATGATGGGAGGATTTTGCATCTGCAAGAAAATAATTATATTTTAAATTGTAATTGTCCTAATGTAACAAATAGGTATTTCAGCTTATCAACATGGTGCTTAGCTTTAATGCACTAGTTAAGACATGAATACTACAGGCTCTTGAGTTCCAGCCTCTTGAAAACCATTTTCTTGAAGCCAGGGACTCAAATACTTTGCAGCTCATACAAACTGCTGCTTGAGCTCAAACTTGAATATGAGTTTGGGCATGCAGTTGTCGGGAAGGATCATCAGGGAGATTTTAGGCTTAAGGGTGGGAGGAGGATTTTAGTCTTAGTAAACAGGAAGGGAGATTAAGGGTTTGGGACCAGGAAGGGAGTTTTAAGTTTAAGGAGTGGTAAAGAAGTTTAAGGTATAGGAAGAAATCGGAGAAATTAGGTTTAGGGAAGGGAGATTTGAGTTTTAATTAAAGAGAGTGATTGTGGACTTTAGACTTAGGATGGCAGAGTGGAGGTTCAGCTTAATGGAGTAAAGACAAGTATTAGTAGCCAGTGGTAGTTTTGGTGTTAGAGTTTAGGTTCTGACAGAGATATATAGTTTTATAGAGTCATATGTTGGGAGGACTTCAAAGTAATGGAAGTGCGGTGATCCACTATTATGCAAGCACCTATAGTAGACAGATATAGGACAGTCCTGACATGTCATTAATACAGATTGTGCAGGAAATGATTTACTTCCATAAAGTCAACTACTAGTCATTAGGACTACTCTGGGGATGTAACTGAAGGATTATGATGTTGTCCATGTTTATTATGGAATAGTGTTCAACAGTCAACCCATCAGGTGGCTGAAAAGGACACATTTCCATGCTCTGTTTAAGCTACATTACCCCCAAGAAGAAAAGTTGATAACCACAGTCTGATAATAATGTTATGTTTGATTCCACTGTAATTCCACTGCAAGCTGATGAAAGCAATTGTCACCACTAAAATAAAACATTGACTACAACAATTTCATACCCTTATCACATTCAGAAAGGCAGTGGTGAGAGTAAAAGATGTGCACTCATAAGATAATGCAACAAATGTAGTAAATCAGTACATCATTAAACAACACTGAACTAATCACAAACTGTCCTCAAAATGCACTGTTCAGTAGATTTGCATGCTTCTGCGGATTAAACATAGCAGTACAGGACAACAAGATAGCACAACTGTACAGGACAACAAGATAGCAGAACTGTAAATATCTCTTATGTAAAAACTACTTTTAAAATATGCTGTTTGCTTCAAATAACTGCAACCTTTTCATTGTTATCTTCAGGTTTACCTATAGAATGCCCCCAGGATTCAATAAAGTGATTTCTCTGTGCCAGAATAGTGCAGCAGCTTCGGCATGGATATGGATGCCGAGCAATTCAGTAAACAAGGCTGGGGGCATGCACAAGCCTTCTAGCACTATTCTGGCATGGACTCCACTGAATAATGCTAATTACCTCATTTGCTAGTGAAAACCATGCAAATGAGGTGAATTAACGATTCAGTAAGCAGGCAGGCATCCGTGCCAGTACAGTGTCCATTGCAGAAATGTATTTGGTTACTGACCGTGTACATTTCTGCAAAAATCAAAATGGGGGCATGACAGCTCAAAGTAAAGCATGTATTATATTCATTAGGCATGCCAATGGACAAAAATATGGCCATTGGCATGGAAAAGGTTAGCAAAATTATAAAAATCAAATTTTTTTTTTGGTCAGTTTTGGCTGTTTAAGCATGGAGTAACGGCACGCAAATGAGATCTTGCCAAAAATAAAAAAAAATTTGAAAAGACAATCATAAGTGAAATCTGCATTTTGCCATTATGGTGGGTAGCATGCAGAATAAAACAATAACAGGTAACACTGGTTGCTAAGGGGAAAGGCTCTGGTGTAGTGGTGTAACAACGGACTAAGGCAGTGGGGTATGCAAATGAGCAAAATTTAATAAATCGCAAAATGGGAGACCATTGTCTGTATGCACCTAACCATGTAGGAGCTATAAGGCAGTGGTGTAAGCAGGAGAAGCAGCTGACATGAAAAGGGGGTGTGTCATGCTTGGTGTAAGCACATTGGCGCCACGGCTTCCATTTGAGCTTTGCTAAGCACAGCTAAGCAAGGGGGGTGTGTCTGAGTTGGTATTTACTTATTCCATGAAATGGGGAGCCTGTTCGCATCCAGTGGAGGGCCATTTCTGCTTAAAAGTGTTTATTTTAGCTAAACGGGTTTGCATGCCTCTTAAAAAAAAAAGGGAAATAGCAGAACTGTTTACATTTTGGATTAAAAGGGGGGGGGATTGAAAGGGGGAAAAAACAGGAAATAGCAAAATAAAAGCAGGCAAGTACAAATAATATAGCTGGCAGGTGGAATGTATCCTAGTCAGCCAATCATACAAGCAGCATTTGCAGCACAATAGGATAAACTATGCAAACTACTTTCAGTCTGTTTTTCCCACAAACTCTGCACCATTGGTGTACACACTCAGGGGAACTTTAACTGGCAAAATGTTAGGGGCTGCTGTCACTTTGATACATCAGTATGTGCTAGAGGCTACTGGTGGTGAGGAGGATAATGTTGACAACTGCCCCAGACTGAGGAGGAGAAGAAGAGTGTTCAGACCCAGGATAACCTACCAGGGGCTACATGATCTGGAGAAACTAGAGCTCTACAGGGTGGACAAGGACATATTTCAGCAGCTCATTGAGCTGTGCCGGCCTCACCTCAGATCCAGAGACAACAGAGGGAAACCCATCCCACTGGATACAAGGGTATTTGTAGCCTTAAGAAAACTAGCTACAAGTACTTTCCAAAGATCTACTGGGGACATCATGGGGGTCTTCCAGGCATCTGCATCCAGGATACTCCCCCAGTTCCTGAATGCCATGCTACCACATGCCAGTGAGCACATTTACTTCACCAGCATCCATGAGGAGAGGACCATCAATATGTGCCTTTTAGAACATGTAGCAGGCTACCTGGAGGTACCGGGTGCCATAGACTGCATGCACATCCACATCAAAGCACCAGCTGGTGAACTGGGTAGGGTCTATGTTAATTGCAAGGACTTTCACTCCATCAACTGCAAGATCATGTGCAATGCCCAGGGCATTATCATTACTGTGTGTGCTGGCAGTCCTGGAAGCTATCATGACTCCCACATCTGGCATTACTCACAGCTGTACCATGGATTTGCCAGGGGGGACATCCTGTATGGCCATCTGGTGGGGGATGCTAGCTATGCACTGGAGCTGTGGATGATGGCACCCATCTGAAATGCACACACACCCACTCAAGAATGCCATAATGAGGCACACACACAAACCAGGATGATTACAGACCATGTGTTTGGGATGCTCAAGTCATGGTTCCATTGCCTTGACATACCTGCTAGTGCCCTGCAGTACTCTCCAACCACAGGTGCACACATGTTCATAGGATGTGCCATGCTACACGATATGATCCTGTGGAAACAGCTGTAGCAGGAACAGCAAGGGGAAGGGCCACACAGCCTCCCACCATTGCCAACGTCCCCACAAGCACAGAGGGACTCGGAGGAGGAACCGCCTGAGCCAGCTCCTGTAGGCAGATGGAGGAGTGCCAAGTATGCCCTGACTTTGGCAAAGAGGCAACACATAGCACACACATTGACACTGTGGGGACTCAGGGGCTGACACCTTTCTTCAATTCTCACACACAGTAAAATGGATGCCACATACATCACACTACCTGTACCTTACCATGTTTAGGCAGTCTACTGCATGCATCTGACATAGGCAACCGTCAAGCACTGTTCTCACAACTGCTGCAGGCACAAGGTAAGTCAGTCATCTTAACAATTAATTAATTAAGTGGTATGTTCTGGTAGCATATCTATAGTATCGCCTCATAAATACAAGGGAATGGGGTGGCCTACTGGGATAGCAGCAGACAACTGACAGCTATGTGGGATACCAGGAAATGTTTGCCCAATACTGGCTTCCCCACACTATGCAGTAGTACCCAAGGTGACAAATCCCACTACAGTATATGTGGGGAGGCCAACTGACTGGGGTGGTCATAGGTCACAGGCATAGACATCAGTGTGGGGATCCCATACTCACCCCTCAGCATCAACCAGCAAGTTAGCCATAGAAATCCATAAAGAAATATCTGGCAATGGTCAACAAATGGTGATAATGATGAAATGCCTCCCTACAGACCTACACAGTGATAGCTTAGCAGGTCTTGCAGTTGCAGTAAGGCTCTAAAGAGTAAGAAGTCTGAAACTCAAATATATGCCATTACACTCTGACTTGTGGTCTTTAGTGATATGCCTCCAGTCTCCAAGACAAGGCACAATACTATGCTAAATGGAACCAAAATTAAAAGCAAATATCAGCACAGTCTGTGCAAATGTGTACAGTTGACAGGTGTGCCCTCCCACACACATATTCCCATAGAAATGCAGTAACATGTATGTTTGTAGGGAAATAACAGCACAGTACACATTGCCAGGGCTGTCCCAATCAACCTGATAACTTGTTGCATGTCCACAATATGCAGGGGTTAATAAGCTATGTATATGGGTAGTTAGTACTGTCAGGGTGTGGCAAGCACTTACTCCCGGCTGTTGTGCCCTAGTGGCCTAGTTACAGTACTGTGGTTGATAGGCCATGTTCCAAGAACTGCAATGCCAACTATTCTGCATGTCAGCTACACCTACGGTAGGAGTTGCACACACTGTCCAGATGTCAATATTTGTTAATGAGGGAAAGCTGGACAGGTCATGGACAGGGGACCACACATGTGGACAGTACAGAACTTGGAGTGACCTGCACAGTACCTATCATACCTCTCAATTGTACAGACCTACTGCAGAATGTCCAGAGGTTTGCATCATAATTGTGGTCCGTATATCTAAAATAGTGGTTGTCTGGCAATTCATTGGCAAATCACATAAGACTAAGGTCAGAAAATAATGACAGATTGTAGTTTCAGACTTCATACCCTATAGAAACACACATGTAATGCAAAACCTGCTATTGAATCACCTTTCTAGGTTTGTAAGGCCGATATTTAAAAATGGTCCCTATATTTAGGCCTCTGTCCCCCAATTACTTATGACTTTGTCCAGATGTCTGGCTCTCAGAAGTTGAGAGGTATGCTGCCTAGTAGGACAGCAGGTACCTGAAATTCAGTGTACTGTCAGTTTATAAAAGGCTGCCACCTTTCTGTGTCAGCATTGACATGTCACTTGCCAGCAGCCATACCCCTGGAATGACAGAGGTTTTCACAGAAAGAGCAAAATAATGCCTTGTATATCTGTTCTGCTTGTCCTAACATTGCATTTGCCTGCCACATATTTGCAAAACAAGAAAGGGTCATGTCAAAATAGCAATGGCAGACAGTGGGGAAGCAGACATCATACCCATAAGAGCAAACAAGCAATTACCAAACCGGTCTCCCAACTGTCTATGTTTGACAGAACATTATTAACACCCTGTCCCCATGTGTGGGCCTTTGTCTGACTGTCATATTTGAGCCTATCCAGGTGTCAGTCTTTAATGGCAAGACAGCTAGGCCCACACATAGCCTCATGATAACATATAGCAACACAAACTGTCTAAGGACCACAGCAAATGGAGTGTTGCAATCATGGATAACCTGATAAATAGGTACACCCGGAGGTGTGAAGTCCACAACCTTGTGTGTGATGTAATGGTATGTACCCCGCTCACATCAAAATTACAAATACATAACAGCAACCACTGTGGCCAAAGCCTGTGACTGGACTACAACAGGACAAAGAGACACACACTTAAAGGGAATTGGAACCGCTGGCCAGACAAATGGAGAAAGTGTACAGCAGAACAAATTGTGCAGTAACATAGGTGTCAAGCAGTGTATGGAGTCAGTAAACGTGTCCTGCAAATACACAACACACACCCATGTAAGTGAAGGTCTGCAACAAAACACAAACCCAAACAATGGACACCTCAGAGGCAATATCACATGAGAACTCCACAAACCTACACACCACAGACCATGTAGACTCTATACACCAGGGATTTGCAAAACCTAAGGCCTTACCCCAAACCCCAAACACCTACCCTACACAAATAGGCTGACAGCACTCTCACTTTACCCTGATCCATACAGATTCTGCTGAGGTGAACCCTGTCTGGAATACAAAGCAATCCAGACCATGCCTGAATGGGACTGTTGCATCTCTGGAACTCAAGGCCCACTCCATCAACTTGTAGGTGTAGCATCAACCTGGGCTGTGATATCAATACAGCTTAGTAGTGTGGCAGATACATGTACCACTCACTCCATCGTCTGTGGAATGCACTCCCTGTCAACAGCAAGCCAATTGCCTCAATACCCCTAGTTAGGTGCTCCCTGTATAAGTGCATGGGAAACACAAAATGCAGTCCGGTGATTCCACCTGTGCCCCTGCTGGATAGGGCTCTGTGTGCTGACATGTTGTAACATGGGCTACACTCTCATCTGTGTGGGTTATAAGGGTTTCAGAGCCAATACCCTACTAACATCTTAGCAACCTATCAACCTAAACACGACGGTCTGTCATTCATTCACCACATTACTCTGTACTGTTCTGCCACTGACATACCTGGAAGTCACAGTACATAAGCAGGCAATCCAAAACCAGTATATCACCAAGTTGCTGGACTGTTAACACAGCTTCATCAGTCAACAGCCTGTAGCCACACCTGTCAACTGTCCTTTTTGAGCAAGAATGTATATAGTGGGGCTCATAATATTGGTCTGTGTATCATACATGTTGCATTCCTCTGATAAAGCACTGTGATGATCTGAGGATGTCTGTCATTAGGTAATAACACAATACATTCCAGTGTCAGGCTTCAGATATGTCAGAAAATGTCTGCTAAAACAAACACAGTACCTCTAGGAAAGTCCTGTTTACTTTTGAGAAGTATGGCTGTAGCACACAAAACCCAGGACTGGAGTAAACCTATCTCTGGATGGAGTTCCACTCTCACTATAGAAAATCATACTGGGCATGCTCCTACACTAAGAGAATCACAAGTCATGTCGGAACCCACATCAGACTATATAACTGTTTTGTGCATATATGTCTTTGCACACAGACAGCTATGTACACCTTAACTATCCCTACATATACCCATCAGACAGGATTACCCTCAGCTAGCTGTAGGTGGCCCATATGTGATATATTCCCATCTGTTGTGAGTGATACAGAGACACATATATGGACAACATATAATAAATATGTCAAGCATACACACACATAGATGTGGGGAAGAGATAGATAGACAGACAGTGATAGAGAGAGAGAGACACACACAGGTGGGCACACAGAGAGTGAGTCATACACAGGGATACCATGAATGGCATAGAGTAATGTCCTGCTGCAGACAGTGGCATACCAGTCATAACCAGTTGCACATGCTAGCATGAAGGCTAGCTCCATTGTGTAATAGTACTGAGGTGGGAGTTATAATATCACATCACCTGCTTTTGCGCGTATAGGTATTTGTACTATAGTGTTACACAGTTATCACACATGCTACAGAGCATATAGGGCAGTCAAGTGCATAAAGGAACATCTAAGGGGAATGATATCAGCAATACTGCTAAAGTAGGGCACTGGGAAGTGTTTTGAGTGGGAAAGTCCTCATAATACTTCATCCTACAAATATACACACACACATTTGCCAGAAATGGGAAAAGAACTCCTGCCTATCTAGTTATTTGTACTATACGGTTACATAGTTATTGCATATGCCACAGAGTTTATAGGATTGGGGTTGTCCAATAGTACTTCTAATGTGAATGACAGCAGCGGATCTTGTGAAGTAGGGCAATGGGAAATGTACCAAGTGGGAACAGCCTCCTAATTCTTACACCTACAGACACACACACACACACACACACACACACACACACACACACACACACACACACACACACACACACACACACACACACTCACAGACACACACACACACAAACACCTGGTACAGTCTGGCACAGCTTTACACATATGGGCCCTTCAGGGCAGACCTTATGGTAGTTCTGCCTGCCACAATCCATCTCTTTCACAGCTACTGTAAGGCCCACAATTAAAGGTGGAAAATACTAATGTGTGATGAGTCTAGTAGCAGAATGGTAATTGTGACCAAGACCAATGCTATTGGAGTAAGCTACACAGTGTCATCAAGTGCATATGGACGTACTGTAAGAGCTGACTTACTGCTATACAGATCACACACAATGACAAGGTGTAATGATATGTGATTATCACTGATGAAGGAACAAAACTATAGACTATCACTGCAGTACCTACACAGTTCAGACTCACAGGGACTCATTTTAGACAACATTGCAGGGCAGTCTGCAATACATACAGGAAACATGTAAAGTACTAGGTGCATAGCCTCTTAAGATGATACCAGGCTATTGAACCTGATGCCGTCATAAGCCTGGCCCAGACATATGCCCATATCCCTTCAAAGCCAGCACCTGCTTCCCTTCTCCAGCTGGGACACACACGGGATCCCAGGGATGTCTCATCTGTTTCCCATGTAGTTGTCCAGCTTGTTCATTAAGAGGGCTATACATGTACTCTGCGAGACATGGGGAGGGAGTGTATTTTACAGACAGTGTATTGTGTGGGACACTACACTATCCCACCAACTAGTACTATAGATGTCACAAACCAGGTGAGGGCCTTGCACGCATGTTGCATGAGTGGGGTTTGTCTTACAGATATGTAGAAATGCCGTCAATGCTGGTTTGGAAATAACCTTGTAAGCCAGACACAGATCACCTATGATCAGTCTGTATGAGACTGAGTATAGGGACAGGGCTTTCAGCCTATCTGTATAGGATAGGTTTTGCAGACCCTGGATTTGCCTGGTCAGGAACCTCTGTGGTCTCTGCAACTGCTGCATTTCCTTGGCAAGGTACATGCCAAAGGAGACATTGTACTTGGTAATGCATCTGATAAGGGTGTAGTACAAGAATGTTGTGGCCTCCTAGATCCTGGATGACATACCCATATTTCTGATGTGGGCCATGTAGACAGCCTTCCATACAATGGTGCCCACATGGTGGGAAACTGTCAGGTTGCTACCAACCTTGGTGCACTGCTCACCTCACATCTCATTGCATACTCAGTACATTATTGCTGTCATAATTAGTGTGGATGACATCTGGCACAGCATGGAGAATGAAACATCTACTGCCATTCAGTTTGCAGCAATGCTTCTTGCATGAGTCATTAGTTTGGATGAGGGCCTCTTGGAGGATGCTCACATCAGTAGGGGAATGTAAGACAGTGGCCAGCTTGCAAGCATCTGTAAATCTGCTCAGTCACAGACCACTGCTTTTTTTTGTACCTCAGATACATATATTTCAAACAGTAGAAGTCCACAGACCAATCCTTGGGGTACACAGCACTGGCAGACTCTACTACTAGAGGTGGGTTCCACTACTTTGACCGAGTGGGTACTACCATTGAGCCAGGTAGCTACCCATCTGGTAACATACAGGTTGATGTCTAGTTGTGAAGGCATATGTATCCTGTCTGCCTGGGGATTATTGTGAGACGATTAGGCTAGGTGAAGGTGGGAGTTGTTCACCATCTTCCCCTCATCCTTGTGTTTGTTGACCACTTCAGAGGAGTCGACCAGGTTTAACAGGCCTGATCTCACTTTGACAATACCACACTGTGTGGGTTCAGGCATTTTGATGTTGCCGATGTCCCTGTGCAAAATGTCCTTGATATTGCCTTCCTGGCCCTTGCAGGGCAGGCTAGATAGACTGATATGCATATGATTGGCTGGGTCGGTGGATTGCTCTTTTGTGTATCGGGATGACAGTGGCTGTCCTCTGTGCAGATGGGATAAGACTGGTGCTTAGGCTTTGGATGACTATAGTGTGTAATGGAGATGAGAGCTAATGCCTGAGTACATGTAGGATGCAGCCAGGGATGGTATCAGGCCTATGGAGATTTCTGTCTGTTTTCTTTGAGAGGGTATTATGGACCTGCTTCCGGATGATGAGGGGAGGGGGATAGGTTTTGTGAATGCACATGTGTACCAATGGGGGGGCAGGGGGTGATGTTTACACTTCACCTGTCTGTAGAAAGTTGCCTATATCTATGCCGTATGTGTATGGGGTATTATTGACCATCACTACAGAGCAGATTTGGGTGTTTCTTCTGGGACTGCAGACATATTTTTGGAAGGCCTTGTGATTGGTCTTGGTGGATGTGTCCAATTTGTACTCAAAGATAGCATTAGGGTAATTCACCTGTGACCTTATTTGCTTATTAAGACCAAGGTGACATTGCTACCGATAAGGCACTTGTTCCTTCTTGGCCCTGTCCAGCAATTATTTCCACCTATTATGGTATTTGTGTATTGCTGCTGTCCACCACAGACATTTACCCTACCCTGAGGGAGATGATGTTGTCCTGTCAGGTATTGCTGAGTCCATACAGCTATGTAGGTGCTCACATAGTATTGTGGTGTGGGCTTGGACACTACTGCTAGTTCCAACTGATGGGCTGGTGGCTGTAAAGCTACTTCTACCTGCTCTGAGGAGATCTATAGTAATTTGTGTAAAGTTTATTTTGTTTGACCTTACTGGGGGGGGGGGGGCAGAGGAGATGGTTACCTGAACAGTGATGCCTAAGTTGTCAGATCTTACCAAGGAGGAAGACACTGTAGGAGTGCTACAGTGGTTACTCATGTTGGTTAGGACCAGGTACAGGATATGTGCACCTGTTGCAAGAGTGTTGACCAGCTGATCCACTACATTGCCATCGACAAACCAGAGGAATCTCTGTGCATTCATGTTCAGGTGACATAGATCATGTCCAATATGGTTGGGTAGTTAAAGTCTCTGAGGAGCAGGGTAGACAATTGAATACTGACAGAATCCAGCAGGTCCTGATAGATGTGGTAGGTGTCCAGAGTCATGGTTGGAGGTCTGTAGCTAGCTATGATTTGAGTAGGTGTTTTCTCAATTGTTAACTGGACTTGGGATGTCTCCCATGTGTCATACTGTTTGACCAGCCTGGCGGTGTGTATGTGTATGATAATGTTTAAAATTTCAGTTCCTGTGACTTTGCAGCCCTCCATTCGAGGTGTAAATGTATGATGGGATGAGTAACCTGGCAAGGTTAGTGTGCTCTCCACAGCTGCAAAGCAGGTGTCAGTGACTGCACAAATGTTGGCATCTTACAGGAAAAGGTACGCTTGCACTGACATGGGTTTTATGCTAAGGCACCTAGCTCCTGTTAGAGCAAGACATCTGCACAAAGGCACACATCACTGGTGGTCAAAGGCTAGAAAATAGTGACTCTATGAATCCAGCTGAAACACACGTGGTTGCCAGCAAAGACGGTTTCACATTCACAGGTCTGCTCCACAGGATATGACACTGATATTCAAAGGTATGCTATTAGGTTATGACTACAGTCTTTAATGGGTTGCCAGTGATTTGCCAGACAGTACACAACTGTATGAGGCATTGACTACAAATATGAGGCAGACATGTGGTTAGTCTGCAAAACTCTGGATAGTTGATAGGTATAGGCTCAATATATATTATAAAGTTCAACACACACTTCTGCACCTGTTGTTTACTATGCACATGCCCTATATAAGTGTCTTACATTTGTAAGACAAGCATATGTATCTTAGTAATATTCATAGGTGACATATGAATATTTACAACATCCCAGGTAGTTGACCTAGCAGTGCCACAGTCAGTACTGGACAACAGATACTCCAGTAGTAGTCATAAATGAGCTGACCTTTGCTGGGGTGAATCAGCGGGCAGAGTTTTGATCCATGTCACTTTAGACAGGGCAAACAGGAATGGCCATAGGTGCTGGACAGCAGCATGTGAGTCCAGCAGGTCTTGTTATGACCTTGTGTTTAACTTCCTATTTCACATTATTGCATCCCCCTTCTGCATTCCATTACAAGCTTCAGTGGTTGACGTACCTGTTATAGTGCTGAAGAGTTTCCCCAGAATAATGCAAATGTTTAGGTTTGGTTAGTCACAGTCTGTCTTTGTGTAGATGGGTTCAGACCTGTGTTGCAGCAGCTTGCCTTTTGTAGGTAATACTCATGAGCAGGTGATGGCCTGTGCACCAATCCGTGTCTCCCAATTGCTACTCGCATCGAGAGCAGCTCTGTTGTTTTTCCATTAGCCAATGCTAAAACAACACAGTGCTATAATTAAGTCCTTCATATGGGCCTTGCCCCTTTTTCTTGCTTGTGTGGAGGACATTATAGTTTCACAGATGGTAGGTGGAAATACCTCTCAGAGCAAGACATGTGGAGACAGCCCAACAACATGGGGAACAAATCTCCAGAATTGGGTCCAGATGGTAAGTAAGTATTGCTGTTACACACATAAAAGATTGCTAGATTAACAGAGTTTGTCTGGACATGCATATTCTGCGTGACTTGACATCTGACAGTGATATGTCTCTAACATACCTCTCAACTGTCGAGATGTCCACAGACTGCCCTGAGGTTTGCCTGTTATTTTTGGTCTGTTCCTCAGATGATTTCTGTTTTTGCGAAATTGGTAGGATAATGTGAGAATTGTAATCAGTAAATGTTGACATCCATTAGAATTTCAGACATCATATCCTTCAGGGATGTTATGTTACAATAAACTCTGTAACACCAGCAACTGTTTCAGTTTGTAACAACATTATGTGAGATATGTCCCTGTTTTTGGCCCCCTGTCCCTCAAGTATGTCAGGCTTTTTCCAGATATCTTGGACTAAGAGGTTCAAAGGTATGGTATACCATTATTTAGTGACTGCACTCCAGATATCATCCCAGTGACTTAGCAGATTCCCGAAAGTGGTATGCGGCAGTGGCTATAAATATGGTCCCACACCCTGGATATTCTGTGGAAATCTGTACAACTAAGAGTTATGTATGTCTGGCCATTGGTAGCAGACTGACAAGATTGTGTAGCAGTGTTGTGTGTAAATGTTTTTGGGCTGCATAGTGAGAATAGCAGATATAAGTGTCATAGATCTTTATCTGACTGTGCATACTGCTACAGTGGCTGGTGGTCTATCAGATGTATATGTTTGTAGGGGCAGACTGACAAATCTCCTGTAACACCTCAGGATTCCCAGTAGACTGTGAGTTTGGGCAGTATATGTTGGTATAGTGTGTGACTGGCAATCAGGATATGTTTGTTCAGTCATTCTACTCTAGAGTTAATTTGGGGTACTGTTATGTTGCTGTGACTGTGGTGCAAATGGTTGTGGGTGGACAATTTCTCACCAATGTCTGTTTTTCCCTACAGTTACATCCCTGTAGTTCATGATATATTTGGAAATGCATGGGTAATTCCCCAGAGCTGATTTTGGGAAGTGTCATGTTGGTATTACTGTGGTTCAGAAGGTGCTGGGTGAAATGGTTGGCCGCTCTCAGTATTTTTTTCTCTTCTGTTACATGACTGCAGACATGCCTCTCCACTGTCCAGATTTCTAGACACTGTCAAGATGCTTTGTTCATATGTTTGGTCTGTTCCCCATAACAGTTGTGGGTTTCTGACAAATCACTGGGATGATGTGAGCAGACATCAGTAAATGATGAAAATCATTTGTGTTTCAGACCTGGAATCTATCATAAAATATATGTTAAATCAAACCATACTACTCTAGCAGACTTCTGCGTGTATAACAGCCATATTTCAAATATGTCACTATTGTTTGCCTTTTATCTTTCCACTTTGTCAGGCTTTTTGCAGATGTCTTGCAGTCAGAGGTTGTTTTATATATATATATATATATATATATATATATATATATATATATATATATATATATATATATATATATATATATATATATCGATGGTCTACTTCATAAGATTGGCAGACCATTTGATCGACATTCATTAGGTCGACAGCTCATTTGGTCGACAACCTATTCGGATAGCTTTCAGTGTCCACAGACACTGACAGCACTTGCAAAGTGCCGTACAGCTCTTTAACAATGCAGGGGGTGTGTGGCAGTACCTGTCATACACGCGCTGCATTGCTTCCTATCTGGACTTCCTGCTTTCAGTGTCTGCGGACACTGAAAGCACTTGCAAAGTGCCATATAGCACTTTAACATTGCAGAGGGTGTGTGACAGAAACCTGTCACACACCCCCTGCATTAATTTCTTGATCCTCTATTTCAGTGTGGCACTGTTTGAAATGCATTTAAAAAGTGGTGTATGGCACTTTCTGAGTGCAGGGGGCATGTTAGATGTGTATTTTCTACTTAAACATGCCCCCTGCACTCAGTAGTGTTCATGTTGTTTAGCCTTAGCAGTAGCACACCTTCATGAATATGCAAGGCGCACTGCTGTTAAAGGTAAGGGGATATGGACATAGCTCACTATGCGCAGGAATGGCGCTGTTCCTGCACAGAGTTTATTTAATCCCAGGGTATATTATTTCTCAGTCTGGCATAGTGCTCTGCATAGTGTGAAACCATTTATCCAGTCATTCACTGCTGACAGAAGCAAAGGTTTTGGTTTCCTGATTATCTATTTTATTTATTTGGATTACTGGGTAGGTGAAATCAAAAGAATTGACTTCTGTCCTCATGCATAACTTCAGCTTAGAAAATACAAATAGTGAAAATAATAAACCCCAATCTTTAATAAACAACTTTTTGCACAACTATAAAAATATTCCAAATAAAGCTTTAAGCATAAACAATATACACAAAAGCAGAAAGAAAAAGAGTGCAGAATCAAATCTATTCTATCCCCAACATTTTTTTGGAACTGAAATATTTCTGGTATAGCCTGATAAAAGCGTTATGCATTCAAAACACAGTTATCACTGTCTTTCAGGATAACAGATATATAATAACAAATTATCATAATTTGAAGATTGTGGATATGGTTTTAGGCAACACAAGGAATATTGATTTCCTAAACCCACAAATACAGTGCACTGAACATAAAAATAGCTTTCATGATAAAAGGTAAAATACAAAAATAGTCATGAATTACAAGAGACTGACAGAGATTGACTTGTATGATGTATCAATAAAGACAGGTATCGGCTTGCATACAACCAAAACAGGACCTATTAGACAGAAAATGTGTTGTATATTTGTTTACTTGTTTTTATAATACCAGCTTTTTGCGTCTTGATTACAGAGTTACAGAGCATTCAGTTTTTTCCCAGTACTTCTTATCTGAGCTAAATGTCTGTCATCTGTTTCATAGTTTACATAGTTTATTTGAAATGAGGGCTAGAGGGTGAACTTACTTTGGTGTCCTCTCAACACATAAACGTGAAGAGGCAGTACTAAGAACATACACTTCCACTTTAAAATGTGCTCTCTCTGATGATAACTTCATCTTATATGTATGTGTCTTGGTTTTGTCTCCAATAAACAGGATTAAAATGATTTAGGTCATTTCCTTTACATAAGGTAGTAAAAAAGGTCTGTGCTGCGTCAGCATGCCATTACATTTTATTGTCGTATAATACCATCTGTTTACTGACAGTGTGGGGTAAACCTTCTTTCCTTTGAGTATAATGGTTACTTTACCCATTTATGTAATTACATTGCCATCAACATCTGTTATAATTTTAATATACCTTTTCATTAAGGCAATATGTCTGAATGGTTAGCAAACAACAATATATTTTACATTATTTTTTTTGGGGGGAGGCAATTGTTATTACTGACTCTGTTAGACACTTTGTTATCCTGTCCTATTTCAAGTCCTCTTTCAAATACCATCCAAAATTATTGTTAAAACTAGACCTAATTAATATTAATTCATGTAAATGAAGCATCTGTACAGCATGCTTGGAAATTAAGACTGGTCATTATGCATTCCTATTTTTGTTGAAGTTCACATAAATAGACTCCTAGTTTTGAAGGAAGAGCTTTCAAACTACTGTCCTTCAATAAACTTGCCTGATGTATTTCTAAACCGATACTTTCTATATTGCATATATGCATATGAATTTTTTTTAAGGAAGCTATGCAGAATTCTTAGTATTAT
Organism: Protopterus annectens; assembly: GCF_019279795.1. Taxonomy (NCBI): domain Eukaryota; kingdom Metazoa; phylum Chordata; order Ceratodontiformes; family Protopteridae; genus Protopterus; species Protopterus annectens. Next base: position 1,488,056,736 of record NC_056728.1, on the reverse strand, counting down.
AAGGGGAAGATTGTGCCATTGCTTTAGAAACACTGTACAAGGTTTATATATACATTTACAGCTCCAGAACATGTGTTTTGTTTAACTGATGGAAGCATTCATGTAAATAGTGTACATAGTTTGTAGCATGGGTGTTAGTAGCTTTATTTGGGTATTATTTGTTTTTCTTTCTTGTTTATTATTGTATGAACAATTGATAAAACAATAAAGATTTATTATTGAAAAAAAAAAAAAGAAACACTGTACAAGGAATCTATCATTTTTTTTCTATTACTGATATTCCCTTTTAGTATTAAATTCTCTAACTGGAGTTTTTTTTTTCCTGTCAGTGGCATACTCCCCACACATAATTTTTACTTATTTATTTTCTCTTGGAACTTGTTGACCATCAGTTATCAGCCTATCTGTCTTGAGACCATTGGTCCCCCAAACTGGGTATTCACTTCACAGAGATAAGAAGCAACCAGAGAAGTCATGGTTGTTTGTACCATAACTGGCATCTCAGCAATAAAGGTGTGAGAAATTATATCACTACTGCCAACCCTAGGTGGGAAAAAGTAGGGGCAATGACACCACAGTAGTTGATCACTATACCTTCTCCATGTGAGTGTGTGGCTGTGTGTTTCTATCAGTGATGGTTATCACCGAGGGCTGGCTTGATAAACCAAATTCCAAATTCTAGGTCACACCTACAGCTGCTATCCATCCTTCATTGCATCACAGAAATCCATGGACTTATCAGTTCTCTTCCCACTCAGGATTGCCATGCTGCAATAGACACCTTTGGCATGTACCTCATGAATCTCCTAAACCAGCTTGAGAAACAACCTTTCCTCACTAAAAATATCTCAGTTCTCAATACTCTTATGTACTCTGACAAAATAAAAAACTGTCCCTCTACTCAATGCCATACAGACTCCTGAGGGCTGATCACTGCATATCCTTCTCTATTATATACAACCCAATATTACTTGGACTTCTTCACATAAATCGAATCAGTGGTAATGCAATCACCCATATCAGAGACCTAACCCTGTGCTACCACATTACCAACAGCAGATGGTGGGACAGATATAATTTATTCCACACTTCTTTTTTTCCAATAGCATATTTATTAACTTGTGCATCAAGTACAGACCAGTTTATTAAAAAAACATGAAAAAAATACAATTCTGGTTACACAAGTATTACAAATAGTAACTACTAGACATCACTACTCTAATTCTTGCAACTATATACAAAATCTACAACAGTGCTACTAAGACAGGAGTGAGGAAACAAAAGAACAAACTTATACATCTGTCTTGCTACATACTTCTAAAATGTAGAAATATTAAATTGTTAAATCCGTAACAGTTTTAGAAAAATGGGCTTATTTAATTCAGCTGTTAAATAATAGTTACAGTACAGCAAAACTAAACCTTTGTCAGAGGATATGTTCAACGAGTAGCTTCCAAAGTTTTCTGGTAATAAGCATGTTTCTTAACTTTCCTTATAATTAGTCTTTGAGAGGATATATATGTTCTGGCCATATTTCTAAGATGCTTCCATGTAAGTTTGGTGTGATCTAACCAATTTGTAGTTATATATAGTTTAACAAGAGAGCATATAGTGATTAGGATATGTAGTTCCAATTTCGAAAGTTTCAAGTCCGTAATGTGAAGAATTGCTAACTCCCAGCATAAGGTTGATTTATGGTATCTCATCTTTTCTAATCATACCGTAAGAGACCACCGCAAATTCTGTGAGTATTTGTAGAACCATAAAATGTGTAGGAGATCTGCTTTCAGAAGTATCAGGTTAAATGCCTTATAAAAGTCTGTTGTGTACCCGTCAGGGCATGGTGCTTTGCCTGTTTTAAAGTTCTTGATGACCTCAGCTATCTCCTTTTGTTTAAATGCGGCTAATAAGAGATTTGCTTGGTTATTGTTAATCTTAGGGAATTTAAGATTTCTTAAGAATTCTTCAGTTACAGAGCAAGGGGTCTGCTTAGTGTTCATACTACAGATTTCTGTGTAGATTTGTTTAAATATACCTATAATTTGTTGGTCTGTTTGGAATATCTTGTCCTGATACTGCAGTAGAGTTATTCTGGAGGCTTCTTATTTGTTGTCTATTATTCTCACAAGCGTTCTAGATAGGACTTGCTCCCATTCAGAATACTTACTACGTATTTTAATTCTTGTAATGAGTAGCTTTGTTGATGTAGATCAAATAACTCTTTTTGTACTTTACTTATCTGTTTCTTCAAATCAGAGCAGTGAGTTGTCTGAAATTTCCTTTCTAAATCCTTGAGTTCAAAAACTAATTTACTTTCTTTTTCCTAACCCACTTTTTTGAAGTAGGAGGATTTTTGAATTAGTAAACCTGTAAGTGTTGCCTTACAGGCCGCCCACTGAATATCAAAAGGAATGTTAGTGCTAATAAGATTATTATCTAGCTCTGTTAGAATGTCAGATACCTCTTTTACCACTTCTGATTTAAAAAGTATATTACTGTTTCAGGACCAGTTCCATCTGTTGTAGTTGTTTGATGGTGATTTATCTGCTCAATTAATGTTTATCATAATCTTAGAATGATCCGATAGGAACCTGGGTTCACTAAAATATTTTACTTCTCCTCTTGCAAATTCTTCAGAGATTAAAAAGAAATCTAACTGAGACCAGGAGTTATGACATTTAGAATAGTATGTATAATGGTTGTTTTTCTACAGATCCTCTCCAGAGGAGACAGGACTGAGGGGGTAGAAGTCTGAGATGAGATCAGTTAAGGCAAGTGATGCTCTGAGGTTATGTGTGTTTGCTTTACTAGTGGGATCAAACACAGGGTCTATTACTGAGTTCCAGTCTCCACCTAATATAAAGTAGTGGTCTGGGAATTTGCAGAGCAGATTATGAATTTCCGAAATTAAATTTAGTTGTTTCGAACATGGGCCATACACATTCACGAATAGAGTTGGCTTTGACAATCGAGGGTTCGATGCCATGAAGTAATACCATCTACAATTTATATAGTCCAGAATAGTCCCCTGCAAGTACAGCAGTGCATGTCTTAAAGAAACAGTGATCCAAAAAACAAAAAGTCAGCACAAAGGTGTGTAAAGTGTAACTTTATTATAAAGTTATCACATACAAACAGACCGGTTTCGGCAGAAATGTCAACACTCCTTATATACACACCCATCCATTAAAAAAAGAACACCCATTGGCTTTTGACAATAATTCATTTAGCCCAGGAGGAATTAAAGCACCTAGCTTTATAAGCCATTTTTTTCTTTATTATTAAATATATTGTGCCAGCCAGTTTTATCTGTTCTATCCCCCTTGATAATATCAATGACAGTGAATCCAAAGGATGCTGAAGGATGATTAACCACGTTTGTATAATGCATTTGTATGCTTTTTTAGTTTGATGTCACAAATGCTGTCTGATCCTGAATTTCATGGGCCTGGATGTTTGGCCCACATAGAAGGCCAAGCATGAAAAGGTGACTAAGTGTATAACCAAGTAAGATGAACAATTGACAAAAAATTAATATCATAAACCTGACTGGTGTTGCGGCTACTAGACATTTTAGTCTGATTTAGTCTATTGCAGTGTACACAATGGCCACAACTATAACAACCCTGAAGTACATCACCCATAAGAGTGGACTGTGTGTTAGGGGCAACCACCTGGGCTCCCACCTTATAATGGTTAAAGAGGGATGCCAACGTCCTTCCCCTCCTAAACCCAAATCGACATCTATCCTCAATTAAAGCCCTGATTTTCTCATCCGCCTTTAAGATGTTCCAATTTTATTGTACCACATCACAGAAAATGCCTGTGTTATGCCCATATGTAGTAATTAATCTAATTGGGGCAGACTCATTAATTTTATGTTTATATTCTAACAATTCCTGTCTTGCCATACCACTGACCTCCCTACATGCCATAGTAATCACTCCTGGTTTATATCCATGTTCCTTGAATCTCCTGACCAAGTCTGTTTTGTGATGGTCATATGTGTAACTATCAGAACAAATGCGTTTAATTCTCATAAATTGAGATTTTGGTATATTATGAATGACATGTGGTGGATGGTAGCTTGATGCATGTAGGAGGGAATTATATTCAGAAAATTTGACGAAAACCCGTGTATCCAAAGTACCATCCACATTCTTGTTAATTAAAACATCCAAAAACATGATTTGGTTCAGATCATGTGTACAAGTGAATTCAATCCCCCATTTGTTTCCATTCAGGTATTCCACAAATTCTTGAAGATATTCAAAAATCACCCTTCCAAATCAGCCAACAGTCATCCAAATAACATCGCCAGATATCCATTTCTTGGAAAAACAAATTATGTGAGGGGTCATATATAATCTGTTTTTCTACATAAGCCATGAATAAGTCGACATAAATGGGGGCAAAGGATGTGCCATAGCTGTACCCCTGGTTTGCCAGATGCATTTGACCTGGTAGTAAAAAACATTTTTGGTCAAGACATGTTCTGTCATAATTAATAAGAATGTGTTAAACCCTGGAGGATATAATTTGGCAACACCCAACCAATACTCTATGGCCATAAGGCCAGCCCAATGAGGGATATTGGTGTATAGGGAGGTCACATCCAGCGTACAGAAAAACCAATGGGGTTCAACCTGAGCATCTGATAATATTTGTAAAAATTCCATAGTATCTCGTATTCTAGATCTCACCAGGGGCAACAGAGGTTTTAAGTATTGTGTTAGGAAAACCGCCAAAGGTTCTGTTAGTGATTCCCTACCCGAAACAATCAGTCTTCCCGGAGGGTTGGTTTTTGATTTATGGATTTTGGGTAGCAAATCTAAATATAGCCGTTTGGGATTAACTACAGTAAGATGTTTGGCAGTGTTGTTAGATATGATCCCTTCATCCGCAGCCAACTTAAGGAAGTCATCAATCTGATGATTAAATGTATTGGCGGGGTCCAATGGCATTATCATATAAAACAAGTGGTTGTCAAGTTGTCTAAAGACTTCATTATTATAGGTGTCAAAATCCATCACAACAATAGTCCCCCCTTTGTCAGCCAGTGCAATAACAATATTGATGTTGGATCTAAGTTCCATCAGTGCCCTTAGTTGGGTCTTTGAGAGATTATGTGGTTTGATCCAGGTTTCCCCATAGTATAAGTGTAGATCTTTGAGAACATTATGTAAAAATAGTTGTACCACTGAATGCATAGGTGGCACAAAATTCGATCTCTGAAAGTAAAAAAAAACATGATCAGTGGTGCAAGTGTTATCATTTTCATCAAAATATAATTTTAAGTTTAATGTTCTCCCAAAAGAATATAAGTCTGACACAAAATCATTTTCTGCCGCAAAGAAAGCAGGAACAAAAGTTAAACATTTATTAAGTAAATCCAATTGTTCAGGTGTGAGAGGTTGGAAGGAGATATTGAGGACATTATTAGATACTACTTGTTGCTCATGATTTGGAGTAAAGTCTCCACATTGTTATGCTTCTTGTGTTTGCATCCACCCCCGTGTTTGGGTTTCCTAAAGGGAGATCCATGCTAGTGTTAATTCCTTTTGGTGTGGGAGAGGTTATACCCAGTGCCATTTCAGAGTCCGTATAAGAGGAAGACTCATCCCTTGATGTACCCATAGATGAAAAACTAGTTTTCCTTAATATAGATTCTGGGTGTTTCCTTTTGTTGGACTTAGGGCCAACATTGGAAAATGTTACACTTTTAAATGGGCAAAACGGTCTCCCTTTATCATAATCCATAAGGTCCCTGTTAAATATGTGCACCTTACGCTCCTTGAGCTGTTTTTCTAAGGCTGATAGTTCCTGCACTAGTTGTTGTAAACATGTTGAATAGTTCTTATGGCACTCAAATTGTTTGGATTGTTCACACAACTTAGTAACTTCCAATATACCAGCTTCTATGCACCAGTCATGATATAAAGCTAAGGCCTGTACAAACCCCATTGATGCTTGTTGTTGTATGCCTTTCCATTCTTTTTGCAATTCCTCATCAATGTTATTTACCAAGGGTTGGATCCTTACCCTTAATCCCCTGGGACTGATGTTCTTGGACATATATGCTTTGAATAAACATAGATGAGAAATATTGGCTCTTAAAGTTTTCATACTTCTGGACAACTGATTAAACAAGTCTTGACAATCAGACTCAAATAGTGCATGCTCATTCCCTTCAGAACCCATATTCGGAGCCCCAAGACCAAGTATACCTAGGTCATCTCTATCCGAGGATATACTCCTGAGTAGTTGGTTAAGGTGCATCCCAATAGGCTGAATATAACTGTTAAGTCACCAAAACATTTGAGATAATTAAAGGAGTATCAACCCCCTTTAATTAAATGAAATCAATGCTAAAAACAATAATTATGATAAAAAAATGTAAAAGTGAATCTCATAAAAAATGGAGCACAATAATAGCCCCCACCAAATCAACAAATAAAATAAGGTGGTGCTATGTTACCCCTGAAAATTGTACTAATACCACTCAGTAATAATAGCCACTGCCACCTATAAGCTGAAATGTCAACGTGGTAGTGCTACGTCTGAAGGAAACTTGATATATGATAGCAGCCGGTGACTACCTCATAAAGTATTCCAGTTGTGTATGGAATACTGAAAAGACACCCTTCATGTCCTCAAATTTTGATCCAATAAAAAAGATAGATGGACCTAAATAAGCCACCACCCATAGGAGTATAATCCCCTATATTAGAAACATGTTATGGCTCCAAATAAAGGGAAAATAGGGATAACATGTATTCATAAAAAAGATATATCAAGAACAGGAAACTGCCTATATATCAAAAAACCACCCAAGAAACGGGAATATCCACAATTATTGAGTATGATACTGAACTAAATCCCCTCAAGGGCAGGTATCATATCAGTATACATATATATATATATATATATATATATATATATATATATATATATATATATATATATGTCCAAATAACCTTATGGATTATGATAAAGGGAGACCATTTGGCCCATTTAAAAGTGTAAAATTTTCCAATGTTGGCCCTAACTCCAACAAAAGGAAACGCCCAAGATCTATATTAAGGAAAACTAGTTTTTCATCTATAGGTACATCAGAGGATGAGTCTTCCTCTTATATGGACTCTGAAATGGCACTGGGTATAACCTCACCCACACCAAAAGGAATTAACACTAGCATGGATCTCCCTTTAGGAAACCCAAACACAGGGGTGGATGCAAACACAAGAAAGATAACAAATGTGGAGACTTTACTTCAAATCATGAGCAACAAGTAATATCTAATAATGTCCTCAATATCTCCTCCAACCTCCCACTCCTGAACAATTGGATTTCCTTAATCAAGGTTTAATATTTGTACCTGTTTTCTTTGTGGCAGAAAATGATTTTGTGTCGGATTTGTATTCCTTTGGGAGAACATTAAACTTAAAATTATTTTTTAAAGAAAATGATGACACTTGCACTACTGGTCATGTTTTTTACTTTCAGAGATCAAATTTTGTGCCACCTATGCATCCGGTGATATATCTATTTTTACATAATGTTCTCAAAAATCTACACATATACCACGGGGAAACCCGGATCAGACCACATAATCTCTGAAAGACCCAACTAAGGGCACTGATGGAACTTAGATCCAACACCAATATTGTTATTGCACCGGCTGATAAAGGGGGTCTATTGTTGTGATGGATTTTGACACCTATAATAATGAAGTCTTTAGACAACTTGACAACCACTTGTTTATATGATAATGTCATTGGACCCCGCCAATACATTTAATCATCAGATCGATGACTTCCTTAAGTTGGCTGTGGATGAAGGGATCATATCTAACAACACTGCCAAACATCTTACTGTAGTCAATCCCAAAAGGTAATATTTAGATTTGCTACCCAAAATCCATAAATCAATAACCAACCCTCCGGGAAGACGGATTGTTTCGGGTAGGGGATCACTAACAGAACCTTTGGCGGTTTTCCTAACACAATACTTAAAACCTCTGTTGCCCCTGGTGAGATCTATAATACAGGATACTATGGAATTTTTACAAATATTATCAGATGCTCAGGTTGAACCCCATTGGTTTTTCTGTATGCTGGATGTGGCCTCCCTATACACCAATATCCCTCATTGGGCTGACCTTTTGGCCATAGAGTATTGGTTGGGTGCTGCCAAATTATATCCTCCAGGGTTTAACACATTCTTATTACTTATGACGGAACATGTCTTGGCCAAAAATGTTTTTTACTATCAGGACAAATGCGTCTGGAAAACCAGGGGTACAGCTATGGGGGCATCCTTTGCCCCCATTTATGCCTTATTCATGGCTTATGTAGAAAAACAGATTATATATGACCCCTCACATAATTTGTTTTTCCCCAGAAATGGATATCTGGCGACGTTATTTGGATGACTGTTTTCCCATTTGGAAGGGTGACTTGGAATATCTTCAAGAATTTGTGGAATACCTGAATGGAAACAAATGGGGGATTGAATTCACCTGTACACATGATCTGAACCAAATCATGTTTTTGGATGTTTTAATCACTAAGAATGTGGATGGTACTTTGGATACATAGGTTTTCCACAAATTTTCTGAATATAATTCCTTCCTACATGCGTCAAGCTATCATCCGCCACATGTTATTCATAATATACCAAAATCGCAATTTATGAGAATTAAACGCATTTGTTCTGATAGTTACAAATATGACCATCACAAAACAGACTTGGTCAGGAGATTCAAGGAACGTGGGTATAAACCAGGAGTGATTACTATGGCATGTAGGGAGGTCAGTGGTATGGCAAGACAAGAATTGTTAGAATATAAACATAAAGTTAATGAGTCTGCCCCGGTTAGTTTGATTACTACATATCAGCATAACACAGGCATTTTCTATGATGTGGTACAACAAAATTGGAACATCTTACAGGCAGATGAGAAAATCAGGGCTTTCTTTGAGGAAAGATGTTGATTTGGGTTTAAGAGGGGAAGGACTTTGGCATCCCAATTTAACCATTATAAGGTGGGAGCCCGGGTGGTTGCCCCTAATACACAGTCTACTCTTACGGGTGATGTAGTTCAGGGTTGTTATAGTTGTGGCCATTGTGTACACTGCAACAGACTAAATCAGACTAAAATGTTTAGCAGCCGCAACACCAGTCAGGTTTATGATATTAAATTTTTGTCAATTGTTCATCTTACTTGGTTATATACTTAGTCACCTGCTCATGCTCGGCCTTCTATGTTGGCCAAATGTCCAGGCCCGTGAAATTCAGGATCAGTCAGCATGTAAGTGGCATCAAACTAAAAAAGCATACAAATGCATTATACAAACATGTGGTTAATAATCCTTCAGCATCCTTTGGATTCACTGTCATTGATATTATCAAGGGGGATAGAACAAATAAAACTGGCTGGCACAATATACTTAATAATAAAGAAAAAAAGATGGCTTATAAAGCTAGGTGCTTTAATTCCACCTGGGCTAAATGAAGTATTGTGAACAGCCAATGGGTGTTCTTTTTTTAATGGATGGGTGTGTATATAAGGAGTGTTGAGTGTCATTTATGGTTACACTGAGGAAGGCTTGAAATGTATGCTGATACCGGTCTGTCTGTATGTGATAACTTTATAATAAAGTTACACTTTACACACCTTTGTGCTGGCTTTTTGTTATTTTTGGATCTACCATTTATATCAGACTTACACTGACAGATAGGATCCTAGAATGACTTTTTGATTATGATAGCTACGCTCCTGGAGTTAGAGCTGTCTCCAGATGCTATGATGTTTTTTTATCCACCTCCTCTTTATATCCCCCTTCCATTAATCCTCTAACATATGAGTTTCTTGTATGAAATTGATATTGGCCTCAGACTTAAATAGTAAGTGCATCAACAGCTTCTTCTTATCTTGCAATCCTCTCAAGCTCCATGAATTTACGTCCACATTTTAAGTTTTATGGTATAATTTAGATATTACCAGTTCTATTATGGAAGATTTGCTGTATTCATACACACAGCTATTACCTCCTCTAGTAGCTTCAAAAACATAACTTAAATTAGCAGCACTTAGCTCTTCCAGAACAAAATCTGTGCCTAACCACTTAAACATCCTAACTGGAAGAGTTCGGAGAAGAAAGGTTACAAGGTAACCCAAAGGTGTAACTCGGTTTGACATCATGGCAGTATAACCTTTGAAGTTTAATAATATTAAAACGTTTAATTTCCTGAATAAATCTTGAACTAATATACATTCCTATATCTATGCCAACATAAGTTGTCTTTTAACTTATAGCACATTACCACTTGACTCCTCATAAAACATAGTACCAAATATGTTATCTATTAGTGCATGTGCCTTACATTATATTGCTCTTACCTGGATTCTAACTGTAGGGTAACTAGTTGTAAAACTGAGCTGAACCTAGAAGTAAGAATTAATCATCAGAGCAATTATTAATCTAATAGGCTTACTTAAAAGCTGTCCCTGCAGATAAAGTTGCCTTAGCAAACCTTAGTTTGAGTTAACTGGGATTTGTCTTTCTTAGGTTTCATGGTAATAAGCCTTAATCAAAGGGACTCTGAAATGATTTAAGTTCCCCTTGCAATCATAGTTATTACAATGTTGAGAATTCATGACTATCTTAAAGCTGGTTTACTATCACATGTTTGTTCGTCAACTATGTGCGAAAACCACTTGGTGGAACCGGTAGGGCAATCACCACAATGCCGAAGCTGACATGAGTGAATGGCCGCTGTTGTCAGCTCCAATATTGCGGTGCAGATCTCACTATAGTGGGGATGGGGGAAATGTACCCTTACCCTCACTTAAGTGAGATCTTGGAGTTTGTATATATAAGTAGGGGGATGGGAGGTGCAGGGGGGCTTGCCCCCCTGCAAAAACCTGTTGTAGTATGTTGTGTAAGTAGGAGCATTTCAGTGTAGTTGACATTTTCAACATTCGACTGCACTGAAATGTTTGGTTCTGCATTAACACTGTTCGGTGTTCAGATTTCCGAACATTTGGTTCGGACATCAGTACATTCGCACAATGATATGTCGAACATGTGATAGTAAACCCTTAAAGCTATCTTATACTGCCAGAACTTGTATCTAATTATCACCTTAGTTTAATATATAAAAATAAACAATCTTGCAGAATGACCGAATGTTCTCTTCTTCAAAGTTCACTCCTTTTTTTAAATTTCTTACAGTTATAAAGACTCATGGAACAAACATCTGTGCCCTTACTGATTAAACCATAATCTCAGACCCTAAGGCTGATGATCTCTTGAAAATCTTATCTATCATATTCTATGAGTGCAGTAAGGTATTCGTACTGATTAGCAGTTTGGAAGCAAAAAGAGTCGCACTATATTATGTCCGCTAATCCCATCGTGTATCAGAAAAAATGATTCATAACTTAACTTGTCTCGCTGTCAGTTTTCTTTAAATATAGAAGGCCAAGGTATAGATAACTGATGCTATTCTAATTTATAAACTAGCAGAGAATTTTTTTCCTATTGTATGTTTCTAGGCATGAAATTCAGGGAAGTGTATTACGACCCTAACTTTAACAGGCTGACTAGGCATCACAGATAACCCTATGAGTAGTAGAGGTGGGTGATTTGACCTATATATCAATAATCTAAAGCCCTAAACCTTAAACACACTATAAGTTCATAGGTTCATAGGTTGGTACTAGGCTATCAGCCCTAGGGCCTATACAAGCCTAGCCATAACAATTCCCTGGCTATAGTAAAAGAGAATATTTAACACTGTACTGAAAAATATATTATTCAACATCAACATGTTCTATCATATAAATGTGTAAAGCCTAAACTAGAGCACATCAATCATAAAGTCTGTCTGCTACAATCTACTTACTTTGACTGTAAACAAATAAAACTTTCCAACTTTACAATTTCATGTTGCTATCATGAATTTCAAGCAACAGTGTGGATTTAGAACAATGATAACACACATATTACAGAATCAATTTGCATCACAACAAATAAACTGCATCCATCATTATCAGTAGACTCACACATAAAGCTGTCATCTCTCAAGCTAAATTGTCGAGATCGTGAGACTGAGCTACAGCGCAGAATGCCTACTCATGAAATAACTGGAAATTGGTACTTAAACAGAAATGACTGACTCTATTTAGAACATGTCACTGGTGCAGTAAATCTAGATAACATTAGCTACAAAGCAACAGAGCCTTAATGAGTTTATGAAAGTCTTCTTTAACTTTCTCTGAACAAAGTTCTTGCTGGTAGCTGATCGCTTTGGTAAGTCTGCATTGATTGCTGTTCCATTGAATGGATGTTGCGTTGATGGGAGATGCCTGATGAGGCAATAGGGATTTGTTACATAGAACGTCTCCCACTGTCAAACAGCTGCCGCAATTTTCATTCATTCACAGTCCTACCCAACCTATGAATACACTTCTGGTTTCTCAGGATTCATTTTAACTGGAATAACAGCTTTAAAACAAAACAAAAACTAAAAGAAAGAAAGTGAAGGTGAAACCTGGACTTCTGAGGATTAATTCTTCCATGAGGGAACTTCAGTGCTCCAGAGCTTTACCAAAGCACTTTAAAAAAGCAACTTTTGCCTCCTTAGGTGAGTCTATCGCATGTTTAACATCTTTATGTTGGAAAATAAAGATATTAGGATAGCGCAGCTGGAATCTTATTTTGCGCCTGATTAAAACAGTGCAATATAGTGCTAAGCTTTGCCATTTTTTCGTGATCTCTAACAGAAGATCCTGCACTAAGGTGGTTTTAATGCCATTCCAGATCACTAGTTTTTTGTTTTTGGGCTGCTAACAAACTTTTCTGTGTATCTTGATAATTTAAAAGTTTGGCATAGATTTGTCTCAGTGTGTCTGTGTTCTGTTTTTTACATAGTGAGCGATGGTTTCTTTCATCTATTATCTCCTTGGTGTTGTCCTCTTTTGGAAGTATACTTTCAAAAATCTGTTTAACTATTGATGGTAATTGTGTTCATACTTCTCAGGTAGCCCTCTAATTAGAATATTATTGTGTCCACTTCTGGCTTTCAAATCCACCAGTTTCTGTTGGATTTCGAGTATTGTAGCATTTCTGGTACCAATTTCCTCCTTTAATTTTCCTATTTGGAATTAATTGTCTTGCATTTTAGTTTCAGTAAGGTCCATGTGTTCTGCAATCTGATTCATCATCTTGCCAAAGCTATAAAGTTGATCAGAAAAATTTTGTACCGCTGTTTGAAGTGGAAGGAGAAATTGTTTATGATCATCCATGTGGATATTGGTTTCGGGCTTCTGTTTTACCATTTGTTTAATAGTTTCTTGTTTAATTGTTTTCTGCCTTTTGGATAGCATTTTTTTTTCAGGAGAGACTATGGCAGAAAGTTTTGTTTTTATGGTTTGAGTCTCCATTTTTCTGTTTCTTTCAACATCTTTGATGTTTCCAAGTTCTGAATTACATTCTATGGAAGAAATGCTGTCTTCAGGCCTGGATTTACACATGGAGATATTTCTGTAGTTATCCAGCCAATAGATTTGTGTCCTTTACTCAAAGCTATGCATAAGAGGAATCCAGTACAATAGCAATAAGGATGTAGATTGCAGTTATTTACAAGATTTCCCCTCTTATTACTAGATAATTTGATTTAACTAGGAAAGCTTAGTTTTTGTTAGGAGCTCCGTGGAGAGGGTGTTTACTGAATTTCCACCACCTTGGAATTCAATTTATTCCACATTTCTGCAATATGGAAACCTTACCTATCAAGCTGAGTAGCTCCAAGCAAGCTTTGAAACCAGTGTTACTTTTATGCATGCAAAGAAAAGTTTAAAAAAAAAGATCCCATAGTGCAGAGGCCAACATGGCACCAGAGGTAACCCCTGCTAGGATAGACAGGTAAACTAGTAACCTGATTTGATATGCTGTGTTTCTTCACTAGATTTTTACATTTAAATTATGCATGGTGTGATGATAGCAGATACTGCCAGCCCTGCCAGACAGACGTAGGACAGTGGATGTAAGACTTGTGCCAGCATAGCTAGCTGGAATTTTATAAATAATTATACGCCATTTGTATATCAAGCTGATTTCTATAGATGCTTGTGATGAAAATATATTTGTGAGTCTTGCTTGTGTTATGTTAAAATGAATCAACAGTGCACCCTGATTTAATGATGAGAAATGAACATGTATTATGGTATCTGAATTAAACATATATGTTTTAATAGAGGACACTGACACAGCAATGGTTAACCAGATGGTTTATTTTAAGAAAAAGAAGGGACATGGAAATGAACAGTTATATCATTGAACATCACCCTACAGCATTTTGTAGGCCTGGAGATGGCAAGTCTGGCAACAGCCATTATCTGTTAGCTTTTTTGTAAAGAAAAGGGGAAGTCTTGTAAATATTTCTGGCTCCAGTCATTGCCATAAAAGCTCTAAATGTGTTTTGTAACAGTCTGCTAAAGTTCTGTCTCAAACTTCAAGAGGCGATATTGTAGAAACCTAGAGTCAGATGACCAGACAAGTCATTCTGCAAGTAATCTTGTATATTATATCTCACAGGGAGTAATCTCAGAATACAGAGTTTTCTGTTTGGGAGCCTGACTAGTAAGATTGTTCACGCATTTCATCTTGCCTTGCCCAAGTAAGTTATTAGGGAACAGTATAATAATTTTAGATTCAGTCAGGAATATAATGAAGCTTAGTTTAGGGATTGTTTTTCTTTATTTCTATGAGTCTGTCCTTCAATGTTCTTTTTAATATTTCCTGTGATCTGAACTCTGTGGTTTACTGTAAATATATATTCAGTATTTTCATGTACTTTTATTATTTATTATTAAATATATTTAATACTATTATTGTGGCTGGTTCTTGTAGATAGTATCTAACCTTTGAGAGTACTTATATTTATTTGGTGACACTGTATGGACCACTCCAGAAGGCATAGCCATCTTAGGGAAATACTACCATTTGTATTAGTATTAATATTGCACAGTATATAATTGGACAACTTTGTTAAGTGCCTTAAAGTAGCTGATTTTTGAGTGTCTGGTGGCAGGGAATCTACATTATAGTCTGGGCAGAAGGGGTCAGAGCTTTTAAACCCATGCAAGTCATTCTCAGGTGTATGTGTGAAAATTAAATCTTAAAAAGTTTGTATGTCAGCTACTTGGGGCAGGACATGAAACACTGGGTTTACAGAGATGGTACTGAAAGACTTGGCTTGGACACTCAGCTGAGGACTTAGCCCTACAGCTGTACCTGTGGGGACCTTATTGGGAGCCTGCTGGGAGACAGATAAAGAGACATCCAGACCCCTGGCTGAGTGTGTTCTCTGTGTGCTCCAAAGGGAAATTGTGCTTGCTGCATCTAGAAACAGTGTATCCATCTGTACTCCAAGTCCATGTCCCTCTCCAGTGTCAGTGGTGAGGATTCAGGCTCCTTAATTACTGGCCCAGCGTGGGGATGACACATATTGGTGGCCATCACATATTGGCTGCAATGATGGGTATCACACATGGATTGACATTTAATGCTTTTACTTTGTCAAATACATCCTTGTGTGGAAAAGTGTTGAATGCATTATCAAATAGAGAATAATCAATATGCACACCGAGGACTTCAGTAAGTGTTATCATTACCTCATCAAAGAATGCCACAAGATTCAAAATGTAACATCTCCCCTTAACATGCCTCCACTGCTACCTAACAAAAAGAAGCAGGTCAAATTTCATTATGAGTCTCTCTGTAGTTTTATGAAGAATATTGGTCACAGCCATGCGGCTACTGTTTTGGTATGTAACCATCCTCTGCTATCTGTGTTTCCAAATTCTATCTGAAATGATCATATAACTGTGCATTAATTCTCTAATTGCTTGTTATATCATCAATTCATGTGGGAAGATGTAGCTGTAGTGCAGGGTCTTTTTAGCTCTTTTAAGGCTCTCAGATGGTGTTTTACAACGTCACTATCGAGAGCAGGTAGTCAAAATGTAACCCTAATGTAAGATGCCTCATAAGTCTCTGGAGTAAATCATGAGAAGCCATATTTGAGAGTACGCATGATGCATGACCTATACTGATAAAAGAAACAGATTAATATGTCACTTTTTCCTTAAATGTGGGATTCACAATGATTTGTCAAATTTCTGTTTCATGAAAAGTTTAGCTCATCAAAAGTAGCTATGTCAGTAGAAGAAGAAGACAAATGCTACCCATGTGGAGAGGTTTGTCTCTATGTCTCCTTTCCTTCAACATAACAAATCTTGGAAGGCACTAGTAATAGTGGAAATGGGTAAGTTTCAATGAGTTATGTTTTCAGTAAAAACATAATTCAATGAAATGAGTTGCTCACCTTATGTTAGGAAAATATTTAATATCTTTACCAACAATCTCTACTTTGCCTGCAAACGCTCTACTCATATCCAGTATGCTGATGACTCAACTCTCATCACATCCTCAGATAACTTGCCTCAGCTCCTTTCCCTTACTCTAGACACCTTCAATTCCATCGAAAAATGGCTCAATGAAAACCAGCTTCTCCTAACGTTTAAGAAAACTAAACTCTTACTCTTCCTGCCTAATTCACTCTCAGTTCATAAATCCACCTTCTCCATCTCCTCTCTGTATGATACTATCATCACAGCAGATCCTCAAACAAAACTCCTTGACACCATTATAGATGACCAGCTTAAATATGACCACCATATTCACCATTGCATGAAGAAGACCTGCCAAATATTAGGATTATTGTATCGTAACAAAAAATTCATTACTCCAAAAGCTAAACTAACCCTAGGAAGAGCCTTCCTTCTACCAGACCTACTCTATGCTGCTCCCATGCTTACATACCTTCAGTCCACATTAATCTCTCAGCTACAGCAAACCTATAATAAAATTGCCAAATTTTCCACTAACCAACCTTATAGATCTCACCACTGAATATCATTAAAACAACTCCATTGGCCAGAATTCCCCCATCAACTACTCTTAGCACAACTACAAATCATCCACTCAATCCTCTACAAATCTACTGGCTGCCCCCCTCTCTCATCACTATTTGCATACTACAACCCCTCTAGACCTCTCAGAAGCTCTGACCAGCTACTGCTTGCCATTTGTAAGCCCAACAAAAACATAGGTAATTTCCTCTACAACCACAATGTGTCCCTAACCTGGAATAAACTTCCTTCTCACATCAGAAACACCTCAAACACTAATCAAAAATAAACTAAATCTAGTTCTCCTTAATTCATGGATCTGTCCATGTCAGGGACCTACCTAAAATGCCTTCCATCTTTTCTCATCCTTACATCTCTTTGTTGGTACAGGTCTTTCTCTTCCTACCCAACCACCCTCACAGTTCTGTCTTCCCTTAATCTCCCATCTCACATATTTCATCTTTACTTCATTATGTTGTCTCTTGCCTTCTCCTGATTCTACATACTACAGTGTAATTTGTTTCATGTTTCTACACTATACTAGTACTAAAATTCTTAGTGTTTCCTCCTACACCTTTTTTCTATCTTCAGATTACAGAGACTGAAACATGCATATGTACTGTATACAGTTTAAGATGTTTCCTAGATGTAATTTGATGCTGTAGTCACTTAGTGATGTTTCTCCCTGTAAACTGTATACCCCAAAACTGTATTATATACACACATTTATGCTTGTTTTTTTTTCTCTTTTTGTCTTTTTTTTGTTTTTCTTTTCACTATAACTACTATGTATTGACTCACATTATATGTTTCTATTTTAATTTTCTGAATTTATGTATGTAACTACATTGGAGCTTTTCTCGTCGGGTCTCCACTGAAAATGGGCTTCTGCCTCAGCTGGACAAACCTGGTTAACAAATGTCAAATAAATGAATGAATAAATAAATAAATAAATGCATAAATAAATAAATAAATAATAGGTTACAAATATTAGTCCCTCTCATACAAAGTTCTGGCTATATAGTACTCATGCTGAAAATTTGAAAATTTCAAGGACTTGGTTTATGAAACCTTATATTATCTTTCCATAATAGTACTTACCATGTTAATTGTTTTTTTTTAACATACATGATATTGTAGCAAATACTGGATTATTAGCTGCAGATCAGTAATGTGGAAGATTTAATCTTAGTAAATAAGATACCGCTAGCATTAAATATCATCAACAAGCACCATTTTCACTTAAAAATTTTCAAAATATTTTTACAGGGAACATGTACTCTAGGTCCCCTTTGGATTTTAAGATTTTTCAAATTTTTAGTTCTTCAGTCGAGACCAGTAAAAGATCAGCCTCTATGCAAAGTAAAATAATAACAGGCAGATATTCTTGCTATAGAACTGAAGAATTGGATATCAAATTCAAAGTCAAAGTAAAATTTATTTTCATTTAGAACTACACACCTGTAGCCTAAACTAAATTTTGTGCATCAGCTCAATTCTTGAGTTTACAAAGGAAAGTGAAACAACACATACAAGTAAAGGAATAAGCATAACTAACAAATGCAATACTACTCCCAATACATGCAAGAAAGAGCAGAGACATTTACCAGCACTCATATGAAATGAATGCCCTCCCCCGAGTTAAATCCTGTTTAAAGTAAAACAAAACAACTTTTGAAATGGCTGTTATCTGTCTAATATTGCACTTGAGTGAGTTAAATAATATTGACTACTGCACTTACTTGGAATTTATGTAAGTATATATTGCACAAATAAATAAAAATTGACTTATTATGTGTCCAGACCCCTGGGACTAGTGCCCAAGTTCAGAAGTCTAATCACTGTAGGGTAGACACTGTTACTGAACCTTTTAGTCCTGCAGCGGATGCTGTGATATCTCCTGCCCAATTCCAGATGCTTAAACAGTCCATGCACAGGATGTGTGATGCCCTGTATTATTTTGGGGGCCTTTCAAATGCTTCTTGTGAATAAAGATGTTGTACTGATGGAAGACTGGAACCTGTTACCTTCTCTGCAACTCTCACCACTCTTTGTAGCACCTTCCTTTCTGTCACTCTGCAGCTTCCAAAGCATACTGTGAAGTTACAAGTGAGGATGCTGTATATTGCATCTCTATAGAAGGTGGAGAGAATATGAGGAGGGAGCTTAGCTTTTTTCAGCCTTCTTAAAAAGTGGAGGCACTGGTGCACTTTCTTGACCAGTTGGCTGGTGTTTCCCAACCATGGAAGATCCTCTGATATATGTAAACCCATGAATTTCATATTCTTAATCCTCTCCACACTCTCACCATTTATCCTGAGCAGTGGGTGGTTTGTTTTCCGTGTCATCAGCAATCCTGATGATATGGTTGGACTTGTGCTTAGTACTGCAGTCGTGGGTCAGCATGATGCATAACAGTGGGCTGAGAACACATCCCTGTGGGACCCTGGTGTAAATTCTGATGCACTTTAATGTGTTCTTACCTGAACACAAACTGTGGAATGGTTAGCTCTGTATGCAAACTGCAGAGGGTCAAAATCAGGAGGTAGGCATGATGGAAGATGCTTTTTGATGAGCTGTTTAAAACATTTCATAACAGTGTGTCAGAGTGACTGGTCTGTAGTCATTAGGGCTGGAGGGAGTGGTTTTCTTAGGCAGTGGGATGATGTTAGTTTCCTTGTATCATGAGGGAACTTTTTTATTGTAAGAGAGAGAGACGTTTCCTCCCTTGAGCACTGTGCATAGTTGTCTGGGCCAGCAGCCT
The DNA here is from genome assembly GCF_019279795.1 of Protopterus annectens. Classification (NCBI taxonomy): domain Eukaryota; kingdom Metazoa; phylum Chordata; order Ceratodontiformes; family Protopteridae; genus Protopterus; species Protopterus annectens. The sequence goes on along the minus strand of NC_056728.1, from coordinate 1,488,036,988 downwards.
TCCTGAGGGTCACTCTCCTTCACTCTCTTCTTATCTCCTCTGTGTTAAGGCCAATTTGTTCAAACTGTTCAGGAATTTGATGGTGTCCTCACACTGTGCTGACCTGATCTTGTAGTTGGTGATCTCCTGTATGCCTTACCATAGTCTCCTCACACCCTTCTTGTCTTCAGCATGGCTCTGTACCTTTCTGCCATACTCCCTCTTAGCCTCCTTTATACCCTGCCTCAATTTAACTCCTCTACACTTGTTGCTGCTTCCTTAGCCCTGTGTGTTTCTTCTTTTCCTTCAGACATATACCTTTTACCCCATCAACACAGTTTGAAATGTATGTCATCACTACCTCAGTGTATTCATCAGTGTTCAGATGTTGACTCACTGTGGTTGCCTCCTTGAACATATTCCAGTTGGTTCTTTCAAAGCAGTGTTTGAGGACCTTCAAAGCCCCCTCAGGCCATATTTAACCATTGCAGGTTTGTAAGCTGGTAATAGCAAGATGGTATAATGGTCAGAATTTCCATTTTTGGAAGTTGCACTGCCTTATAAGCTTACTTTAAGTTAATTTACATCTTGTCCAGATCTGCTTTATTAAAGTCAACAGCTGCCATGCATACAAAGTCAGGATATTTGATAGTGTCTGTTGATCTTTCAGGGCAGGTGAGACAGACCCATAAATAAAAATCATAGATAAGAAGATGGAGTTAGGTAAGGAAGGGTTGTAATAAAACTGAAACAAGAATCTATCAAATTGTTTTATAATTAGACAGTGTCTTGTACTAATTATTTTAACCTGAGACATGGCACCACAGTTCACCAGGTAAGTTTCTAGCCTGCTGTGCAAGCTTTTATTTGGAAGTGTTACATCACAAACAGAAATTTAAATGTACATTGATGTTACTGATTGTTGCAAAATGTGTATTGTATTATTACTTTAGTGATGCTGATAATTAAATATTTGTTAAAAATAAAGCAAAAAGACTGTTATAAGCTATTGCAGCACTTAAGTAAGCCGATGTTTTAATCTTTTGCCATGTTCACTGTTAACTGAATATATATTCACTGGTTTATGCATTTAATTACTTATATTTTCAAAGGAAACTAAAAGCACTGTTACAATTAACACTGCACATCAGTTAACTGGGTTATCTTAAGAAAATATTAGATAAAGGTTAATGTTCATTTGTTCATGCTCTAAAAAAAGAGACCATTTTTACCTATATGGTGTTGGCTACATGGTTGGATATAGAAGACATATGCCTGTTAAATGTAACCCTTAGGTTTATCAGGAATGAGACAGACAGACATAGAGACAGATGAGACTAAGTGAGCTGTGAGTACAAGAATAAAGAAGGAAGTCATTTAGAATTGTGGCCTGTCAGTATTTCAGGAAGATAGAAATGTAAGAGAAGATGGACGGACAGAAAGGATTGAGAACATATATCAGACAGCAAGATGAGCTTATTTATCTAATCAATGACTTTCATGTAATAAGAGGTAGTAACAGCTAGAATCCCAAGCTAAGAAAGTACCCTGAAGATAGGGTATCAACCAAATATGCAGACAGCAAGTGCCAGTGCTTTGGTAATATGCTAAACAATAAGCATGGGGAGACTGCTCATTCACTAGGGTAAAAAATAGACCTAGCAGCAGGAAATGAAAGCCCAGAACCATAGCTAGCCAAAATAGCACTCTTTCCAGTTGAACTTGCTCTCACCACAACTTGAAGTTGAGGAACAAAAAAAAAAAAAAAGCCAAAAAGCTCTTCTCTTCTGAATCTGCAGCAAACCGCTTGTTATAATGTATGAAGCAAGCAGTTTGTTATAGCTAAATCATATATTCCTTCAGTACTTTAGCCATGACCACAAATGCAGTATTGTCATTCACTTATGAAGCTAGAATATTGGTTGACTTCAAAAAGCAATCCCAGGACTGCACGCCCACACCATCAAGAGTTTGAATTGCACCCTCTTAACCGCTCAGGACAATGGGTCCCTTTACCTTCCTTAGTTATAGTTTTGTGAAAGATCATGAGACTAACGAGGAGTTAACTAAGTCTACAAAGTCTCATTCTACACAGGTATTACTGTGTTTAGTATGTGCAGTATGGAGTGATATAGTATATGATGATATGTAATGCATTATTCTAACTACTGATGGTTTTTGTTTTCCATGAGAAGAAACTAGAACAATAGGTGCAACATATATGGTCTATTCTACCTTTATTGAAAGTCACAAACATATTCACCAGCTAAATGACCTCTGACATATAAATACAGTAATTATATAGGTTAAGTCACAATTTGATGCTTGATCTGCAAAGCCTTGATCATATGAGGAATGCTTTCTTTGGGATTCTAATGGTCTGTTCAAGGTCTAGTAATGACTCATTGTTGAGAATAGGAGATCCACAGTAGACAGTCATCTTAGTTATGTGACAGTAAGACAGATGTGGACGTACATGCTTGATTGTCATACTGACATTCTTGTATGACACTGAAGCAGTGAACAAGTGAAGTACAGGGATGTGATCAGTGTTGTTCATCCTCAACTATTCTGAGAAACTGAAATTACTAAAATTACGTTTGTGTTATGCCATCCATTTACTGTTAGCCTGGCAATCAAGGTAAACCATCCATCTGTTCTCAGACTGGGACTGAAGGTATTACATCCATTTTACTGTTAGACTTGCCTTTAAGATATACCATCCACCTCACTGTCAGGCTTGCATTTAAGATACATTATCCATCTACTGTTTGTAAAGGAGGACAGAACCAAGGCTAATTAATAAAAATGGCAAAATAATGAATCAATTAATAAATAAACAGCTAACTAAATAAATAAATAAACAAACAAACAAATAAATATTTCTGTCATGCCCACTATTACAGAATGAAAAACCAAATCTGATGTATTATCAGAAAATCAGAAACTAATTTCTTCCATGTCAAACCCCAAGCCATAGGACATAAAGTAATTCCCTATGCCTAGACAAAAACATGTTACCCTATACTAACCTGATCAGTTTCAGTTTTATGTAACAAAATCATAATGCCCCATGTCTGTAAAACAGTTTATCTTTCCATCTAAGACAGCCTAACAATTCAATGACCTCCACTCAGGACTAGGTAGACCATCTGCACAACCTATAATGGTAGTCAGGGATAACCCATATGAACGCTTGGTTGGCTCAGCCCAAGACTGCTGGGCTAACCATCCTGCAAAGTCTTGGCCAGCTATTCAAACATCTCCTGGTGCCTTCATGGGACTCACCATGGAACTCACTTTTGCCAACAGAGCCAGTTTATATGTTTAGTTTCACAGGTTTGGTTCTTGAAATTAACCTGTTCCATTCAATCTTAAATTGGCCTTACCCATCCCATGGTCCGAACAGTCCTGAAGTTCATTTCTTATTACCCATTCATAGATCCAAGTTGTAGTTGAATATGGACAGGGAAGAGGTTTGTTTTATGTGAGATGTACCAATCTCCCAAAAACCAGTCTGTCAGTTTTGCAGAAGATATATAGATATCTTCCCTGAGTATTTCTGATGCCGGTCAGATTATGCCTTCTATGCCAGACAGGTCACATCTTAAGAGTCTGTAGGATATCAAGAAACACATGATGAAGGACAATTATACTCAATGATTGGAGCAAAGAGGGCAGAGTTAAGGGAGACAATGACATGGATATATTATCAATGTGGTTGTTCTCCAAAGCAGATAACTTCCCAAAGGATATGATAATGCATTTTTGGCATTTAGATAAAGGCCATCATTATGGTGCCAGTTATTTGTCTGGTACAAACCTTCCCACAGAATGGTTATGACAATTGGGATTCAATAACTGTTCCTTAGCTTGCAGTCATCTACAAATTTTACCAACCAGTATTGCATTTTCCATCAGAGAAGTAGGTGCCAAATATGTGAGATCCCAACACTGAACCCTGAGGGACACCACTGGTGATTGGCCACTTTTTGGAGATAGTATCCCTTATTTTTATCTCCTGCATCCTGTCTGTGAGACAGTTGGTAATCCACTGGGTGACAAAGGTTTTTTTTTTTCCAGTTCAGCTTTTCTTCTATGCCTGGGTTAAGGATTGATCTAGCAGAAGTCTTGACTAAGGTAAAGTATGTGGTTTGTATTGTTTTATCTTTATCCATTGGCTTGTTGACCCTTATAAAGAGGTTCACAAGGTTGAGTAAGCATGACCTGCCCTTTATGAATCTGCATGATAAGTCTTTCTATTGCTTTGCATATGAGACTGGACAGATTTATGTGTCTGTAGTTTCCTGTGTCTGTGGAAGGTCCTTCCTTATGCAGTGGAGTGTCTATAGCATTAAGGCCCAAAACGGACAATTTTTAAATATTGCTCTTACAAACTTAGAAAGTTGATAGTGAAGCAGGTTTTACATTAGAATGAATTTTCTGAAGCATATGAAGAATGAAACTGAAATGTCTGTCATTATTTTTTACTTTAATTTTCAAAGACTTGCCAATACTTTGCAAGAAAACCACAATTTAAGATGCATCCAAAGATACTGTCAGGTCACAATGGTGCAGTACTTTTAGCTATATCATCAGCCTTATTATAGGTAACATTGTTCATAATCAGTTCAATGCATTTATGCATTGTGTATTTTCCTGTGCCACTTTCCAGCAGAGACACAGAAGTGATCCTCATTTGATCATGATTTTAATGTATTTTATTATACTTTATCATAAAGTATGTTGATAGTATCGTTCCACTAACAGAGTTTGTTTCCTGGGGTGTCTATGTGCTTGTTCCTACAAGGCATATCTGCATATTTGCAGCTATTTCCATGCTGGTATAAGTTTCCACATATTAATTGGAGTTAACTGGTTTGGTGGGGATTTGAAGCTTCCTGAAACCTTCTTCATCCAAGAGTTTCAGGACCTGACCAGAATGGTAGTTAGGAGTGGACTAAAATGGTCCCAGAAATCTTCCTGCCTGAAATTCCTTATCCAACTAAGTCAGGGCTATCCTTCTAAATGCCATCTATCTTCAGATTGCCATAAATCTTCTCACAACCCAGTACCCTTGATTTCATTAAAAAAAAATAGCAAAATAAGTATTCTCACAGAAGCTGTCCTACAACCTCCAGTCCAATGGAAGAATGAGATAACTAGTCTATTGTCATCCATGCAGAAGGGTTTGCTAGCTTTACCCCTGCCCCATCTCCCCTTCCTACATGCTCAAGATAACATCTTCCTTATGCCAGCACCCTCATCCATGTGGTGCAGCCTACAAAAAAAACCCAACACAAAAAATCTACACTACCAAATACAACTTCTCTCATTATATGTACCCAACAAGCTCTTCCACTGCTACCTCCCTTCTGCTACTCCCCTAAGTGGTAGCACTGCCACCACTGCCTTGAGTTTCCAAGGACATCATCATTACCACAACTGGGCATTCCCTCTCCTCAAGCACTGACCCTTCTTTATAATCAGAAAATATACATTGCTTCTATAAGATCATTACCATAAGGAAAACAACCACCAGAAACCAGTTATTATATCTCTTTGCCCAAAACTTGCTTCTAGTTTTTTTTATCCACAACCATTAGGGCTACCATCTGATGCAAGGTACCATAGCTTACACCACCCAAGAAAGTTATTTTCCTGTGCCACTGTCCAGCAGAGACACAGAGGTGATCCTCAGGGTGTATTTCCTATTTCCCATCCACTCATCAAGATTTTTCTTGAAGAGTGCTAATGAAGAACTTTGCTTGACATAGATGGGTTGCTTGTTCCCGAGTATAGGAAGTCTCTGAGACAGGAATCGATCCCACCAGCGTGTCCTGTTATGGCAATTTGATCATGATTTTAATGTATTTTATTATACATATTATCGTTACACTAACAGAGTTTGTTTCGGGATTTGAAGCTTGCTGAAACCTTGTATATCCAAGAGTCAGTGAAGTTATGAATTACCCTCTCCACTTCATCCAAAGTAGCATACGTCACCTTAACATCCATCTTATCGGATACACCCAGACACTTTTTCAGGACCTGACCAGAACAGAGACAATATTTTAAAATGGTAGTTAGGAGTGGACTGAAATGGTCCCAGGAGGTCAAAATCGGCTATCCTTTCTAAATGCCACCTATCTTCAGATTTCCATAAATCTTCTCACAACCCAGTACCCTTGATTTCATTAAAAAAAAATAGCAAAATACCCTAAATCCCCGAAAAGCTGTTAGGCTGTACTATGTCTGAGTATTCTCACAGAAGCTGTCCTACAACCTCCAGTCCAATGGAAGAATGAGATAACTAGTCTATTGTCATCCATGCAGAAGGGTTTGCTAGCTTTACCCCTGCCCCATCTCCCCTTCCTCTCCCAAGATTTTGAAGGGGCTACCCATCCTTCTACCATTAGACATGCTCAAGATAACATCTTCCTTATGCCAGCACCTCACATCCATGTGGTAGCCACTACAAAACCTAACACAAAGGCACAAATCTACACTGGCCAAATACACCTTCTCTCATTATATGCCCAACAAGCTCTTCCACTGCTACCTCCCTTCTGCTACTCCCCTAAGTGGTACCTCAACTGACTCTGTCCAACATTGTGTCTATCCAAGAATCTGCATGCGTGCACTGCCACCACTGCCTTGAGTTTCCAAGGACACTCATCATTACCACAACTGGGCATTCCCTCTCCTCAAGCACTGACCCTTCTTTATAATCAGAAAATATACATTGGCAAAACCTGTTATGGCTCCTTCTGTAAGATCATTACCATAAGGAAAACAACCACCAGAAACCAGTTATTCTATGTCTTTGCCCAAAACTTGCTTCTAGTTTTTTTTATCCACAACCATTAGGGCTACCATCTGATTCCTAACCTCCTGAGCCTTCAAATCTTCAGTTCTCTGGGCTCCATCCACATCATAGGTTCATAGGTCAGTACTAGGCTATTGGCCCAGGGCCTACATAAGCCTAGCCAATAAGGCTCCCTGGCTTACGCCACCCAAGAAAGTTATTTTCCTGTGCCACTGTCCAGCAGAGACACAGAGGTGATCCTCGGGGTGTATTTCCTATTTTCCATCCACTCATCAAGATTTTTCTTGAAGAGTGATAATGAAGAACTTTGCTTGACATAGATGGGTAGCCTGTTCCAGAGTATAGGAAGTCTCTGGGACAGGAATCTATCCCTCTAGCATGTCCTGTTTATTGTGTTGACAAGGTTTAGGTTCCTAGAGTGTGTAGCTCAGAGAGGATTTATTTTGGTGTAGCATTTCCAACAGCTCTGGGTTTGACATAGCTTTATATGTTAGGCAGAGATATCCTCGGAGTAGGCGATATGCTAAGGAGTAAAGCTAGAGTTTTTTGAGGCGGTCAGTGTAGGGCATTTGTTTGAGGCCAGTAATTCTCTTTGTGAGGTACTTCTTTTGCCTTTCCAGCTGCTGCAGATGTCTTGTGAGGTACATTCCAAAAGGGACGTTGTACTCTATAATGGGTCTAATGAGTGTCGAGTAAAGGGGAACAATGATCTCTTTTTTTCTGAATGAGAACCCTTTTATGATGAGGTGTGCCATGTAGAAGGACTTCCTGACTACTGTGGCCATGTGACTATCAAAGGAGAGACTACTGTCCACCTGGGTCCCAAGGTCTCTTATCACGCATTCGGTATTAAGTAGATTGCTGCCTATGTGGTAGCTCATGGGTACAGAGTTTTTACCAAAGGGGATGACACTGAACTTTTTGGCATTGAACTTGAGGCCATGGCTGTGACACCAGGCATCTGTCTCAGCGACGCCCTTCTGTAGGATGTCCACATCATTTGGGGACTGGACTATGTCTTCTAGTTTGCAGTCATCCGCGAACTTCATTAGCCAGAGGCCTTCTGTGTTAGCCTGTATTTCAGAGAAGTAGATACCAAACAGGAGAGGTCCCAGGACAGAACCCTGTGCTACTCCACTTGTCACTGCTTTGAGGTCAGATCTGGAGTCTGCAACTTTTACAGTGTGGGTTCTGTCAGTGAGCCAGTTGGCAACCCATCTTGTGACATAGGGATTTATACCTAGTTTAGTGAGTTTAGCTATAATTCCAGAATGGGGGATGGTATCGAAAGCCTTGGCGAGATCAAGATAGGCTGTGTGAACCAACTTACCCTCATCTACAGCTTTGGTGACTGTGTCAAAGAAGTTGATCAGGTTCAGGAGGCATGATCTGCCTTTCACAAACCCGAACTGGGTGGGATCCAGAGTTTGGAGGTTACCAATGTCTTTGTTTATGAGTTCCATGAGTTCAATCAGGTGAAAGACCTTCACAAAATCATCCCTCCAAATCTTTCCCTTCGCTAGCAAAGGGATATGAATTGTAATAAAAAGCACCTATTTCCTTGGCTGAAAAACCCTGCAAACTCTCCCCCATCACACACACTTGAAGTGATTAACCTGGCTCTTCCAACCCCAATGGCTTGGGATGCAGCTTCAGTAGCTGGGGAAACACCTGAGAGACCTGAGGTCAAACTCCCAGTGGTCACCTACTAACTTTTCTTCCCCTGACCTCAACTGTAACCCTCAATCCTGCTCCAGCACATTGGGACCCAATAGATCATGCAATCTAGGCATATTCTGATCTCTGATTTCATGCATCAGCCCTGCCAAGAACTCATCAGACAACTGGTACTATACTGCTGCCTCCTTTTCATCAGTAACAAAATTGTTATCTAGTGCTCAGTGAGATTTTACCACAACTGCAGCTTCAGGTACAACCTATCTCAACCAGCTCCATTTTCCTCTTCTTGCCTGGAAATCTATGAGTGGACCACCTTCCTCACCCTTTATTTTCTGTCCCTCCTTTGTGAAATTGGTGCCTTGTTCCACCATGACTAGTCTCCTCTTCTCCTACTGAAGGCATCCTTATTTATCCCCCCTTAATTCCATCTAAAATGTCAAATGTAGTACATTCCTTCACACGGAGGCTGTTAATATGACTCAATGATATCCCACTGCTGACACCTCTGATACCGCCTTTCCCTCTTCACCTACCTGTGCAAGTTTTCTTAAGTTTTTTTTTTAATCATCTCTATTAAATTAAAACCTTACAGCAGCATGCGCTACTAATCTTGCTTTATTGCAAGCTTGGATCCCGCTGCCAGAAATGCACACAGTCTACAGCAAGAAATGGTCGTGTCACCATTTCCACATGGACAGACAAGAACTAAACAGAGCAGCAGAAAGAGCCTTGTGTTATAACACTGGATTCCAAGTTGTATACAAGTTGCTGTATCTAAGTGGCAGCTGAAATGTCAGTATTTGGAATGTCAAGCTTAGCACATTGCAACTGTAACTTTTGAGTGTGCTGGAAAATCAAGTTGGCAGGTTTACTTCCTAAAAAAAACACAAACCTGTGCGGTCACACAGCAGTAAGAACACAAAGTCCAGACTATAAAAACACAGTTTAATAAAATGTAAGCATTTTCACACTTCGAGAGTGCTTCATCAAACAATAGCAATGTTAAAAAATCCAAACAATATATAATGACACCAATTAAATACAACCAATCATCACTACAGGTGCAGTTAGAAATCATTAATCAATCACCATGTCCGTTTAGTATCTGGGTGTACAAAAGTATCCCTTTCATCAATAAACCTACAAAAATTGCATTTCATACACTTCTTAGTTCCAGCCACTGTAAAATCACTGTTAGCGCTATTCCCCGCATAACATAACCTCTGTTTAAGAGTACTTTTATTTCTATAAATGACCTTGGGTTGCATACCCACCAATTCCCCTAGTCTACTCTGAGTGTGTAAAATGTGCCAGTTTTTTTTTAGAATATCAACAATACAGTTAGAATCCCTCGTATAAGATAGCAACACGGATACCTCATGCTTCTTCCTTTTGTTAATGCCTTTCACACTTGGAGATCTGGAGAAGTAGTGTTTAGCTCTTCATCTCCTTTCTCCCAGAGTTGTAACTATAGCACTGTTTACCTCAAGAGATGTATACCCTCTACCCATAAATTCAGAGTGTAATACATCCAAGTTAGTTCTTAAATCATCATATTCACACGTCAATCTAGCTATACATAATGTCTGTCCCTTGACCATGCTATTGAAGACATGCTGTGGATGCATGCACTTCCTGTGTAGAAAAGATGTACAATAGCAATCTGTCCTAAACAATTTGGTGAAAATGTCACCATTGGAACCCAAGAACACCTGTACATCCAAAAACTCAATGTTGTCTGAAGAGTACTTGGATGTGGTGTAGAAAATTACAACTACTATTCAACATACCAATGCAAGAAAGTAGTTCATTCTCATCAATATCCCAAAACAAAAAGAGATTGTCAACAAAACATTGATAAAATTTAACTGCATGTTGACCACTATTTAAGATATTTAAAATTCCCACTCAGCCATAACTAAATCAGCGTAACTATTGGCACAGCTGGTGCCCATAGCAACACCAGCTTGCTGCCAATAGTACGCTCCCTCAAAAACCAAGATGTTATTTTCAAGTATCACCTCCAAGAAAAAACATAGAAAATCTATATGTTGACTATCAAAACACTTATTCTTAGTCAGATAAGTCCTGAGCATATTAATTCCTTCTACATTAGATATGGAGGTGAACAATGACTCCAATGCCATAGCTGCAAAAATTAATTGCTGAAAAATCCGGCCTGCCGTAGTTACAAAATGATCATGTAAAAATTGCACAGTATCATGTAGTACAACAGAGTACTGTTCAAGTACCCCCCTAAGCTGCCTATCAACATATACATACAGAGGCTCAGTGAGCCAACCTGAGCCCGATACAGTAGGTCTAAAGGGTGTTTATGCATCTTAGGTAGACCATAAAGTTTTGGTATGACAGGGAATTCAACATTAAAATAATCAAATCTCTCTCTAGTTATAACCCCCATGCACAAACATTCATACAAGCCATGGGATACAAGCTGTGGAACTGTCTCTATGAATGTTAAGTCAACCATTCTGTACACTTTCTGGTCTTCTAACATGGCTCTCATCTGTGTGACATAGTACTCCAGATCTAAAACTACCATTGGTCCTCCTTTGTCAGCAGATCTAATTATCACATTAGTATTGGTCTGTAAAGTGTAAAAAGCTCATTGTTCATCTAAGTTTAAATTACTAGCCCCTCTACACTTTTTGCTGTCGGCAAAAAACATGTACAAGTGATTCTCACAAGCATGAAAAAAAACATCTAAAGTTGGTGGGAAGCAATGCACATAAGTACTTGGTTTCCTAAAAATGTCATATTGGGCAACATCATCATTTTTAAAAAGCATACGTAAAGCTAGAGTTCTAGCAAACAGTTGTATTTCCAATAAAGCCTCAGAAACATCAGCATTTGAGGAGGGAATAAAACCCAGACCTTTAAATAGCAAGCAGATCTCAGAGTCAGATAAAATGTACTTAGATAAATTCCAGAATAACCGATTTGGGCCGAAGCCCACATTTTCTTCAAAGTACTCCCTTTGTTGCAATTCAGTGAGTACTTCCTCTTCTGCCCAACCTGCACAACATCCTTTCCTGGGTTGGTCTGTTCTTCTGATGAAAAGGAAGTGGAAAAACAGGTTCCATTGTTCCCTGCGTGTTAAGGATGATTTTCCTCCTAACCACTGCTTGATTGACCAAATCGTCTGTGTTAAGCTGAACAGCTGGAGTCACTACAGCAGCTTCTGCTAAAGGAGTAGAATAGGTGGAGGAATGTTGTACTGGATATGTCAGTCTCACTCCTTCTCATTAATTGGAAGCCTGATTGTTCACAACAAGGTCCACCACCTGAGCATGCTTGTGGATTTGTGCATCCCTTGCTTCTGTCTTGGGCCACGTGAAAACCTGTTGATTCTGAAAATCAGATACATCTTGAACCAATTTCTTCTTTTTGACTTGTATGAGTTTACGCTCATACTGAAGAACTTTGTCAATGGTTTCATTTAAAAACACATCAGCCACTTCAGCACCAGTCAAAGAAAGTAAATCACTATATTTAGAATTAACCTGTTTACTTAGCTCAATCTCAAGAGGTTCGAAAAAGTCCAGTAAAAGTCTAATATATGCCTTACTTGTGTCCAGATTGATTCTCTGCACCTGGCTATGAGTTCAAGATAAGCATTGCCGTAGGTGGGGATATTTAACACCCTTAGACCCCAGGGGATGACCTTCAGCTCCAGACACACTTCCATATTATATCACTGACATTGCAAGCACTTATACTGATACAGGTCATTCTCAAAGTCTCTCATTAATTCTTTAGCAATGCCACCCACATCTCCGGCCACATCATCATCATTAGTCGTCATTAATTTGCCAGTTAGTAATGTATTCTTTTGCAAATGCATGCAGCTATACGGTCTATCATTATCAATTCTACTCAAATGAACACTGTTCTCACCTTCCATCAGGCCTGAGAACCCCTCTGCCATGCTCACTGAGACAAAGTGAAAAACCAAACAGCAAGGAAGAAAGGCAGGTACCCAGCAATGAACAGCACAAGAATAAAGTACAAATCCGTAAAAAAACACAAACCTGTGAGGACAAATGGCAGTAATAACACAAAGTCCAGACTATAAAAACACACTTTAAAAAAACTTAGGCACTTTCACACTTCGAGAGTGCTTCATCAGACGATGGCAATGTTAAAAAATACAGACAATATATAATGACACCACTTAAATACAACCAATCATCACTACAGGCACAATTAGAAATCATTAATCAATCATGCAAAATAAACCCTAAGCACAAGTACCATACATCTCTACAAATCCTAAGAGTTCTAAAAACTAACAACAAAACAGACTTAGTAGAAACAATAAAACTTAAATAACCATAAATCACTCTTAGTGTAACATTTATGTATATACATATTACTTATATATATGTATATATATATATATATATATATATATATATATATATATATATATATCACTTCTTAATATCACGTGCTTTAAGGGCAGGTATAATTGACACCGAATCATTGTCAACATATATAGACAGAGGCTCAGTGAGACAACCTGAGCCTGATACAATAGGTCTAATGGTAGGGCAGGTAGGGAGTTTATGTATCTTAGGTAGACCATAAAGGGAATTCAACATTAAAATAATTGAATCTCTCTCTCTCGTTATAACCCTCATACATAAATTAGAGTTAAGGTTGATTATAATACTAAAAAATTGTTTAACGTTGCACATTATGTTATGTGTTTCAAATTTTTTGTAGGTAAAACCAATTGACGCCTACAGGAGCATATTAGGGATCATGTATATTGTACAACTAAAGGTATGGATTATAATGCACTTGCTAAGCATGTGAATAGTGGAGCGACATCACACACATTTCTCTTTCAGCTATTACAGATGATCCTAGATAGTATTAGACTTGGTGACATGTGAATAGTGGAGGGACATCACACACATTTCTCTTTCAGCTATTACAGATGATCCTGGATAGTATTAGACTTGGTGACATGTGTAATAAAACAGAGAATGCAGAGTTAAAATGGATCTTTAGACTGGGTGCCCATTTGGGCTCTGGTCTCAATGATTTGGTGTCAATTAAACCTACGCTTAAAGCACGTGGTATTAAGAGGTAATATATATAGAAAAGTAATGTGCATATACATAAATGTTACACTAAGGGCGATTTATGGTTATTTAAGTTTTATTGTTTCTACTAAGTCTGTTTTGTTGTTAGTTTTTCGAACTCTTAGGATTTGTAGAGATGTATGGTACTTGTGCTTAGGGTTTATTTTGCATAATTAATTAATGATTTCTAATTGTGCCTGTAGTGATGATTGGTTGTATTTAATTGGTGTCATTATATACTGTTTGGATTTTTTAACATTGCTATCGTCTGATGAAGCACTCTCAAAGTGTGAAAGTGCTTATGTTTTATTAAACTGTGTTTTTATAGTCTGGACTTTGTGTTATTACTGCCATGTGTCCGCACAGGTTTTTGTTTTTTTTTCAGATTTGTACTTTATTCTTGTGCGGTTCATTGCTGGGTACCTGCCTTTCCTCCTTGGCAGGTTTAATACTGATGTTTTGTGTTCCCTATATGAGTAGGCTTGTGTTTGGACTAGTGTTTGAGGAAGGTTAGGGCTAATATTATGATTAGGGTTAGAGTTAAAAATGAGTGTTAGGGTTTGAATTAATAAACATATGTAAACCTACTATGAGGAAGACTTTCTAACATCAAAATATTTATCTTATATAGTGAATGTTTCAGAACAAACCCAACAACTGAGACTTATCCTCATGCAGATCTAATAACTGAAGTGAAATTATAAAATATTAATATTAGAAGTCTGGTGAGTAAGCAAAATAAAACACAACTGCATGTAGAGAATTACTATTTTGTCATCAGTATAGGATCATGGAACACTGGCGTAATAACATATTAAGGATTGTTCATACTAGGAGGGGCATGGCAGTGTTCATAAATTCAGCAATAAATGTATAAGATAATATTAACAGATAAGGAAAGTAAAGCATGCTTATTAGTAAAACGTTGCAGATATTTTCAGGCAAAAAAAAGTAGTTTTATTCTTTCATTCTCGAGTATGAATTGTGCAGGGCATTGTATAGTTGTTGAGAACTTACAATATTTTACTGATACCCTCACATTATTATTTGGTGATTTTAATTGCTCACAAGTAGGTTGGAGCACTGGTGAATGTTTAACAAATCTTGATGGTGTTCTTCATGAAAATATGGTGAGGAGAATTTATATACACTTGTTCAATTTTCCTGCTGGAGAAAACTGTTTGATTTTATATTTATGAGCAGATATGGAATAGTTCAAACATTAGGTCAAAGGAATGGCTCACTATTTTTTTTTGAATTTCCGCTTGATTCATTATGCTATCATCATATGACTACAATGATACAAGTTTTCAGGGCATAATATGCTGCCTGTAAGTTATAATGCTTTATATAAATCCTACTCAGTTAGTCTTTGCTGGGATAAGCTGTATAAACTATACAAAACTCCTCTGAAGGTGTGAGTAAAGCATAAATATATTCATAACAAATGCAATGGTGCTCACGTGGTGAAAGAAATCTTTAAGTTTTATTAGCATTAAGTGGTGTGGCTTCCAAATATGCAGGCTATTTCCTACTTCAGTTAACAAATAAAGCTGAATCAAACCACTAGAGATGCTAGACAGTACTTTGCTCAACTTAGGGGTGTTCAGGAGACAAATTGGCCAGATATCAAGATAACAAAGGCATTCTTTTAAAAGTGTTAGTCCGGGGCTTAAGGCACAAAGACAGATGGAATACTGACATGCAATGGCTGAACATCAAATGATCCACAAAAAATGTTGGATATTTTAATAGCCATTTGCATTGTATGCCATACATAGAGATATTCCTCATCATTGTATTTATTAAAGGTATTCCTGATCATTGTATTTTATTGGGATTTGAATACTCAGAGCTAGCCCGAGTCTGATCAGAACATGTTCACTATGTCCTTGGTTAAAATCAAAGCGACTTGCTTTAAGTGACCAGACAAGATTCCCACAGAAGAGTTATCTGTCAAATTAAGGCTGCATACTTACTCTTACTACTTTTATTTTTCAATAAACTACTAAACTCTGTAGAAATTCTAACTTTTGGGGAACAGGTACATGTTATACATATACAGGAAAATGGAACAAAGGGCCTTGTTATTAACTATCATTCACAAAGTCTTATTTGTTTGACTGGAAAATGTTTTGATAATTGTATTGCTGTGCATGGAGAACCACGATTACACTTCAAATTCAGAAAAGAGATAAACCTGTAGCATGCTTCTGTAGCATGTGACCTCACCGTGTTATGGTCAGGTATCACAGAAGGGATGTTCCTTGACTCTCAACTGTGCTTGAATATCTTTCCTTATTATGCATGGAAGTTACTGATGTCAGTCTGCACATAACTTTTCTAACTCATTGCAGTATTTAAAAAATGTCCCTGACTTTTTCCTGCAATTATATTACCTTACTGTCTATGCACCAGCACTTGCTAAGTGCTTTACTGGCTTTCAAAGCTGATAAAATAATCCAGCTTTTTTTGTAACTGGTGTTACATGCAGTAGATAATACTTCTTGCACTAGAAAGGGTTATGATCAGGTCTCACTGATTATAACCAGTTATTAAGTGTCCTCAACTTGGATACCAAGATTTATCTCTCGTGCTTCACTCTCCAGGTTAATTTCTTTGCATCCATGTCTCAAACATATAATGGCATGACTGGAGACCCGATCATAGCCCTCTGTGTCAAAACTATGAAACACCAAAAATCTTAAAATTGTCTTATGGACACAGCATAGTATGGTAGATAGACACTTACTTAGCTCATTACATTTTATAAAACTTAATGAGACAAAATGGTCAGACAGCCCTTGGACTGACCTTACAGTGATGGCCTTTTACTTTGATTTGTCAAAAACATTCACTTACCTCTTGTAGGGATTATTTAGAGTTTAATAAGCAATGGCATCCAGCCTTACTTTATTTGGTGGACCTCACTAGCAAAATGAATGAATAATATGCAATTTGTCTTGCATAAATGTTACAGTGTAATTACATGTTCACAAAATAGCTGTAACATGTTTCATTAACTGTCCACTACATTCAGTTCTAAAGATATGCATTTTTGCTTTTCTCACAGGGCAGATGCCTACTGCATATCATAATCATTAATGCACTGTGCAGTTGTAACATCAGCCTTAAACCACTACTTATTTGTTGTTAAAATTATTTTTTCAAACATTTTAAAAATTCTGATAGTGTTGCTACATCTGCAATAAAGCCACAGTTCATTTGTTACTACAATTATTTTGTTCAAGCATTTTAAATGTTCTAATAGTGAATAGATGACCTTGAAATGAAACAGTAAAATTGCACTAAGAATTTCACACAAATAAACAGTTTAAGCACACATCGTAACTTAACATACGCATTTGCTTTCATTATGCATTTTCTTGAAATGTCAGAACTCATTCAGAGATAAAGCTTACATTGATAAAACTATATGGCCAGTAATGTTGGCCAGACAGACAAGAAATAGAGTTGGATTCCATTTATTTCTATTTGCAAAATACATTTTCTATAAACGCCATACTCATCTAGAGATAAAACTTGCTTTGTTGGACATTTCTAACTGAAGTATATGACAAACAGAACAGGCCAAGCAATCAGACACCAAAGATGCCATCCACTAATTTAATGTAGATTTTGCTATATGACTTCATAATTTAGAATGCAATGCAGGGGAAAAAAAAACAATCTTTGTTGAGTAAAAAATATATTCAAAGTAAAACAAATTATATGGGTGTCTATGGAAAAAGTGTAATTTTTGTAACTAGAACTATACTACCCCCAAATGTTCTCGGATTGTACAAGGCAATGTGACCTGCCTGATTTCAATGCATAGTGGCATTACATCCTCAAGGTAAAGAATAGAAACATTACATAAATTCTGTATTTGAGTGCCTAGGAAGTAGTCTCTGACATATCTGCAAAGGAGTGTTTGTAATGTTGCATTTTTACAAATGAATATACTGGCATCACTACAGGTAACAGATCAAATTCATCCCGATGCCAAGGAATGCAAAACCTATCACTGTTTTCCAGACTAAATCATTGCCAGTGCAATTTCTAAGTGTGTGTCTGCAGTGAATCCCTCCTTATGGGAGACTTATCCCTTCTAGGAGTTAGTACAACTGTGGAATTTATATCTCTGACTATCTCTATCTATCTATCTATCTATCTATCTATCTATGTATATTTATATATTTTGTGGTTATTACAGGAGGCTTCCCCATTGCAAGAAATGCTTACATTTTATTATTGCCCCTTTTGTGTTTCTGCTCAGTTTTTTTGGAATTTATGTAGCTCATAGTTTTGCTATTCAATGTTCAGAACCCATTATCACAGTCTAGTATGTTGTCTTATACATAGCTTCCATGATAATTAATATTTGGCTTTTCCAGGGAGAAGAGTGCAGTACATGTCAAACATATGTTTGAACTGCATTGGTACTGCACACACGTAAATAAATAGATTAAAAAAAACGTACATATTTTATACAGAAAATGTATTTTTTTTCTGTAACTTGAAAAAAGAAGCTGTGACATAAACTCTCACTTCTGATTATGGGCGGCTGATTTAATTTCAGCAGTGAGGTGCTTACAAACCATTAAGAGAAGAAATAAACCATTAAGAAAAAAAATAAAGACTTAGATGCATGTAGAATGGTTTTACTAAACAGTATAAAAATGTCTGTATGTGTGAGTATACATATATAAGTGGTTCTATGTCAGAAGATCGAAGTTTCAAAAAGTCAAACCACCGTATGATTGACTTTCCAAAATGCTGAACAAGACTACACAACAAAAATCTAAATTTTTGCAGGGGGGGGGGGCAAGCCTCCCTGCACCTCCCACATCCCTTGCATTTTATATATATATATATATATATATATATATATATATAAATAAATATATATATATATATATATATATATATATATATATATATATATATATATACATATATATAGATATATATATATATATATATATATATATATATATATATATATACCAGTTCTGAGATCACACTACATCCTCAATGTACTGCAATCTCCATGCAAAAACGTTGACATTTTGGAAAGCTGATTATATGGTCTGGACCATATGAAGACCAACTTTCTGGAACTTTGATCTTCTGAAGCATACCTATATATATATTTATATATATATATATATATATATGTGTATATATATATATATATATATATATACATATATATATATATATATATATATATATATATGTATATATATACATATGTATGCACACACACACACACACACACACACACACACACACACACACACACACATGTGTTATGATCATTGTATTATTAGTCCTTATGGTAGGCATGATTACACACACACACACACACATGTCACACACACACACACACACACACACACACACACACACACACACATATATATATATATATAGATAGATAGACAGACAGATCAAACAATGAGTCATTTAAATTGTTTGCTAATATTATATTACTTGTCATTTCCATTCAAGCAAGAATACTTTTCATCGGGGATTAAGAAATTTCCCTTAATCTGTACTCTTTGTATAGTCTTGGAGATAATATATTTAGAAACAAGGCTATTGTGCCACAATGTGATGATGTAGAAGGCAATTCCCATGCAATTACACTTAATATGTCAGCTTCAATGGGAGGGAATTTGATGACAAATGCTCATTGATCCGAATATACTGAATCTCAGAGCAATGCTCCAGCCATTTCATGTATATGCATGTGTAAATGCATACACACACACACACACACACACACACACACACACACACACACACACACACACACACGCACAAACACAAGTATGAATAATTATTAACATGAATAAAATAAAATTATGATGGTTGAGTAGGATTTCCGTGTTTCATCTTAATTTTCCAATTGCATTTTATCAACTTGGAATCCATCTCCTTCAAGGTAGCTAATGATTCAGTCAGCTACCCCTACAGTAGCCATCTTTGCACTTTTTGTGCACCTTTGATGAGATGCAACTTGCCAGATCTTGATAGTCGGCTGAAAGATTTATGAGTTGCATGTTGACTAAGAATGATGGATTCTATCTACCTATCTAGCTGTCCATCAATCCATCTATTATATGCACTTTGGCATGTTGACTTCAGATCCTGGGAAACAGTGCATGTGGTATTTTTTTTTCACCATGTGGGTGTACTTTTAACTGAAGTCTTGTCATAGAAGGCAACTGCAGAATTTTTCAGAAATGCAGAGCAGGAAGAGAAACCAGATACAGTATAAGACAACTAGTGATGGAGAAATGCCATCTTTTATCCAAGACTAGCATTTCAAAAAAAAAGGAAGGAGAATTAATTTATTTTATTTTGTTTCAATTCTGCTTAAATATTTAAGTTAACTATAGTGACCTGTGTGGTGATAGTACTTTGTACTTTTCTGCTCTGTTCGATCTGACTACATTTTTTTAGTTTGTTCTGGGACTTTTGTCTTACATTTTAATAAGCAGTTGTGGGACAATTGTATTTATTTTTTTAATCACCTCTTCTATTTCCACAATTAGAATTACTTCTTAAAAGCTATGTGTTTGTATTTTATTTGCAGGCATCTTAAGTGTAGAGAGTTAAATTTAAGTGTAATTTGCAGATGTGGCTGAACTGTGTGCTACTACCAGATGTGTGCCTTAATCATTTATTACTGCATTTTTTTTCCATAAACAGTGTCACTGGTAAATTACTGCATAGTTTGGTGCCTTAAACTGCAGTTGAAGTTCAACAGTGAGAGACTAGTCCCTGCCCTAGATTGTGTTCAGTGCCTTTATTTTCTACTTATCATTTACGTACTTGCATTCTGTGTCTGCTCCATCGTCCACTAACACATTAAGCTAAGGACTCTGAAAGAGCTGTGAAAAATTTGCTTCTGCATTATTCAGTTCTTGTATTTCCACAAGTAGAATTACTTGTAACAGCTATCTGTTTACATTTTAAACCCTGCTGGGCTGAGGTCTTGTAGTTTAATTCACAGTTGTGGTAGAACTGCACACTACTACCAGATTTGTGCCTTAATAATTTACTACTGCCTTTTTTCTATAACTGGCATTACTGGTAAATCCCTGAATAGTGTGGTTACTTAAAATGTAGTAGAAGTTCAAAAGTGAAAGATTTGTCTCTGCTCCAGTTTTGGCTTCAGTGCTTTTATATTCTGCTTATCATTTATCTGCTTGCATTTAGTGTCTGCCCAATCCACCACTGACACATTAAGCTAATGTTTCTAAAAGAGCTCCAGTATTGTTTTTATTTGATTGCTAGCCTCTGTAGCTAGCCTCATTGTTCCTTGAACATTTCCAAACACCATTCTGCTGTTGTTATGTTATAAGACCATGTCTCTGCCCTCCACCAATTATGATAATCTAATTTCCAAAGTCCACCCCTCCCTGCTTTCATTGCTATGGACTTATAATATAGTCATTTTATTGGCCAGAGGTCTCATTGTTTCATTTTCTGTTTTTCTGTACTGCTGTAAAACAACTTAAAAAACAGAAAACAAGTACTTCAAAATGCAGCAACCAGGTTTTCTGATGAAGTCTCTTTTAAAGTTAATTTGAGACAAAAGCACTTATTTGTTTTTGTAAAATAAAGCTTTTGTGTTCCTGAAAGAGAACAAGTTCATGTGGTACCTTGCTCTGCAGTTCCTGCATTCTGCTGTAAATTATGTATGTTTGCATGGGCTAGCAGTGCCCTGTACTGTAGCAAACATGCCAAAAAGCAAATTTTCTCTGCAGAACGGTCCATAAAAGTGTAACATGTAAAGCAGCGATATAGTGAAAATACCTTGTGCACAAACAAGTTTGGAGCAGCTAGTTGGACCTAGAGAGGCAATGCCTACAGATTTAGTAGAATTCAGTAGTGTGTAAACATTAACATAGCAGAACTTAGTAAAGTTTAATATAATCTTCCCCCAATAAAGCACCTGCACAAACAAAACATCCTTGATAGCCTTTTAAACTGAATACACAGCTTCTAAATCAAAGGGCTGAACAGTATGGATATGCAATTTCTTAACTTCTCAGAAGTCAGATTGGTGGATATGGGCACCTTGAGACAAATATAGCAAATGACACGTTTAGTAACAACCAATTAATCCTTAAGAAATCAAGCATAGTATGCGAGAGTTGTGCATACACAATGACACTGGAGTCCAAACTCCGACACACAAGTCTACGTCAGATTGTTAAAACCACACACGCAACACCCTCCTCACATAGCACACATAGACCACTGTACACTGAGGAACTTAAAAGCAATCGTCCCAAACAAAAAAGATCACCTAGACCACCTGCTGTCAAAGCATTGCCTCAGAAAGGCAAAAGGCACTCAGAAAAAACAACACAACACCACACATACTGTCACTCTCAGTGGTGCCCCAAGCACTAAGATCCCAAGTCAAGCAAACACATTTCCCATGAAGCTCATTATATAGGGATTCTGTGGCAGGATATAATGATGTCCCTCTAACCAGGCAGAACAAGGAGAAGATCACTGTTAGTTGCTTATCTAGAGTCAGGATCCTACAACTCATTCCTGCACTAAAGTCATTTTGCCACAGGTATCAGTATGATTCCATCATAGTCGATGTAGGTGTCAATGTCCTGAGATGTACCTCCCCAGACTATGAAGAGAGACATTGTAGAGCTTTAAAACTATGTTATCAGGCTGGTATGAGCCTAGCACTGAGCAACACATTGCCATCAGCAAGGATTATGCCACAATATGAGCAAAAATGATTGATTTCAGCAATTGACTGTATTTCTGGTGTCATTTTAAGTTGATCCAGTATCTGTCAGCTTGGGAGGACAGGGTAGCAGATCACATTGCTTTGCCAAGGATTGTCAACACCCTTCCCCTCTAGGCTTTTGAATACTGGCTAAAGATTTGCCTGACCCATAGTGCCTTTTTTTAGGAAATGCCACAATGACAAACCTACCAACATAGCAAAATCAACTCAACAGAACCTCAGGGTTTTACTGATCAATGCTAGAAGCCTAAATAAAAGAATTACACTTCCCTTAAGCCCTCCTCTCACTCAAGAATACAGATATCTGTGCAGTTACTAAAACACTTTTAAAGGACGTAGAATACCTTGGCAGTGCAAGTTTTCAGTGCCTTCCACAGTTTTAGACCAGTAGCTGCACAGATGTGGGCTAAAGGTAGAGGTGTATCAATATATATATATATATATATATATATATATATATATATATATATATATATATATATATATATATATAGTTTTTTATATATGTATATATATATATATATATATATATATATATATATATATATATGTATGTATGTATAGTTATTTATATATAGATATCTATATAAACTGTCTTTTGGCTTTTCCCGGTTAGGGGTCACCACAGCAGAACTCCGGTCCACTAATGATTGGCAGTAGATTTTTACATGCTGGCTTGCCAGGCCTAACGCACAACCTTCAATGACGGAGCATCCATTCATGCATGTCGACACACAGAAGACACTCTAACAGAGAATTGAACGTGCAACGTCTAACTGTGAGGCGACAACGCTAGGGCAGCACCACCACCGCAGTATATATATATATATATATATATATATATATATATATATATATATATATATATATTTTATATATATATATATATATATATATATATATATATATATATGTATAGTTATTTATATATATATATATATATATATATGTATAGTTATATATATATATATATATATATATATGAATAACAAGCACACCTTTTGAGTGGTCATACAGGATGATGTGCTGGAGTTCCTCTACATGCAGATCACAATATTCAAAATCCCATAGGACCTGCTGGGTACACTTACTATCCAAACTAACACCCCACTCATGGGAGACTTTAATTACCTCTCTATAGACTGTAAATCCAAAATAGCCGCAAATCTACAAGCACAGAGATTGCTGGACTTCGTAAATATTAAGATCCTTGACCAAATAGTAAATACTACTCCCACTAGAGGTTCCAACATACTGGATTTAATGCTCACAAAAATGGGAGACTGCTGCACCCCTTCAAGTGTCTCGTCCTCCATGGTAAGGTCCAACCATAAATCTGTTTTCTTCAAAATCAAAATCAACTTCATAATCCCATTAAAACTAGTAAGCTAGAGCTATTCTAAGGCAAATTACTTGTTATTAAGCAATGGTTTGTCAAAATTCAGTGCCCGTCCAAACTCCAAGAACACACCAGCATGTGCTGAAACACTTTCATAAATTCTGTAAAACCATGTCAATGGCTACATAGAGGCTGCTGTGCCTACCAGAATTAAGACCAGAACTAGCTCAAGAAACAAATCACCCCACTGGCATTCCAAATTAAACAGGATATACAGAAAAAGGAAAAAATATGGCAAAAATCAGGAAGGGTAATTCCAATAAAGATAAAATCTCTCTCATCAAAGTAAGTAGGCAATTAAGAGGACTTTTTAGATCAAGAAAAGTCAACTTTGTTGTTAAAAATATTCTCCCAGGTGAAAGATAACCAAAAGGCCTTCTACAGCTATGTCAGAAACTTAAAGGAAGCATGCATCAATGTGCTGAACTGGTGGATAACAGTACCAGATTTCATGAGACTGGTGATATAGCGAACCAGTTAGTGGAAAATTTAATTTTAAACTTTACCTCCCTTTTATCTCCAACCATACCCCTATAATACCCTGAGACATAACCCCTCCAACTATACATATGGAGCATGTACTGGCTGCACTCACTTAATCCAGGAACATGACCTCACTGGTCCCCAATAACATCCCAGCATGTCTCCTGAGTAGTCTAAAATATGACTTATCAAAACCCCTGAAGTCATTATTTAACTATAATCATAAAACAGACTTTGTGCCACATGAATGGAGGACTACAGCAGTCATCCCCCTTCACAAGGGAGGACCTTCAACAGATCATGGAAGCTATAGGCCCATTAGTCTGACTAGTCTTATTTGCAAAGCCATGGATAGAATTAACATGTAAATTATCAACTAGGATGTAGGAAACTTCCAGACACTAGATCCATCCCAGTTTGGCTTTGTCAAAGGAAGATCATACTTACTGTATCTGGTGGACTTTTTTGAAAAGGTCACTATGGCAATGGTTGAGGGGAAAACTTTGCATACTGCCTACCAAGATCTGCATTTGATACAATACCTCATTCAGGCATAGGTTCATAGGTTCATAGGTTGGTACTAGGCTATTGGCCCTAGGGCTTATGCAAGCCTAGCCATAACAATTCCCTGGATATTTCTTCCCACAGTATTTACTTCTCTGACCCCTGTGTCTAGCAGGACTGACTGACATGATCCAGTGACCAAGATCTGCATTTGATACAATACCTCATTCAGGCATAGGTTCATAGGTTCATAGGTTGGTACTAGGCTATTGGCCCTAGGGCTTATGCAAGCCTAGCCATAACAATTCCCTGGATATTTCTTCCCACAGTATTTACTTCTCTGGACCCCTGTCTAGCAGGGCGACTGACATGATCCCCAGGGTGAATTTCCTATCTCCCATCCAATATTCAAGGTTCCTTTTGAAGAGGGCCAATGAGGTGCTCTGCTTGACATGTATGAGCAGTCTATTCCAGAGTATGGGGAGTCTCTGGGTCAGGAACCTATCCCTACATCATGTTTTGTTCATCGTGATGACAAGGTTTAGATCCCTGGAGCATGTGGCTCTGAGGGATTGTGATTTCTTTAAGTGGAGCATGTCCAACAGCTCAGGGTTTGACATGGCCTTGTATGTTAAGAAGAGATCACCTCTGAGTAGATGATATGCCACAGAGTATAGCTGGAGTTTTTTTAGACGGTCAGCATATGGCATCTGCTTTAGGCCTGTGATTCTTTTAGTGAGGTATTTCTGTGGCCTTTCTAACTGTTGCAGATGTCTTGTGAGGTACATACCAAATGGGGCATTATACTCTATAATGGGTCTAATGAGGGATGAGTACAGTGGGACAATGACCTCCTTTTTTCTGGATGAAAAGCCCTTAGTGATGAGGTGTGCCACATAGAAGGATTTCCTGACTGTTGTAGCGATGTGGTTATTGAAAGTGAGACCACTGTCCACCTGTGTCCCTAGGTCTCTCATCACACTTTCGATGTTTAGTGTCCTGCCACCATGTGGTAATTCATGGGTACATGTTTTTTTTCCAAAGGGGATAACTATATATTTCTTGGCATTAAGCTTGAGCCCATGGCTCTGGCACCAGGCATCTGTTTCTGTAAGGCCCTTTTGTAGAATATCCACATCATTTGGGGATTCAATAATGGCTCCCAGTTTGCAGTCATCTGCAAACTTTGTTAGTCATAGTCCCTTAGTGTTGGCCTGTACTTCAGAGAAGTAGATGCCAAACAAGAGTGGTCCCAGGACTGAACCCTGAGGTACTCCCCTTGTCACTTGTCTGGAACTGGATTTGGAGTCAGCTACTTTTACAGTCTGGGCTCTGTCAGTAAGCCAGTTGGCAATCCATCAAGTGATGTAGGGATTTATGCCCAGCTTAGTAAGTTTATCTATGATTCCAGAGTGGGGGATGGCGTTGAAGGCCTTGGTGAGGTCCAGATAGGCTGTGTGGACCACCTTACCCTCACCACAGTCTGATTCGAAGAAATCTATCAGATCCTGTAGACAAGATCGGCCCTTCACAAACCCAAACTGGATGGAGTCCAGTGTTTGAAGGTTCAAAACAAGTAAATAATTGTAAATACTCAGCAGGCACCAGCAAGCAGAGGTCTGAACTCACAAAGGTAGCAAAAACTTTAATAACTAATTTGGATAAGCGCTTTTGTCTGGTGTACAAAACTACATCAGATAACACAACAATACAACTCATTTCTTTTATACCAGTCAATAATTAACTGCAATTAAAATTTAAAGACACATGACTCCAAATAAAATGCAGAAAACATGCATATACCATAAGATGTATGCATACTAACAACTTTGGAACTTCGAAAAAATGCATCATGACTATATATACAAAAATAAAAAATATCAAAAGTATAAAAAGTGTAAGAATTGTAAACAATATGAAAAGTGTGAAAAATATACTAATTTAAAATTTTATTGCTTTAGCTATTAACACTGGTTTAATAGTAATGTATTCATTCAGACCAGGAAAAATATTAGATTTTAGTTTAAGCTGCCACTTTAATTCCCTATTAAGCAATGCATTTTTAACATCTCCCTCCTGGGATTAGTCTTCACAACATCAATAATCCCAAATTTAAAACCACTAAAAAAAGGAGAAGAACATTCAATAGAATATTTATACAGCGCACTAGTTTCCTTCTTAATCCTAATGTCATTAAAGTGCTCATACATTTTTTCCTTCAAGGCCCTCTCTGTCTTGCCTATGTAGAATGCAAGGTACCATTCACAAATGGCCAAGTATACAATCATTTTGGTGTTACAATTACCTTTGCAGAACCTCACTATACTATTCATACCATTCTGTAAATGTATACAGTCCTCCTTAATAATATGTGAACACTGTTTACAGTGACCACAGGAACTAGTTGCCTTACATATTAAACTCTTGGGTGTCTCCATTTGTTCAAATATGGGAAAACTACTCGGGTACCAACTATATATAGTGTAACAATACTGTAGTGCTCATTTGTGTTGTTTCCTGTTCTACCACATTTTCTGATGTACTGCACATGTCAGTGCTGTTGAGGAGAAGCAATGGAGAGAAGGGAATTTCCACTGCTATTTTTTACCATGGATTTTGTGAAGGATATGAATGCTAAATCTTAAATGTGCATCATTATTTAATGACTTTAACTGTAATAGCTTCAGAAAAGGGGGATACAATGAGGCAAAAATCTGTACATTCTGTGAAGATTAGGATAGTTAAGAGGTACAAGAGTCTGCCAAGACTTAAGGAAGAACAGTGCAGAAATGCAAGGAAAATCAGGTACATTTCTGTTTCTTTAGTTTTGCAAAACATACCTGATATTGGT
Organism: Protopterus annectens; assembly: GCF_019279795.1. NCBI lineage: Eukaryota > Metazoa > Chordata > Ceratodontiformes > Protopteridae > Protopterus > Protopterus annectens. Next base: position 1,488,009,352 of record NC_056728.1, on the reverse strand, counting down.
CTGCCTTCTGTAGCATATTCCAATGGAAAAGTGTGTATGCTCAATAGTACTTTAGTGGCTGGACATTTTTCACTGGTAAATGCTAGATTTACAGTGGGCCCCCTGGTTGCATTGTCCAATCAGCGTGCTCGTTTTTGAATAACAATTACTCATCATTGTATAATTATGAAGACGTTAGTTTATTTTATTTTTTTTTTATGAAGCTAAAAAATTTTTATGCATTGCAGCTGTAGGTGTTCTGCTCTGAATGGGTAATTAGCTGAAATTCAGCAAACTCTAATCAGCCTCCAGTGAACAACACTATAGCTCTTCAAGAAACTTGTTCAGCCAGTGAAAACACCTGCTGATCCTACAGCAAAACATATCCACCATACAGTAGTATTGGTATGCACCCCTATCTTGTACACTTTCCTTTTCAGTTTCATTTGCATTCTTCTGTCATACACTACTCATGGCACTCTGTGCCAGTTGGCAGCAGCCCCTTTATATTCCAAGTCTGACCTTGCCATTCAGACTTCCCCTTACACTTAACCACGCTTCCCAGATGCTTTCCAGCTGTTAACTTGTTCTACAATGTTCCCTTCTGTCTCAGTTCACAACTTCTGCTAATTTCCCACATTTGCTGCCATTGCAACAGTCTTATCTGTACTCAGTTCCATTAAGTGTGCCTTCTGTGTTGCAACGCATTCAGCTTTCCTTTGCTGAAGTTCTTGCTCAGAGTCTGCCTGTAATGCCACATCATTTGCATACCACAACTTTGTTGATCTGAGCTTTTAAATTCAGTTTTTAGAGGAGATTTCATGATTCTGAAGAACTCTATATTTAGACGAAAGTGCTTGATGATGAATTGCAGTGGTTTTACCAATAAAGGATTGTTTCTTTCTACAATAACTGTGAACTGGAGTGGCTTCTACCATTGTTGGATTCATTTGCTGTGGTCTTTGGCTTCCTGGTCAGTTGCTTTTTCTTAATTTTTCAATTTAATTAGTCATCACAACATGCACTTGACATACACAGTTTGGAAAGCTGAGACAAAATTGTAAAAGTATTATTCCTATAAAAATTGATTGGCACTCATATTGTAGTATTGATCAGATAACTACAGAGATGAACTGCTGAACATTCTATGAGCTAAATTATATGAACATTAAATTATGAGGTAAACTACATACAGATTTTAATGAGTCTGTCACTAATTTTGATGACTTGCCTCACTGCCTTCTAATCCACTCCTTCACCTCATTTCCCTCGCCATTTGTAGCCCATCCTCATGAGTAGTAGACACTGAATCCTAGGCCTTTCATCTTGCTTCCTGGATGCACAGGATGTCCAACATACTTCTTACCATCATGAACATTAAACTGTTACATAAGCTACATGCAGACTGCAATAAGTCTGTCACTGATTCTGAGGACATCCTTCACTCTCATCTAAATCATCTCCCTCACCTGAACTCCCACACCATTCCTAGCCTGTCCTCCTGAATAGTAGTCTATCGATTCTAAGCCAAGTGCCTTTGCTGTACTGCAATTAAATTGTGTCTCCTGGACACACATGATGTCCAGCCTCCATTTTGCCATCATGTCATCTACTTCCAAGATCCATCCTCTCAGGAAACATATATCGAATGCAGCAATCCACAGTTTCTGTTTGGCAGGTCATTTGGTTTTATGTACAGCTTTCACTCTACAGAGCTATCCTAGGTAGCCAAAAATGGGTAACTGGACAATTGCTAGCTAGTAGTTTATTGAGCCAGAGTTCTTGGGCTTTATGAAAGGCACACTCTGGCTAATGGGGACACATAGACCTCTCCCACCATTAGCATGGTCCCTGGCATAGGTCAGAGTAGCCTGGATCCTAAACCCATTTATCACCTGCAAATACTAATGCCAATTTTGGGAGACTTTTGTCCACATAACATAGTCACCTAGCGGCAACTTTTTCAACATCAAGTGGCTGACTTGACTGTCAGCCATGTTCTCTTATCTAAAGGATACTGCTCACCACAGTTGATTCCCAAAGTGGTTGGTGTATACAACTCTTCCCCTAGTAGCTGCTGTTTAGAGTTTGTGCTGCTGCCACCAACTCTATTCTTGGGGAGTTTGAGGTGGAAACATTCAGCATTTATTTGGGAGGAAATCCCACAGAGTCACAGGGAGAACCTCCAAACTACTCCATGCAGGCATTAGCTGGAAGTCAGGATCAAATCTTGTACCTTGTGCATGCATGGAAGGAGGAAACCTTTACTATTATGCTTCAATCTCAAGGATTCACTACTGATCACCTTCTTAACTTCCCACAACAGACATCCAACTATCCTACCAGCAGGAATCCCAATCTGAATGAATTGTAATGTGGACATTTATTTGGTACAATTTAAAAGAATCAGAATATTCTCCTCTCACCTAACCAGAGACTTTCTAAAACATACAGGTATCATAATAATAATAATAATAATAATAATAATAATAATAATAATAATAATAATAATACACACAGCAATCAGAACTGATGCAAGGATTTCTTTTTGAGGCTGATTCTTCACTTAAGGTACACTCAGATAATTTCATTACTGAACATTTAGTATGGTTAGAGTGGTAAGGTCACAGATGCCAATATATAGGTTGATATTGTGAAGAGAACCTGATGTAAATAATGCTAATCAAAATTCTCAAAATCCTCTTTGTACATAATTTGAAAGGATCAGTATTAGCAATGAAGCAAAATATGGGCTGGATTCAATAAAGCTTGTATGGTCCACACAATAACGTACAGTTTTGTATTCAGTAATTGGCTCTACACTCAGTGTAGAGCTGTGCAAACATGGTAAACATTGCAGAAAGGTAATTACAGCATAAGCTGCTGAATAATATGCTAATCAAGCAATCCAAGATGAAGGAGCTATTCAACAAGCTATAAAGCAATCATGCAGCCTTAGTGCAGGTTTTGCCTGTGAATTCCAAAACCTATTGGAATACAGTCATGGAATCTAGTCTACATGGAAAGAATGTTAAGGGCTGTTGTTGCTCTTATTCATGTGGATGTGCAGCAGGCTGAAGTCTATGCTGATGCTGCTCTTGCTAAGAGACCAGACCAAGAAGGAGAAGGGTGCTTAGACCCTGTTTAACATGTCATGGTCTGCATGAGATGGAAATTGTAGAGCACTACATGATGGACGGAGACACACTACAGGAACTCTGCAACTTCTGTCACCCTCAAATGAAAGCAAGGGCAAACCGAGGGGACCCAATACCTGTGGAGACTAAGGAATGTTTAGCTACAGAAATCTTCCAGAGACCAACAAGGGATATGCTGGAAGTGTCACAGGCATCAGCATCCAGAATCCTATGGCAATTACTGAATGCTATGTGACAACATGCCAGTGACAACATACATTTTCCCTGCACAACTGATGACAGAGCCACAACTATGCAAGAGTTCTACCCTGCACCACATGACCCTGAAGTCTTAGGTGGCATAGACTGCATGCATATCAAAATTAAAGCACCACCCAGGGAACAGAGAAAGGTGTACATAAACAGAAAGGGCATCATCTCCATTAATTGCCAGGTCATGTGTAATGCTAAGGGTATCATTCTGAAAGTGTGTAATGGCAAACCAGGCAGTTATCATGACTCACATATCTGGCATAACTCCCAAATGTGTCAGATGCTTTCTATGGAGGATATCCCACAGAGTCATTTACTGGGGGATGCAGGCTATGCACTCAAACCTTGGCTTATGACATCCATCAGAAATGCACACAAATCAACTGAAGAATGCTATAATAAGGCACATGCTCAAACAAGAAATATCCCATTGTGTGTGTTTGGGTTCCGATGCTTAGATACGTAGGGGGAGTCCTGCAATACAATCCCCCATACACATGCTGATAATTTCATTGTCTGTGCCATCCATTACAATATTATTCAGAGAAAACAGCTTCAGCAGGAACAGCAAGGGGAATGGGCTCACATCCCACTACCACTGGCAAGTTCAATGCAGTCACATGCAGGTGAGGAGTCAGAAGGGAACCAGCAGCCACTGTGGGTGTAGGTAGATGTAGGCATGCACAATATGCACTTGCACTGACTAAGAGGCAAAGGATAGCGCATGTGCTCACCACCTAAAAGGGTAAGCCTTCACCCTATGCACATACATACAGTAACATTGATGCCAGGCAATTATCATAACCTTAAATTACCCATGTAATGGCTATGTACTGATAGCATCACACATACTCCACCCTAAATTAAAACTCTTGAAATGACCGGACTTCCAAGGTAAGTGCAGAACCTGGAATAAGAAAATAAATAGCTAAGAACACAAATGAATTGCAGATCCTTGCATAGTGTTACTTGCTAATGTAAGTAAGCATAAGGTAGGTGATTTTTACAGCAATGACATCAATATGTGACAGCAATGACTTATGTCAATACATCTGTTCTCTATCTACTAATAGTATGCAGTCATCAAATATTCTCACATTCATACCAGTCAAATGTACAGGTTGTCCACTGAATGTCCAGAGTTTGGCCTCATTATTCTTTACTAGCAAATCACTAAAAACTGAAGTTAGAAAATGATGACAGACATCTCAGTTCCAGACTTCGTATCACTGAGAAAATTCTTAGTAATGCAAAATCTGTAATTCTATCTACTTTCTAAGTTTATAAAACCAAAATATTTCAAAACTGTTCCTATATTTGGGCCCTTTCCCCACTTTTATTTATGATGTCTATCTTTGTTGGTCTAAGAGGTTGAGAAGTATGCCCACATTACAAAAACCTGTAAGAAAGCAGTACAGTTTGCAAAAAGCATCACAAACACATATGCCCTTGGCACACAGTAAGTTATACACCCTGGGCATCAGACAAAAGACTTATGTATTCCTGAATCCAAAAGAGAGAAAATTAAGGATATGGCACACTTATCATTTGCACAGGATGTTGTTTGGGGGGCAGGAGGCCAAGGCTGACACAAAAGTTAGTGATTGCATGTGAGTAAGAAAGACAGACAGGCAGAAGTTTGGATGAAGTATCAAATGGCCACTGAGACAGAATGAGCTGTAAGCCACACAAATGACCTATGTAAATCTTATGTGTGTGTGTGTCTGTATGGGCAGTTAAGGTGAAACATGTCTGTGAGTGTCTGCAAGGACACAGTCAAGCTCTAAGCTAGTTGTACATGTTGGTATGTCAGGCAGGTGTGCACCATGCTTGGTAGAAGTAACAGTTCATTGCTGTCATCCCCAGCCATGAGAACTGGCTCTGGCAGGAGTTGCACTGGCATGTCCATAGCAATGGCCAGATGCACTGCTGCTACCTGAATTTGACTGATGTCTGCTGGACTAGCTCTCCTCATGAGTACACCCAGGACCATGAACCCTTGGCCTGCCATGTCTGGGAATGGACACCTTAATCACTGATGGAGCAGTGGAAGTAATGACAATAAGGAAGCGTGATTGGGCATGTTTGCATTGGTTAACAGCAAATTATGATGCTGACCTACATCCACATGAATACCGCACCCTCCCAGCAGATGTTCCATCACAGACACTGCCCATTCCATCATGTCATTTGCCCAATCGAATAAAAAAGCAACATGGCATTGGCAGTCACCCATGTCAGACTGTGCCAAATCTACTACCATAAGCATTTTCTGGAGATCCTATTGGATCATAGGCTCATAGGATCATAGGAGGTTACTATGCTGATGGCCCCAGGGCCCTTGCAAGCCTAGCCAAGAGTTTATCACCAAAAAAAGAAACCTCAGTCAGCACCTGTTGCCCCTATCAATGAGGGGCACAGGTGGAATCCCTGGGGCAAATTTGTAATTTCCCATCCACTCATAAAGGTTGTGCTTGAAGAGTGTCAGCATGGTACTGTGTTTATGTGTACGGGACATCTATTCCAGACACAGGGTAGCCTATGGAAGACTAACCTGTCTCTCCAGCAGGTTTTGTTGATGTCACATGTTAGATTCAGGCCTTTTTAGTGGGTAATAAGCGAGGAGTTAGACTTGCAGATATGGAGCATGCCTAGTAGGGCAGGGTCTGAGATTGCCTTACAGGTGAGATGTAGATCATCGCTGAGTAATCTATATGATACCAAGTAAAGTGATAGTGATTTGAGCATGTCTACATAGGACAAGTGTTAGAGGCCATGGATTCTCTTTGTGAGGTATTTCTGTGGTCTTTCCAGTTGGCGCAGATGTTTGGAGAGGTACATACCAAATTGGGTGTTATACTTAATTACTGGTCTAATGATGGAGGATTATAGAGAGGTAATAACCTCCTTTTTGGCTGGATGCAATCCCTTTACTTATGAGATGAACCAAGTAAAAGGCTTTTATGACCACTGCCACTATATGATGGTCAAATGTGAGATTGTTTTCAACCTGAATACCCAAGTTTCTCACCACAGGTTGTGTACTTAGGGTTTGCTGTTGATGTGGTAATTAGAAGGGACCATGTTTTTGCCAAATGCTAAGATGATACATTTTTTTCCATTTAGCTTGAGGCCATGAGTTTGGAACCAGTCATTAGTTGCTGTCAAAACCTGCACCTCCATGATGGCCCAAAACATACATGAAGTGGCACATAAAGACTTTCCAAGATCAGGTGGAGGGTGGACAGCAGACCTTCTCTGAGCACCCTGAACAGCCCTCCTACATGGCACCTTGCCCACATTTTGGCTATAGCTAGAGTCAACTGGTACTGAAGCCACATTAACCAGACTACCCTGATCAAGTGTATTACCCTTCACCTGTTCAACATCCGAAGGCTGTCTGGAATAGGTAAGGTAGGACTACTGTCTGTGTCTAATAGAAAAACAAGGAAGGTCTGAATGTCAATCTCAATGTTGGATTCAACCGTTGCACCCCATGACTTTGCCTCTGTTTGGACATCATCATCATCATTAGAGTCTGCTGATACTCTGACATCAAGTGGTAAGAGTTCTACACTTCCTGTCAGTGTCAACTGTGATAACAATCAACAAACACAGGAAAGAAATGAATGCCTACACTAAATATTTAAAGCAGTTTGTATGATAACAAACTAACACTGGTTAAACTATTGCAGATGGTACAGTAATACACATACACTAATGACACCCACCTCATACATACAGATAAATGCATATATTTGTGTCAAATAGTCATCAATACTCAAAAATATTTGGCTTACCATGTGCTGATCACTCCATACTTGCTAGGGAGGATGTCATGCAAGAAGTTAAGAAAAAGGTAAGGACACAATAATCACAATTCCAAAAAATACAGCGATACCAGATGTTTACCTTTATATGTCCGTTAACAATAATTTTGACTGAGATTTGGTTGACACATCCACCCAAAGCCCATGTGTAGTGAATAATAATGTGTTGTTAACTGCATCAGTTTATCAATAGGTTCAACCCCACATGAAAACAACAATGAATTTAATACTTACAATATATTACTATACAAGAAAATGTTATAAATTGATATATGTGAGCTTACCTGGAAGCTCATCCTGGGATATATTTATCCTCCTAGAAACATCAGTGCCAATACTAATCATGCACTCTCCACTGAGCTCTCTGGATCTCTGACAGTGGACAGAAACTCTTAATTTAGTGTCAAAGGTGGCTGTGTAGCAAGCCCTTCCTGCAGCCAGCTGTCAACTGGCAACTGCAGCTGGTTTTCTCAGGGCTGATGAAATCATATCAGTGGTCCTATATTGCATCTGATCACAATTCCTGCTGCATCCTCCTACAGCATTGGCGTTCACTGTCTGGTTCAAATTTGCAATCTGCATTCTTCCAGACATATCCCCATTCCTCTCTCAAGCAGAAAGGCACCATGTTGCCTAAATGCTTGGACAATTACATCATTTTTAAAGTAATTAAAAAAGGGTTTGCAGAGACTGGCACATTTGGGTGCTATCATCCAAGGTGACATAAAACAAAAAAAGAAAGCTACAACACATAAATTTTACATAAATAAAAGTCCTGCTGATATATATATATATATATATATATATATATATATATATATATATATATATATATATATATTTAGACTGTGGTGGTGGTGTTGTGGTAGCGTTGTCGCCCCACAGTGTGGAGACATGCGTGAATGGGCGTACCTTTGTTGAAGGTTGTGCGTCAAGGCCGGCAACTCGGTACGTAAAAATCTACTGCCAATCAACCGGAGTTCCGCTGTGGCGACCCCTAACTGGGAAAAGCCGAAAGACTCAACAATATATATATATATATATATATATATATATATATATATATATATATATATGGTTTACTATCAAATTGTCGATCCCGTTTTGTGCGACGCGCATTGCCCGAATGCGGAACTGCGAATGTCACTACACGATGCCCAGATGTGCGAGCGGCAAATCTAGCCCCCATCCGACCCATGGTAGCATGGGTGTGGAGGTGTTCTGGTAATGTCGTTTGGTTCGGTTTTGGTGTTTCAGTTGCATTTAATAGTAAACCTATATATATATATATATATATATATATATATATATATACATATATATACTGTATTTTCAATATTATCCACTGGAGTAATGCAGTTCAGGTGTTAAAATGCAAGGTTATGTGGTTGTAATATATCACAGTCATACAAAAATAAAGGAATAACAAGAGCAAACCTCTTTTCATTTTTTTCTTGGCAACACACACATTTGGCTCCCCAGCCCCTCATTAACAACCAAATGACAGTATGTACCAAGAAAGGAATAACACACCAGTCAATTGTTATAAATGCCTTTCCAAAAATTCTTACAAAATGTGTACACATTTACAACAGAAAAGTTATTTTTATAGATTGCCAGTCACCCTTCCCTATGACCAGCACTCCCCTAGCATTGTCTCTGGGCCATCCTAGATGACTAACACCCCTGTGTCATTGACAATATAGGACATCTATGTTTCATTGAAATAGCAAAGAAGAATGTAAGAGAAACAGTTGTAACAATAACACTTGTTATGAAAGTTAATAAGGCTGTGTATCTGAGAAATTAATATGCCCTGACAAAAATGCCTATGCCAACAGTAATATATATATATATATATATATATATATATATATATATATATATATATATATATATATAATATTTTCATGGTAACGTGAACATATCCAGTATGTAATTGAAAAATTCAATCATGCCTTAGCATGAACAGAAGTCTTCTGTGCAGATAAATCTAAATTAATAGCAATTTTCTTCCATGTTATCCACATACATAACTCTCTTCACCTTTAGGTTGCCTATCTACACTGTTACCATTGTTATAGTGTAGATCATGTCTGTGAGCACAGTGAAGACACAATGAGGTATGAACTCATTACAATTGCTGAATCTCACACATTTGGCTTTGTGTAGCAGATGTAACCAGGCTCTTCCTCAGTGTTTGTTGCTAATGAATTGCAACTGTGAATGGTCACTGGCATGGACACAACAGCAATTTAGACTCCCTTACCTACAGTGGGTGTGTCACCAAGGTTACATTTATAAAATGTAGAAGTAACTATCATGGTTTTAAATGGAAGTGAGCGGCACACATTTCCCAATTTTTGTTCACTAATAGCCAACTCCTCTGCCTTTGTTGAAAACTGTGTATTGTTGTCATGCAATATTCTCATACATTTTAAGGATAATGATAAAAATTGCCCTACAGACTGCATGCCTGAGATTACAACACAGAAAAGGGTTGAATGAGCACAATACAAGAGGATGAGTAAATTGCATTGCTGCAAAGAATATTCATCAATGGTTGTGATATCAGTCATTGCACTAAATATGTAATTAACATATGTACAAACAACTGAGAGTGTACAAGTATTATATGTCTTGTTAACATTGTGGATAAAATAGGACTTGCTTGAATGCAAAATTATTTGCATTTCTGCTGTTTTTGTGACAAAGAGGGATAAGATGCCCTTCCTGTGTCTTGTAGGTTCATTAGCCTAATAGTTCATATCCAGGATTGTGTAAAAATCTGTAATGCAATGTGTGATAAAATGTATTTTGTAACATTGTTTATATTTTTTCTTATTTTTTAATATATATTTTTTTAATATTAATATTTGTGTGGTATGTGGCTTAGCAGAGACACAGTCAAACAGATAAATAAATTGTTGTGTAACTTATGTTAAGGACTGCATAAATTACATCTGTGAGTTAAGTGTGCGTGTGTAACACATCTGGTAAACATGATGAACCACACATCTGTAGATCATAGTTCAAGTTTCACATTTATCTTTCAATGATGAAACCCAACACACACTTCATAGAAAAATAATACAAGCTGAGCTTTGTCTGTCATTTTTGTGCATTGTTTACCTTCATGCAAACACAGTCTAATGGTTCAGAGAAGAAGCAGACATTGTAAATTTTAAAAGGACACACAATTACCTCTTTTGATTTCCATCACACAAACCAGCTAAGTGGCATTGTGCCATGGTCATCAAACTTCCGCAACACCTGTAGGTCTAGAACACCTGTAGACAGGAAGCATACAGTAGTCAATTTCAAAACAGATACATCCTTTGCTTACCATGGCACAAACCCACTAAGTTCCATTGCATGATGGTCACAAGCTTCTACAACACCTGCAGGTCCAGAACACCTGTAGACAAGCAGACAGTGACAATTTCAAAACAGATACATTCTATCATGTGTGGCTTGCCACCACACAAACAAGCTAAGTTGTGTTGCATGGTGGTCAGCATAGATATGCATAGTAATGAATGCAAAAATATACAGCTGCTGCCTAGTTGTTCCTGTGACAGCAGTTGTAAATTAAGTGTTATGGTACAGGTGAGCCTGGAGTATAATCCAGCAAAGATGTTCCAGTTTACTTTATATAAAAATTAACAGTAGAAAAATACTTACCCATAAAAATAACTATTACCCATAGAAATAACTATCTATAGCAGGTGCATTCAGCATATGCAATATATACAAGATGTATTGTATATGTAAATGTGTGTGTCAGTACAATTATGGCCCTACAATTACACAGGTATTAAACACCTGTCACTAGCAGTATACCACAGGGATCAGTCCTCCAACTGCTACTCTTTGGGGTTTACTTTTTGGAAGTCAAAGCTATCGTTAAGTGTTTATGGCTGACAAAGTTTGTAGATGGCTATACATTTGGTGCCATTATAATCTCTAGAGAGGACACCAAGAATCACCAAGAGGACCTCTCCCAAAGCAATATCTAATGTCAAGACCATGCATTAAAACTGAATGCCAGTGAATGTATAATAGTATCCTTCAGCAAGAAAGAAATGCTTATAACTATCACATTGATAACATACCCCTGAAAATTGATATAGCATTTGTAGACCCGGAAAGCAATGTAGAAAATTAACTGTGCTTTAATCACAATGCATCCACTATTGTAAGACAGTGTAGAGATTTGGTATCCATGTCCAAAAATACAATCATCCCACTGCATTCTGCGCTCATCAGGCCAATTGTTTAGTAAAATGTCCCCCTTGATAGGCACCAGTTTAAACATTTGATACCTCTAAAATGCCCACAGCACCTTTTTAATAAGAAAATTGAGGGCCTAAATTATAAAAACAATGTAATCCATCACAAAACCTTGTTTTTCTTCTTGGTACCATATTGGCTACTGAGAGGCAATCTCTGCCTCACATACTGAACATTACCAAAACTATTCAGTCCGCCCTATTGCACATTCTCAAGTTCAATGGGGACATAAACACCAGCTCAGATATCTAAATCTCTTTTGCAACATAAATAGAACATATTGGAGGTCCTCTGCATGTAAGGAAAACTATTTCTCTTATACTATTAAGATATAATCTGAATGGATAGACACTTGAAATGTATGCTTGGTTTAGCACCCTTGTCCCTCTCCGATAGGTGCAATTTCTTAATATTCACCTCATCTCTGGTTTATTTGTATTAACATGTACTTAGAATGTATGTCTCAGCTTCTAAAGATCATCACTGATCAATAGCTTAGTAAGTATGAACCTATGAACCAATACATATCTGTCTATATAGACAGATGGATAGGTATAGATATGTAGATTCACTTTCCTCTGTTGCTTCTCCTGCACTGCACTGATGCACTGTACAAGCATGGGAATACTTGCAACATAAGCATTTGCAGTACATCTGCACACAGAACCAATGTGGAAGAAGACTGAAGTACCATTATACAAATACATTATTTAAGAAAGGTAAGCAATTTGTTTCTTAAATAATGTTATTGTATAATAGCAATCATCCATGACTGTCTACGGGTATATCAGGATTTACGTACAGCTAGCATTGTTTAATCACTCAGGCTACACACTCATGATCAAACCACATCAATCATGGGTAAATCCTGATATAGTCATGGATTATTGGTTAAGTATCATGCTCCAATGTATGTTTACAAAGTGCACTATAGATTTTCTTGTACTTACACAGGATCAGGCACAAGGATGGAATGAATTTATGAGTGCTCTTCTTCCAGACTGCTAACATTAGTATTTTATTTAGCATTGCTGTCTATAGTTCTGCCATCCCAACAGAACTTTTATAATAACACTAATTGCTAGTTAATATGAAGTTATTTGGTTCATAGGTACATAGGTTGGTACTAGGCTATCAGCCCTAGGGCCAATACGAGCCTAGCCATAACAATTCCCTGGCTATTTCTTCCCACACTATTTACTTCCCTGGACTCCTGTCTAGCAGGGCGACTGATGTGATCCCCAGGGTGAACTTCCTTTCTCCCATCCAATCGTCAAGGTTCCTTTAAAAGAGGACCAAAGAGGCACTCTGCTTGACATATATGGGCAATCTATTCCAGAGTCTGGGGAGTCTCTGGGCCAGTCCCTCCAGCATGTTTTGTTTATTGTGATGACAAGGTTTAGATCCCTGGAGTGTGTGGCTCTGAAGGATTGGGATTTCTTTAAGTGTAGCATGTCCAACAGCTCTGGGTTTGACATGGCCTTGTATGTTAAGCAAAGATCGCCTCTGAGTAGACGATATGTGACAGAGTATAGCTAAAGTTTTTTAAGGCAGTCAGCGTAGGGCATCTGCTTTAGGCCTGTGATTCTTTTAGTGAGGTATTTCTGTGGCCTTTCCAGTTGTTGCAGATGTCTTGAGATGTACATACCAAACGGGGCATTGTATTCTATAATGGGTCTAATGAGGGATGAGTACAGTGGGACAATGACCTCCTTTTTTCTGGATGAAAAGCCCTTAGTGATGAGGTGTGCCACATAGAAGGATTTCCTGACTGTTGTGGCGATGTGGTTATCGAAGATGAGACCACTGTCCACCTGTGTCCCTAAGTCTCTTATCACACTTTTGGTGTTTAGTGTACTGCCACCTATATGGTAATTCACGGATACAGGTTTTTTCCCAAAGAGGATAAATATACATTTCTTGGCATTGAGCTTGAGCCCATGGCTCTGGCACCAAGCATCTGTTTCTGTAAGGCCCTTTTATAGAGTATCCACATCATTTGGGGATTCAATAATGGCTCCCAGTTTGCAGTCATCTGCAAACTTTGTTATCCAGAGTCCCTTAGTGTTGGCCTGTACTTCAGAGAAGTAGATGCCAAACAAGAGCGGTCCCAGGACTGAACCCTGAGGTACTCCACTTGTCACTTTTCTGGAGCTGGATTTGGAGTCGGCTACTTTTACAGTGTGGTTTCTATCAGTAAGCCAGTTAGCAACCCATTGGGTGACATAGGGATTAATGCCCAGCTTAGTAAGTTTATCTATGATTCCAGAGTGGGGGACGGTGTAAAAGGCCTTGGCAAGGTCTAGATAGGCTGTGTGGACCACCTTACCCTTGTCCATGGCTCTGGAGACTGATTCGAAGAAGTCAATCAGGTTCAGGAGACAAGATCGGCCCTTCACGAACCCAAACTGGGTGGGGTCCAGTGTTTGAAGGTTGCTAATGTCTTTGTTTATAAGTTCCATGATAATACACTCCATGGCCTTGCAGATAAGGCTTGTCAGATTGATGGGATGGTAGTTTCCAGGATCCAAGGTGGATTCCCCTCTTGTGGAGTGGGATAACTGTAGCTCTGTGCCACTCAGTGGGCACAAAACCTGAGATGAGGCTATGATTAAACATGACACTTAGGTGAGGTGCCAGTTCATATTGTAGTTCATGTAGTACACAGCCCAGGATGTCATCTGGTCCCATGGATGCTGTATTCTTAGCTTTGGAGAGTGCGTTTGTTACCTGTGTGGCCGTTATTACCGGAATTTGGCAATCTTCCGGTATTGAGATGTGCCATTTACGGGGTGAAAGGGGGGTGAAGTTGGCAATGAATCGATCTGCCAGGATATTGGCAATATCCTTGGGATCAGTATATTTAATGCCATTCTGTTTTAGCTCAGAGCAGACCTGAGCATTGCCATTTAGATTCTTGACATAGTTATAGAATGCCTTGTGGTTGTCTTTGGAATCTTTGGCAATTTTATTTTTGTAACTAGCTTTGGAGGATTTTATGAGGAATCTCAGTTTCTTACTGAGGCTGGTAAGGAAGTTTTTTGCATCCTGGGATTTTCCTCTTATCTGCAACAGTTTCTTCCTTTTGTTGTAAAGTTTGTTTATGGCAGGTGATCACCAGATTGGCTTCTTTTTTTTGGATGAGAGCATCTTGGTTCTATTTGGGATGGCACGATTTATGCATGAGTGGATGTGCTTGTACAGTGCCTTAGTGTAGGATTCAGCAGTTGAACTTTCAGGTCCCGTCTGCATGGGTGTGATGAAGTTTGTCACTTCTGACTTGAGTAGCATGAAGTTGGGTTTGGAGAAGTTTTTTATGGAGGTTTCCTTACTGGGGGGTGGGGGGGGGATGTGGATGTTAAGGGTGATTAGCTTATGGTCAGACCTGACTAACAAGGGGGTGACCATAGGTGTGGAGCATCGATTTCCCATGTTGGTAATGACCAGGTCTAGGATATTGGAGCCCCTGGTGGGACTATGGATTAGTTGATCCAGGGCATTGGAATTTATGAATTCCAAGAACCGTTGCGCAAAGGTGCTGGTACATGAGTAGTTTTCCCAGTTAATGGCAGGGTAGTTAAAATCACCCAGTATTAGGGTGTTTGGTTCTATCTTAATATTTTCCAGTATGTTTAGAAAGTTGTAGTGAGAATCTTGGGGTATGGTGGAGGATCTGTAGCAAGCTACAATTTGGATTGCAGTCTTACCTAGTGTTAGTTGCACCTGGAGAATTTCAGACGCATCGTGTTGGGCAACTAGCCTGTTGGTGTGAATATCCTTGGTGAATATTGACACTCCTCCACCTTTAGTGTTTCGGTCCTGCTTTGGTGGCCGAAAAGTGTGGTAAGAGTTGTAGCCTTGTATTGCAGGGATGCTCTCTGGAGCCTTGAACCAGGTCTCAGTTACTGAACAGATATCAATGTTCTCCATTTTTATGTACATGTTTTCTATGTCGTTTCCCCTCTTATGCAATACAGCAGCATGGTGTTCAACGGTGTTGATGTTAAAGAGGAGCTTGCTGCGATATGATCATTACTATAATCAGTAACACAACTATTGCAAGCCACAGCAGTTGATGTTTCTGAAATTAAAAATATCACTGCCATTCATGGACTCCAAAACTTTGAATACTACTTTATCTTACCAACAGGCTGAGATCACAAACAACATGAAATGTTTGCCACACATTCAAGTACCATTCAGGAATTGCAACTTCTCTCACAAGGTCTGGAAAATAAGTTTGATGATTTAGAAAACAGAACCCACAGGAATAATATACAGGTTATAAGGTTGTTGGAGAATGTTGAAGAAGCTGACCCTATTGTCTTCATCAAATAGGAGTGTGGTTTGTTGTTTGGTAGGCATGAAGACCCTGTCATCAACTGGACTCAAAGGCTCAACACCCATAACAGAAATTCAAATCCCTCTAGACATTTCATATTTATGTCTTGACTTTAATGATAGAGAGCTGATCTTCAAGAAAGAAATGACAAAGGGCCCTTTTCTTGTAAATGCAGATAGTCGAGTATGAATAGCACCATACTATGGTGCAACCCTGTATAATAAATGAAGGTTTATGGTGCAAAACCTTCATGCATGATGTTACCTCAGCTTTACAATTAATATGAGAGTCCTAGCTACACTGCATATCACTAAAGAAAGTTTATGCTATCAATTCCATTCACCTGCTGAAGCAGAACAGTCCTCGAAAGGCCATGATCAAATCCATCGACCCAAATATGCTGATGCTGCAAATGTTCCCATTTTGATTAATGTATCTAGTAAGAAAAGAGAAAGATCAGCTTCTATTTCTCCCAGATAGTCACCCACTGTTAAGAACGGTAGAGAAGCCATCACTTAGATGCCTCTGGTAAAGGTGAGAAAATGAATAGCATCAAGCAATGTCTTCTTCCTACCATATCCAATGAACCACTGGAGAACCTCCCATGTGAAGATATGAACAATGATGAGAAGGACTGTCAATTTTCTGCATTCGATATTCAATTTGAGGATCTGGTATCAATTGAGCAGTCCTGGAATGAGGTATCAAGTTGATCTACTTGGGACATAAACTATTTGGCTGATTAATATTGCCTCATTTGAGCAGTTTGCCAGGTCCTTGGTACATTTTCTTGTTACATACCTGGAGGGTGCTTCTGTTCACCACTATTTTTCTTTGAGTGGTTTGCTATTATCTTGTTGGGGTGCAGACTGCCTCTGCATTTATGAAGGGGTTATAGTGATATCTGTGGACTATTCTTTATCCATTTTCAGCTTTAATCAAGAAAATGTATTTATTGCCACACTTTAGTTTATAACCGACTCTGGCATGCTGGATATTTTTATTTGCACCCCCCCCTTGAGGTAATCTGTGAGCACTGTTCTCTGCTTTGACCATCTAACTCAGCTTATCTTTTTCTGCACATCTGGGAATTAGCTGTTTGTTTAACGGATCCTTAAGTTCATAGTTTGTGGGGGGTGTACATGCAGCTTGGATGGTTTGACTGAGATCAGCTGCATTAGTGCATAGGCATAGATTCACATTTCCTCGCCAAGGAGAATATAACGTTGCTCTTGCTCACAGGCTTGATGCTGCTTGACTTGGTAGCTTGTGAGCTGCCCTCAGGTTCATTCTTTTAGCTCAGGGTCTTCTGTTCCCAATAATGTTGTGCTAGGATTTAAACTGGTCGGGTTGTGTCTTCTGTCTTTGGTCTTGCTACTCAATTTTGAGACTACAGAATTTTTAGTATATTTTGTTGCAGTCTTATTACTGAACATGAGAAAAATGTGATCCAACCCCTTGTGACCCAGATCATCTTTTGATTCGTACTGTTAGTTTTAATACCAAAAATTGTTTGCAATGTTAATATCATAAACCCATGCACTGCACAGGTACCTGTGAATCAGGGTAATCTTAGGATGCATACAAATCTTGTCTCAGAGGTGATGTAGCAGAGCAATACTTTTAAATATTTGTATTGGAATATAAAAGGTATTTTTGCCTGCATTAATATAAATACCATTGTTGACACATAAGATAAGCAAGAGGCCCATATTGTATTGATTCAGGATACCAAACTGATGAGTAAGGATGAAAGGAAAGCCCTCCTGACATGGAAAGGAACTAATTTATACTGTAGTCTTACTTCAGATAAGAGGGGTGTTGCAGTGTTGATTCACCACAGACTATTAGTGCTATAGAAATTAAGAACTCACAAAGCAGGCTGGTGTTGCATTAAACAGGTTGGGGGGGTGGCCTAATAGTTAAGGTGTTTGCCTTACAAACACAAGTTATAGAGTTTGAGTCTCACAAGGGATAATTGGCTCGGCTTAAAATGACTAGCAAGGGCAGTTAGCTTAGTACTAACCTATAAAACAAGGATACATTTTTTTCTTAAGCACTTTTGTCACAGATTACAGTTGACTTTTACAGAAAAAACAGAGTGTCTCCACCTCACTGCTTAAATACTCATTACAAACACATTCCAATCCAGTTTGTAAAAAACACCATAGGCATGTAAAGGTACAGACTCCCTGTTTGCTCCACAATTATGCATGCAAGATAAAAACAAACTAACTATAAAACATGATTCAACATGTACTTTAAACTTAGTATTTTTGACAAAAAATCATAAAGTGAACAATTGAATAAAAAATCAACTTTTAACCTCAAAAAGCTAGTTATTGAAACCATTTCATTCAACCCTGGAAAAATATTGGCGTTGACCCTTCATTGCCATAACAGTTCTTTGTATTCAAGCCAGTAATCCATAGGGCCTCCTCTCTCATCCATAGTCAGCTGTTCAATAACTGTGAATTTAAAATTGTGACCTGGGTGGGTATTGACGTGCTTGGCCAGTGAATTTTTTAGGTTCATTTTCCTAATGTCATATAAATGCTGGTAAATACATATACGAAAGACATTTTTGGTCTTGCCTATATAAAAACAGGCACACTTCTGAGAAATACTAGCATATATGACATTCTTACTGCTACAGTTGTACTTATACTGAAATTTCACCCATCCATATCCGTTAAAAAAAACACTGTCACCTTCCAAAATATACTTGCAGTGAATACACTGCTTGCATTTGGACATTCTCCCTAATGCTCCAGCTGTATTGACACCTTTCCTCCTCTCTAAGATATTTTTAACACTCGTGTCTTTTCTGTACACTACCACAGGGGCTTCCCCTACTCTCTCTCTTATGGCATTGTCTCCTGCCAAAATAAACCAATTCTTGTAGACAATGTCCCAAATCATTGGGAACTGAGGGGTGTAAGTTAATATAAAAAAATGGTGAAAATGACCAGAGTATGAATCCCTTCTCTCCAAAGGAGCAGACAATCTGGAGATGTCAATCCCTAGTAAGGGATAAAAATGTCCCTCAAGTCTCTTCCTAGTCACTTCATCAAGAAGAGGTAACACAAATTGCTCATGATAACCTCTTTGTACCAATATATTCAATAAAATTTCCCTTTCTGCAAAAAAATCATCGATCCTGCTAGTCATGCGAGCCAACCTCACTCCCTACCCCTTAACCAGGGAGCGTTTCTGATGTACAGGATGCCCGCTCTCATAAGGAAGAAGGGAGTTTGAATAGGTTGATTTTCGATATACGGCAGAATAAAATTGTGCAGAGGTATAATCCTTGCTAATCCTGTTGTCCAGGTAACTGATGGAATCGACATGAGTTTCCATAGTGAATTCCAGAAATGTAGTGCTGGAATTGAGGAACAAAAAAAATTCATCCAACTGGTCATGGTTACCTTTCCATAAAATCAGGATGTCATCAAGGTAACATCCATAAAACTTACACCATGACATCCCTGTAGATGGAAAAACTATGGAAAGTTCCCACTAAGTCAGGACTATGTTTGGAAAAACTGGGGAACAGGCTGCACCCATAGCCACACCTGTACTCTGTTTGAACAATTGACCCTCATAGATTACAAAACTATTCTCCAAAACAAGTTCCATCAAAGTTCTCAGAGTCAAAATTTTGGTATGTGAAAAATTGGTATGCTGACATAAAAAAATCATAAAACATATCCACTCATTCTGTGTGAGGTATTACATTAAATAAATCCTTCATGTCTATAGTGGAAAAAATAATGTCATTGCCAAAGTATTCCTGTTTTATTCTTTTGAGACAATCCCAGACGTCCCTGATGATATGTGAAAAAGAACTTAAGCAGTTCTTTAACTGTATGTCTAAGAACAAAGCTATTGGGAGAGTCTTAGATCCTTTTGCATCCACAATTGGTCTTAAGGGTGGGTGCAAGATATTCTTGTGGATCTTAGGGATCCCGAAAATAGTGGGACTCCACGGGTGCTTTTGCATACAGTAGTTGAATTCTACTTCTGAAATTTGGTTGCTCAAAAGTAAATCCATGAGGAACATATCAACATGACTTTATGCAATTTTGAGTTCATTCCGGGAAACCTGCTGGTACCCTTCCCACAATAAGTGACTTAACATACTGTCAGAGTATCTCTCTTGGTCCATAACCACTAATCCTCCTCCCTTGTCCGGTTTCATGACCCGGATGGTTTTGTTGTTTGATATACTATTGAGTAAGGAGGTTTCCTTCTGAGTAAGGTTATGTGGTATGGTGCAAGCTTTTTTCCTAGCGAGGTCTCTGATGTCATTCGAGCATATACTTTGAAACAGCTGAATTGAAGGACATAAACGGGGATTTGCTACACTGGCTTTTCTACATGTCTCAGCAGTATTGTGTACCTGATTGCCATCACCCAGAGTCACATTAAAATTCAATTTCCTGGTAAACAGCATTAAGTCAAGCAATGTTTTTTCTAAATTAAATTTCCTCAAAGGCACAAACTTAAGGCCCTTCTGAAAGAGGTTGGCCCATTCTTTAGTAACCAGGGTATTGCTCAAATTGTAAATTTTGAAGTCATGATGGTCATTTTCAATGATTTCTAGTTCGCCATTCGTGCTATCAGGTGACAAACTGGTATTCAGTACCATTTCTCCTGTCTCCCCCTCCCTCTCCCACCCCCTTGTTGGTACTGTGAGGGATGAGAATGTTGTTCGCCCGGGTATATCATGTTCGAAGGCCTCCTGAACTGGTGATTTTGCTGCCAAATTCTCTCTGACCTTCTCAGGGGTGGGCCTAAAGGGATGGGACTGGGGTTATTGTCACCTTGATACTCAGATTCAACCATACCCTCGTCAATAAAAACATCATTATTGTTGTTAGAATTAGTGGTGCCATTGTTGACATGACCATTTACACTTACAGGTTAAGCTATACCACTTTCATAATCTTTAGCATCCCTTAACAATTTCTTATTCTTCTTTTCTTTAATTTTGTCCATAACCTTGTCCATAGCATTGCATTCATTGAGCTTGTTAGAAAAATTAACATCATTCTTAATGCTATCATCTAATTTGTTCACAACATCTTGTAAAACAATACATTTTTTCTCATTGTCATTAATCAGCAATTGTAACAATTCACATCCCCGGTGATTGAATAAATCAACCAGATCTTTATGTAAATCACTGTTGAAAGTTAAGCCATTTGGAAAACGCCAATATCTAAGTCCTTTAGGCACTTGTTCGTGCCTAAGACATTCTCTCAAGTATTGGTTTTCAATTTGAATCTTTTTCAACTTGAGACATTCTTTTTCAAGATTTTTAAACATAAAGTCAACAGTACCTTGGGTATTCTGATGGTTGCATTTATGAACAAAGCCCATACTGTCCCTGTTAATCCATTCTGATAAATTCGACATTTGGATGTCATCACTGAACAAACAAGGGTTCTGCTCCTTCTGGGTCCTCTGTTGCTGTAACCCCAAAGAAACGGAAGTACCTGGTTGTGTAACAGCAAAAGCTCCCGTAGTACTGGCATTTTCTACATTGGTTAGGGCTTCTTTGTCCTAATGGAATAGTAAAAAGGGAGTCTTGGGAACCAATAATTGGGGCTGGTTTAGATGGACCAACTTCATTGACCAAATGGTCAATTTTCTGACCGAGGCCCGATATGTGAGTGTTAAAAGAACCGATAAGTTTAGTCAATTTATTGATGGCTGTAGTGAGTTCATCATTCTTTTCCCTGGTACCACCCCCGCTCTGCGTGGAAGAATCCATACTAAACACCCAACCAAGTAACACAAACTGAGAAATCACAAAACAGGCTGGTGTTACAAGAAACAAGGATAAAATTTATTCTTAAGCACTTTCGTCAAAGATTACAGTTGACTTCTTCAGAAAAAAACAGAGTGCCTCCACCCCACTCCTTAAATACTCATTACAGACACATTCTAAACCAATTTGTAAAAAACACCATAGGCATTTAAAGGTACAGACTCCCTATTTGTTCCACAATTATGCATGCAAGATAAAAGCAAACTAACTATAAAATATGATTCAACATGTACTTTAAATTAGTATATTGACAAAAAAATCATAAAGTGAACAATTGAATAAAAAATCAACAATTAGATGAAAAAATCAACAATTAGATAACAAAATCAGCTTTTGACCTCAAAAAGCTGGTTATTGAAACCATTACATTCAACCCTCGAAAAATAATGGTGCTGACCCTTCATTGCCATAACAGTTCTTTGTGTTCAGCCAGAGATGGAGGGGGAGACGGGAGAAATGGCACTGAATATCAGTTTGTCACCTGATAGTAGGAATGGAGAAGTGGAAATCATTGAAAACGACCATCATGACTTCAAAATTTACAATTTGAGCAATACCCTGGTTACTAAAGAATGGGCCAACCTCTTTCAGAAGGGCCTTAAGTTTGTGCCTTTGAGGAAATTTAATTTAGAAAAAACATTGCTTGACTTAATGCTGTTTACCAGGAAATTGAATTTTAATGTGACTCTGGGTGATGGCAATCAGGTACACAATACTGCTGAGACATGTAGAAAAGCCAGTGTATCAAATCCCCTTTTATGTCCTTCAATTCAGCTGTTTCAAAGTATATGCTCGAATGACATCAGAGACCTCGCTAGGAAAAAATCTTGCACCATACCACATAACCTTACTCAGAAGGAAACCTCCTTACTCAATAGTATACCAAACAACAAAACCATCCGGGTCATGAAACCGTAAAAGAGAGGAGGATTAGTAGTTATGGACCAAGAGAGATACTCTGACAGTATGTTAAGTCACTTATTGGGAGAATGGTACTAGCAGGTTTCCCGGAATGAACTCAATATTGCATAAAGTCATGTTGATATGGTCATCATGGATTTACTTTTGAGCAACAAATTTCAGAAGTAGAATTCAACTACTGTACACAAAAGCACCCGAGGATTCCTACTATGTTCGGGATCCCTAAGATGCACAAGAATATCTCGAACCCACCCTTAAGACCAATTGTGGATGCAAAAGGATCTAAGACTCTCCCAATTGCTAAGTTCTTAGACATACAGTTAAAGAACTGTTTAAGTTATTTTTCACATATCATCAGGGACTCCTGGGATTGTCTCAAAAAAATAAAGCAGGAATACTTTGGCAATGACATTATTTTTTTCCACTATAGACATGAAGGATTTATTTAATGTAATACCTCACACAGAAGGAGTGGATATGTTTTATGATTTTTTTATGTCAGCATACCAATTTTTCACATACCAAAATTTTGACTCTGAGAACGTTGATGGAAATTGTTTTGGAGAATAGTTTTGTAATCTATGAGGGTCAATTGTTCAAACAGAGTACAGGTGTGGCTAAGGGTGCAGCCTGTGCCCCAGTTTTTGCGAACATAGCCCTGACTCAGTGGGAACTTTCCATAGATTTTCCATCTACAGGGATGTCATGGTGTAAGTTTAATGGACGTTACCTTGATGACATCCTGATTTTATGGAAAGGTAACCATGACCAGTTGGATGAATTGTTTTTGTTCCTCAATTCCAGCACTACGTTTCTGGAATTCACTATGGAAACTCATGTCGATTCCATCAGTTACCTGGACATCAGGATTAGCAAGGATTATACCTCTGCACAGTTTTATTCTACCATATATCGAAAACCAACATATTCCAACTCCCTTCATCATTATGAGAGCGGGCATCCTGTACATCAGAATTGCTCCCTGGTTAAGGGGCAGGGAGTGAGGTTGGCTCGCATGACTAGCAGGATCGATGATTTTTATGCAGAAAGGGAATTTTTATTGAATATGTTGGTGCAAAGAGGTTATCCTGAGCAATTTATGTTACCTCTTCTTGATGAAGTGAATAGGAAGAGACTTGAGGGTTTTTTTTATCCCTTACTAGGGATTGACATCTCCAGATAGTGTGCTCCTTTAGAGAGCAGGGATTCATCCTCTGGTCATTTTCACCATGGTTTTATATTAACTTACACCCCTCAGTTCCCACTGATTTGGGACATTGTCTACAAGAACTGGTTTATTTTGGCAGGAGACAATGCCATAAGAGAGAGAGTAGGGGAAGCCCCTGTGGTAGTGTACAAAATGGACACCAGTGTTAAAAATATCTTAGAGAGGAGGAAAGGTGTCAGTACGGCTGGAGCATTAGGGAGAATCTCCAAATGCAAGCAGTGTACTCACTGCAAGTATATTTTGGAAGGTGACAGTGTTTTTCTTAACGGATACGGATGGGTGAAATTTCAGTATAAGTACAACTGTAGCAGTAAGAATGTCATATATGCTGGTATTTGTCAGAAGTGTGCCTGTTTTTATATAGGCAAGACCAAAATTGCCTTTCGTACACGTATTTACCAGCATTTATATGACATTAGGAAAATGAACCTAAAAATTCACAGGCCAAGCACGTCAGTACCCACCCAGGTCACAATTTTAAATTCACAGTTGAATAGCTGACTATGGATGAGCGAGGAGGTCCTTTGGATTACTGGCTTAAATACAAAGAACTGTTATGGCAATTAAGTGTTAACGCCAATATTTTTCCAGGGTTGAATGAAATGGTTTCAATAACCAGTTTTTTGAGGTTAAAAGCTGATTTTTTATTCAATTGTTCACTTTATGATTTTTTTTCTCAAAAATACTGTTTAAAGTACATGTTGAATCATGTTTTATAGTTAGTTTGTTTTTATCTTGCATGCATAATTGGGGAGCAAACAGGGAGTCTGTACCTTTACATGCCTATGGTGTTTTTTACAAATTGGATTGGAATGTGTTTGTAATGAGTATTTAAGGAGTGGGGTGGAGGCACTCTGTTTTTTCTGAAGAAGTCAACTGTAATCTGTGACAAAACCGTTTAAGAATAAATTTTAACATTGTTTCTTGTAACACCAGCCTGCTTTGTGATTTCTCAGTTTGTGTTACTAGGTTGGGTGCTATAGAAATTACTGCAGATAACCAAGGCAGATGGCTAGCTGTTTTCCTTCTAGCTCCATTTGGACTGGAGATGGTAGTTGGTTTTTACAGGAAAAATGATTATAATTGTCACCTATTAAAAGGTTTTCAAAAGTCTCTTGGTAAGGTGCATAGGAAGGATCAATTTTTATTTACTGGGGGTGACTTTAATGATGCTGCTGCTATTATAGACCCCTACTAGGATAGGATACCCATGTTATGGGTTTGACGTCCTCGGGTGGGACTAGAAGTGAAGAATTTAATGCATGGTTTGCATTTAATTGATGTTTAGAAGATGTTTCTACCTGTGAATCATGACTATGATTTTACTACTAAGGACATCACCAGTAGACCTGATTTTTGTTTGGCCAACTATCTGGTCTTGCCAGGGTTCCAAGATGTGTGCATTATGGCCAGTCCCTTGTCAGACCACTCCATGATTGTAATGGATAACAAGCTTCTCCACTGTACAGCTACTATGCAAAGGTAGCAGTTTTATCTGCTTTCCCTAAAAAATGATTTTGATATAAATTATTTTATTATGTATCCAGCTGATGTGGTTGGCTGAATAGAGGAAGTGTGGGGCGATGCCATTCATACATGGATGATGTTTAAATCTGTATTATGGATATAGCTGACAAGGTGAAACAAAAAAATTGCCAACTTCTAAAGAGTAAGTTTGATAGTCTGCTGGCTAAGTTACAGGGCATGCTGCATTAACAAGGCAGTTTGGTGGGAAATTAAACAGATTAGACTAGACTCTAAGAGGCTACATTTCCAACATATTCAAATTTTTTGTTTCGGTGCATATATGAGTGGAGATAATTTTAGATTCAATAAGCATTGCTTAGCAGCACACAGGCAAGCGCAAACAGTGAAAGTTTGGTGGAATGCAAATTACCTCATAAGCAGTTGTATCCTATGCAAGTGACCAAAGTCGAGCAATCCAACAAGCAGAAAGTCATCCATGTGGACTCCCTGTCAGTGTCCACAGGGTGCAAGGAATTTTTCCATGTACAGGAGTCTACACGGACAGAAGGTGATGTAAAACTCCATAAATATGGACATAACTCCCCAGAAAATGTTAGATCACAGATATATATGTGCAAAAGGTAAACTGCGGATGTCAGAAAAGGAAGGGAATATGTAAAATGAATAATAAATTTTTTAATAAATTTCAGTATGTTTGCACTATGCACCTCAGTGCACAAACATGCTTAACGGAGAAACAAATACCCGTCCTAATATGTTTTTCATAAATATATTGTAGGACCTTGCATCGGGTTCATACAATGGTGCGTATGTGCTGTCACCAAGTTCACACATCTATGAACCATTTAGTATCTAGGCTGTCAGTATTGATATGTATGCAAATTAGGTGGATTTCCTGAATTGCTAAAAGAAGCAACCATGTCCACATATCCCCTTTGTGTAGGCTCCTACAAGATGTTGATATTCCCAGAGGATGGGGATGACATCAGGGTGGTTGTGTTTCATTATTTTTAGTATTTTTTGTTCCCAGCCACTCAAGTTTGCTTGGCACGCTGCATAGCTGAGTGTGTTCACATGGATAGACTACCCACATGACAATGATGACATAGGCAGCAAGCAATTAAAACCAAATATCTTCAATACATTTTTTTGAATTTTGTATAAGCTATGCTTCTTGTCACTGTGCATAGTGACACAGCACACACTAAAGTAGGGCCTGCATGTTAATTATATCTTGAGCGGGTAAACTGCATCATAATTAGCCAATCCCACATGGTGGACCTGTATA
Organism: Protopterus annectens; assembly: GCF_019279795.1. Lineage (NCBI taxonomy): Eukaryota > Metazoa > Chordata > Ceratodontiformes > Protopteridae > Protopterus > Protopterus annectens. Next base: position 1,487,982,737 of record NC_056728.1, on the reverse strand, counting down.
CATCCTACATTCTGGTTTTCCCTCAATACTCTGAGCCATTGTAGTACGGACAGGGACAGTTTAACTGAGATAATGATAGGGTCTGCTGCAGGTCTGCTACATCTGTATGTGCTAGATGCTGAATTCAGTACTTCTAGTGCTGTTGACCATAGGCCTAGACCAAGAAGGACAAGAGTGTTCAGGCCCAGGGTAACCTCCCAGGAGCTACATGAACTGAAGATTGTAGAGCACTACAGGGTGAACAGTGATATATTACAGGAGCTCACTGAGCTCTGCCACCCTCAACTCAGAGCCGGAGCTAACAAAGGGAAAACCATCCCAGTGGAGACAAAGGCATGTGTAGCCCTTAGGATACTAGCTACAGGTACTTTTCAAAGACTAATTGGGAACATGATGGGTGTGTCACAGGCATTTGCATCCAGGATACTCCACCAATTCCTGGATGCTATGATTCCACATGTCAGGGAGCACATATCTTTTCCAGTTACTCCTGAGGTGAGGGCCAGCAAAATGCAACACTTCTACTGTGTAGCACACTCTCCTGAAATACTGGGCGCCATAGAGTGCACTCATGTACACATCAAGGCACCACCTGTTGAGCAAGGTACAATCTACATTAACCACAAGGGCTACCACTCCATCAACTGCCAGGTTGTGTGCAATGCCCAGGGGATTATCCTGAATATGTGTGCTGGCAACCCTGGCAGTTATCACAACTCCCATATCTGGAATGCGTCATAGCTGCACCAGATGTTTGCTAGGGGGAACATCACACAGGGCGATTTACTGGGGGATGATGGCTATAGCCTGAAATGGTGGATAATGACACCCATCAGAAATACACACACACACACACACACACACACACACACACACACACACACACACACACACACACACACACACACACACACACACACACACCAACAGATGAATGCTTATAATGAAGCACACACACGAACTAGGTGCATCATAGAGAATGTATATGGGCTTCTGATGTCACAGTTATGGTGCCTTGATATATCTGGTGCAGCCCTGCAGTATACTCCAGCCACATGTGTACAGATATTCACAGTATGTACTATGCTACACAATCTGATTCTGCAGTAACAGCTGCAGTAGGATCAGCAAAGGGAAGGGATACACAGTGCCCCATCAGTGTCTAGGTCACCACAGCCACAGTCACAGGAGGACTCAGAGGAGGAACCCCTGATGATGTCCCTGTAGGCAGAAATAGGTGTGCCCAGTAAGCCCTAGCTTTGGCTAAGAGACAATGCATAGCACATTCACTGACAACATAGGGACTTACGAACTAACACCTTACTCCTACTCACATACAGATATTAAAATTGATGCCAGGCAACTCATACATCCTGTACCTATTCATTATTGGCTGTGTAATGCTTGCTTCAGAGTCAGTCCTGAACTACTGTTGTGTCACCTGCTGCACTTGCAGGGTAAGTCTGTAATCTATTCATTAGTCTACTGGACATATGGACCAGGTACATTATGCAAGTAACTGTAGTGGGCTAGTTGGACAGAAATAGCATCCACATGGGAATACAGATACCCATTCCACTAACATGTTGTCATTTCTATTCAGTAGGCTTCATGCATGGAATATCCATGTTGTCTCTTTGCAACAAATTAGTGGTACATCACGGAAGGGATATGTTAGACAGTTTGGTTAAATGATAGTCAGACTGTCATGTATCCCAGTAGAACATGTGGTGTTGTTCCCCCACCCCCAACACAGCAGTGTTCCCTTGCAACTGCTTTAACAGTAACTCATCAATGGTATATGAGCATTTCACTCTGTCTCAGGACAGTACTATAGAAATTGATCATACATTGTATGTCTTAGTTAATGGAGGAATAACCAATGAACTTATTTATGCAGGTGATTGGGTGATAAATGACCCCCTGTCTGTCAAGCAGTTTCTGTGGCTTAAAGGGATAAGGCATTCACCTTGTCTGATGGTGTTCATAATTCTTATCTAGAAGTATCCACTTGTTTTGGATGAGGGGTGTCAATAATTTGTGTACTACAGACTGTCAGTCTGTGCTGTACTGTTTTGACCACTGTCACATATTAATTACATAAGACAACTTTAGAAAATCTTATTCAATGTGAGTGAAGTGCAGCAGTGCAGAAACAGGGACAGATGTCATATTGTGTAATACACAAAATCCAGGACTGGAGTACAGCTAGGTGTGGGCTAGAGTCTGACTGAATAAGGCACAGGTGTACATTTTGAATGCAATTATTATTATTTCACACAAATATATCAATAAACCACCATTTAGTGGAGCTTAGAGATGCTGCACATTGTGCAGCATCAAGCAAAATATCTTTAAAGAAATGAAAAATGGGGAGATAGGACAGTGGTGAAATGGGGTGCAAGCAGGGGGAAAAACATAGTGAAAGCCAGATAGGTATGTGCAGGAAGAGTGTAGGAAAGAACCATAGCAATCCATTTCTTGTACAGCAACAACTGTGCACTTTAACACATTTTCTAGCTGAATTTGGACTGTCATCCACAGAGAGAGGGTGTGGACAACATACGTGCGTTGTCAAGCCAATTGGGCCAAATAAAGTGTATCCAATGGATACGTGTGTGGAATGGAGAGGACAATATATTTTTTTGAGACAAGTGCCTATTTTATTTATTTATTTATTTTTATTAAGGTTAGAGTGGAATGCTGCAGAAGGGACACGAGTACATGTGGGGGAGGTAAGTTGGGATGGTGAGGAAGCTTTTGCAGACAGATAATACAGACAAAACAGAAGACAGGGTTGGTTTGACACAAGATGTAGATTGAACACCTTGGTTGGAGAAGGTGTTGTGGAATCTCCGTGCCATGGATGTCAGACACGGTAACAGTGTGACTCAAGTCCTCATTCATGGGACTGTCAGCATTGGACCTTCACTGCTCCTGTGCAGGCAGTGGTTGATGCCAGCACTCAGGGTGAGGCTGTTTCACTTTGATGGACAGCATGCTCTCCATCCGGCTTAGGCGTGCAGCAAGAGTTTGGTGCAGCAGCCCATGCACCATGCCTGGAAGTTCCTCATGGGTGACATAAACACCCCTTCCACTTTCACTCCCAGAGGGGGGGGCAACCCCACCCTGTGGAGCAAAACTATACAATGGACCAGGTAATGCAGAGGCAGCAGAGGGGATGCAACCATGTGCAGGGCCCCAGTGCCATGGCCAGGGGGGGCCAAAGTAGGCGGATTGCCTGGAACTGCCCAAACTTGTCACGCTGCAGTAAATTAAATATAAACATAAATCAAAAATAAACGTAATTAAACAAATGCTAGTATTATCATAATAGAAGATAATAATGATTAATCAACAAAATATAAAGAAATATAATAAGGAACACAACAATAAATAATGTAAATGAAAGTATATTAACAGCAAAGGAATATGAAAATATACATAAGGCCAACATAGGAGGTAGCTACAAATAATATATTAATATCAAATTGTAATAATACATATAAATTAATAAATTAAAGAAGAGAAGGGGAGGGGTGAGTGAGAGAGAAAAAATAAACATTAGTAACTTCACAGGTAATATCACTACACAGACTACTACTACTACAAATGTGTACATATCTAAGATTTCAGTTGTGAGTACAGTGACTGCAAATATTTTATAGATGGTGTTGCATTTACATAGCTCTCAGCCTGTTAGCATTGGACATTATGGGCCAAGCCCTATCAAATGGTGGTACAAAGGCATAAATACAGAGAATGTTTTTACATTGTGCACTCATATATTAATAGCAAGGTGTTCTGATAACGGATTTGAAAATAAATTGCATTCCATGTAATGTCATGTATCTGCTAATCAAGCACTAGATAAATGGGGCAGTAGTGATTACATTCTGCAAAAATCATGACAGTTGCAAGGTATGTTTGTGTACACTAACTACACTAGACAGCTGATCATTTCTCGGTTCACTCCCTTGAGATTAGAACCCACAAGCTGTGACTACAGGAATAATGTGCACTTTATTTGAATATAAGGAATTCTCAAAACACCATCATCTTTAAGACTTTTATTGCAACATTTTGTGTGAAATCGTACAATTACACACATGCATAGCTGTGTGTTATCAAACTGGAAACCAAATGCAGTGACCACAGAAATAATGAGCATTTTATTTGAAAATATTTGTTATGAAAGCACCATCTCCTTTTACATTGTAATGCTTCATGTCACAATGCTTCATATCACATGAAATCTGGCAGTTACATACATGTATGGCTGTGTAGGATGTCTGTTATCCTAACCGTATACCCCATTCTTTTACTGAGAGCTATCTAAAGCTTATTTCAGGGAAAATTATCAGAACTGCAAATATTACTTCAACTCTGGCATGTAGACCATGGATAGCTGTGTAGGACTTCTGTTAAATAACCCATATACGCTGTTCATTTATTGAGTGCAACCTACAGCATATTTCAGACAATGACCAGACCAGAATAGTGACTCTTAATCTGGGTAGACCCCAACATTAGCTGATATTTGGAAGCTGTACTACACATTACTTAATGGTTACTATACTACACATTACTTGCATGCTTACTTGCTTTTACTTGCTTTATCATTTCAGGTAGGCAGTGACACATTACTAAAGATGTTAGATGCCCCAGGTATGTCATACCTGAATGTTAAGACTGCAAACTCTGTAATTAATTTATTGTATAATTATGTTATGCATTAAGTTATTACTTTGATGTTTTCCTACTTAATACTTGATTGCCTCATCCTGGCCTGGTACACTACATCGTGAGACCTCTCTTCTGTAGCTGTGGGAATAGAAGAAAATAATTATGCATACCAGTTTTGCACAGATTCAGCTTGTACATTTCTTAATTATTGGAAAGCATACTTACATACCTGTGGTGTTTGCCCATCCCTAGACTCTTAGACCCAGGTGTCCAAGCTTCCCCTCTTTCTATGCTTCAGGCTATCATAGTGGTGGCACTGCTAACCAGTGTATGGGATACCAGTAGCAATGGTATGTTCCCTGGCCAATCAATCCCAGGCCTCAGACTTACTCTGAGCCCTGGTAATTGTCCTGCAGCAGCTGGGGTTCATAATTCTGAACCAGGAGTCCAACAAACACTCTGGATTCCTGCACTCCCTACTTCTGTGCATGAAATCACATTCCTTTTCCAGCACACAAAGCATATCCACAGCCAACACAGAACTCCAATGAATGATGTGAAATTGTTACCTACTGGCCTTTAAATAGGCTGGATTTCCACCCTTACATTTCATGCTGTAATTTTCAAAAAAGTGCCACACCACTTAGCATTGGACAACCTCACACAAACCATATGCAACAAACGAAAACATGCCCAATGCTGAGAGTAAGAACACTTGAATTCCAAACAACAGATAAAAACAAATAAAAACAGGTAAATACTTTCACGATTGCTCACTTCTTCAGACCTTAACAAACAGTATGAGAAAACAGGCCCTTAAATACAAAAAGCTTCCAATTAATTAAAAACAATTAAAATTGTTAGGTGTTAACACTTATCAGTGTACTAAGCCTCTCTTCTTTAGGAGAGGCTTTAAAGCAACAGCACTACTCAAGCCAGGAAGCACATATGCTTTAAAGTTGACAATCCATTTTAACTCGGCAAGTTCAGTCACGTTGCTCAAATCCCCTTTCCTTAAACTTTCATTTAATTTCTGTAGTACCAAGAACTTAAAGCTGTGACTCATACCAGCTTCAGATACATGTTTCGCTAATGCATTTGTTAGTTTATTATTTCGTATATCACTCTGATGCTGCAGAATCCTGTCCTTAAACATACGATTTGTCTTCCCTATATAATATGAATAACATACATTACACTTAGCCATATAGACCAGATTTTTTATACAACAGTCTGCATAAAAGGACAGACGCATAGGTTCCATGCTTAACGGATGTATAATCAAGTGTGTAGACCATATATAACTGCATGCATTACAGGATCGGCATGCATGAATGCCCTTACACTGGGAGGTGAGGTGCCTATATGGTTCAGTGTTCTTATAATAGAGTCACTGTTTTAAGTTCTTGGTATTTTTAAAGCAAAACTTAGGAACTGGTTCTATATGTTCACTAATAGAGGGATCAGTCATCAGGATGAACCATTTTTTCTTTATGTCTTCACACACTTTATTAACCTCTGCTGAATAGGTCAAACAGACCATATTTACACCCTTGGTGCTGTTAGCCTCTGTGTCTCTCACTATACTTGAGGAGCTGTCAGAGAAGTAGGGTTTTACTTTAACACCAGCTGACATATTCAGTTCTCTAATTTCCTTATCTATCTCACTGTCCTTATAGCCCCTCTTCAATAGATCTGCCTTTAGCACCCTTAAAGCTTGCTCTAAAGAGTCAGCTTTAGTATGCAATCTCATGCCCCTAAGAACCTGACTTTTAACCACGTTCCTAGTAACATGGGATGGATGCATACTAGAACGATGTAAGATATTATTTTTCCTGCATGCTTTCTTGTACATTTTAGTGGGCATGTTATCTAACATATCTTTGTTCACAGTAATGTCTAAAATACCAATAATGTCAATGGAGTAATGCAGAGAAAAATAATTAATTGAAGTCTCTAACATGTTCACAAAGGCTTGCACCTCATCCAAGGTACCATCCCAGACAAAAAAGATGTCATCCACAAATCGCTTTTAAAACATAACGTGTTTTATATAGATCTTTGTTGAAGACACATTCTAACTCCCAATTGGCTAAAACTAAGTTTGCATACGTGTTGGCACACGCTGTGCCCATTGCTACCCCTACAACTTCTAAAAAGTATTCTGACTCAAAGAGAAACAAATTATTCTCTAAGATCAGGTCTAGCAGGCCACAGGTCATGCTAACCTCAGAGTTAGAGAAGCCACCTTCTATAATCAAGAATCACCTAACCCACTCAATCCCATCCTCATTGTGTATCACAGTAAACAGTGGTTTCACATCCAGAGTAACAAACTACATTCTTTTGATGTCATTACTAGATCTACCTTTAGCACAGTTATATAAATGCTCTAGAAACTGTTTACTATCTCTCAAAACTGTATCAACTTTGGCCAATATGGGTATCAGTTGTTTGTCGACATATATCGACATTGGCTCAGTGAGCCATCCCCTTTCTGAAACTATGGGGAGATGGGGAAGATCCGTGGTATCTTTATGCACTTTCGGCAATCTATAGATCTGTGGAATAGTGGGGTGCTCTACAAAAAAATAAGTTTAAAGAGAATAGTCTATCTGTTCTGTCATTAATAAGTCATACAAAAAGAAATTCAGCCTGTTAATTATACCATTAACTTGACATTTCTGCAATAACACATACACTGTATTGTCATACAACATATCATGCATTTTGTCCAGAGAGACAGACTTATCCAACACTACAACTCCACCTCCTTTGTCCTGTGGTCTAATAACTAGATGCTCTGCTCTAACAAACTGATTCAGTGCCTCATGCTCATTAGGTGTTAAATTAAAAAGCATTTTATTATTTTTGTCACTAAAGGACCTCCTTAAGTCATCATCACATAACTTAACAAAAAAGACTCCATAGCTGGAGAGTTAACTGGTGTGAATGTGCTAGGTTTCTTAAAAGTGCTGCAGACTCCATTATCACTACCTGAAATAATGGTCTTCAACATAATATTCCTGGCAAACACTTTAAGCTCTAAAATCATCTCCACAAGGTCCATTTTCATGGCAGGTATAAAAGAAAGACCTTTGTTCAACACAGCTAACTGTTCTATTGTGAGCTCACTAGATGACAAGTTAAAAACCAAATTATTCACTTCTGACTGCATGTCATAGAGGCTTTGGAGTATGTCCGAGGGTCTAATTGCATCCTGCCTCTCCTTCTGTGCTCTTTAGAGCAAGCTTTAAGGGTGCAAAAGGCAGATCTATTGAAGAGGAGCTATAAGGGCTGTGAGATAGATAAGGAAATTAGAGAATTGAATACATTGGATTGTGTTAAAGTAAAACCCTACTTCTCTGACAGCTTCTCAAGTATAGTGAAGGACACAGAGGCTAACAGCACCAAGGGTGTAAATAGGGTCTGTTTGACCTATTCAGGAGAGGTTAATAAAGTGTGTGAAGTCATAAATAAAAATTTGTCAATCCTGATGACTGACCCCTCTATTCGTGAACATATAGAACCAGTTCCTAAGTTTTGTTTTAAAAATACTAAGAACTTAAAACAGCGACTATGTTATTAGCACAATGAACCATATAGGCACCTCACTTCCCAGCGTAAGGGCACTCATGCATACCGGTCCTCTAAGGCATGCAATTATATATGGTCTACACACTTGATTATGCATCCATTAAGCATGGAACCTATGCATCTGTCCTTTTATGCAGACTGTTGTACGAAAAATCTGGTCTATATGGCTAAGTGTAATGTATGTGATTCATATTATATAGGGAAGGCAAATTGTATGTTTAAGGACAGGATTCTGCAGCATCAGAGTGATATATGAAATAATAAACTAACAAATGCATTAGCGAAACATGTATCTGAAGCTGGTATGAGTCACAGCTTTAAGTTCTTGGTACTACAGAAATTAAATTAATGTTTAAGGGAAGGGGGTTTGAGCAATGAGACTGAACTTGCTGAGTTAAAATGGATTGTCAACTTTAAAGTATATGTGCCTCCTGGCTTGAATAGTGCTGTTGCTTTAAAGCCTCTCCTAAAGAAGAGAGGCTTAGTACACTGATATGAGTTAACACCTAGCAATGTTAATTGTTTTTAATTAATTGGAAGCTTTTTGCATTTAAGGGCCTGTTTTCTCATACTGTTTGTTAAGGTCTAAGAAGCAAGCAATCGTAAAAGCGCTTACCTGTTTTTATTTGTTTTTATCTGTTGTTTGGAATTCAAGTGTTCTTACTCTCAGCACTGGGCATGTTTTCATTTGCTGAACTTTGTTTTTGGATATCCTAGATTCCATTATGTTCTCTTGTTGCAGTTATTGTCTTTTGTTCGCCAGAAGAATCATGGCTGAGAATATTTGGATTTGAGATGTGCATCTGGACTGAATAAGTCGATGTATATGGAGAAAACAGTGGATGTCAATACTAAAGGTACTGTAGACATGGCTGTCCATGCTAATCCTCTGATTGGTGTGTCTTTTAGTGAAGAGGATGTTGCACCTAATAATGTTGACTATAATGAAGTACAAGCTTTTAAAAAGGCTTGGAGAGTACTAGAGGATAAGCTGTTTAAGCATAAGCGTCTGCTCTGGCAGCGCTTTCATTTTTAAGCAGATATATTCCATCAGATAGTCCCTAGAGGACTACGGGTACTAAAAATGCCATCATATGGTGATAGTTTGCCTGATTCTTAACTTACAACTAAGTCTGGACTATATGGCACTACTTAATGACTATTTTCACCCTGAAGAGGATACCGTATCACAAGAAATCAATGATTTGACTTCCCATCTGATGAGTACATTTAAATGAGAGGAGTTTGAGCAGCTACTGGATGACTTATTACTTAATGTCTCTGTTTATGAGAGAAAATTAGAGAAAAAGAAGACGAAGGAGCTCCACAGGGATTTTGCAGACTTCCGTGATTGTAATGTGTTCTCCTGGCCTAGGTATACTCAGTTGAATGCCCCTACAGGAAGTACATCATTGCTATATCAGTGTACTGCAACTGTGACACCCAGAGCCGTTAATGGAGTAGTTGGTGATGCATGATGAGCTGTAGGCTGTGTTATTGCTCAGAAACTTGTTGTGGGAAAAGAAGATATCAGCCTTCACCAAAAAACACCTGCGACTGAACATGTAAGTACAGAAAGGTCGCAAGTGGATTTAAAGGCACTGAATAAACCTTTGGAAGTATATTGAACTTCTACAGCCATCGATCAAACTGCTCATTCTGACTGTACCTCTATAGGGGGTCATTCACCTAATAGAACTATAAGTACTGATGCTTTGCCTGCTGTGGCTAAGGATAGTACTGTACCTAAAGCTCACTCAGATCAGGGCAAACCTGATGAGTTTTCATCTGTTAATGTATCTTAAGCCTCTGTAAGTGAAGGAACAGGTATGGGCCTGTCTGTTGCTGCTAGTTTACAAGCTGTTAGCAGTTCAGATGTAGTTTCTTTATCTGTGGTTGATGTAAGTGATGGTATTGATGAACATCTGTCTAATGATTCTGTACTATGTGATTCAGGCTGTGTTCTAGATGTGGTTAATATGAAGAGTTTAAACTCTGTAGTTAGACTTAAAATTCCTAGTGTTTTTTTGGACAAGACCTCTGTCCCTAATAAGAATACTAACTCGGTCTGCATTTAATTTTTGGAAAAAGCACTACCTATCAAGCAAGACAAATGTATAGGGAGGTCAAGGAGTCACAGAAGGAGAGGGAGGATGCAATCAGACCCTCCAACTTACTCCAAAGCCCCCATGACACACAGTCAAAAGTGAATAATTTGTTTTTTAAGGTGTCATCTAGTGAGCTCACAATATAACAGTTAGCTGTGTTGAACAAAGGTCTTTCTTTTATACCTGCCACGAAAATGGACCTTGTAGAGACGACTTTAGATCTTAAAGTGTTTGCCAGGAATATTATGTTGAAGACTATCATTTCAAGTAGTGATACTGGAGTCTGTAGCACTTTTAAGAAACCTAGCACATTCACGCCAGTTAACTCTCCGGTTATGGAGTCTTTTGTTAAGTTATGTGAGATTGACTTAAGAAGGTCCTTTAGTGACAAAAATAATAAAAGTTTTTTTTTTAATTTAACATCTAATGATCATGAGGCACTGAGCCAATTGGTTAAAGCAGAGCATCTAGTTATTAGACCAGAGGACAAAGGAGTTGGAGTTGTAGTGTTGGATAAGTCGGTCTATCTGGACAAAATACATGATATGTTGTATGACAATACAGTGTATGTGTTATTGCAGAAATTTCAAGTTAAAGGTATAATTAACAGGCTGAATTTCTTTTTGTATGTCTTATTAATGACATAACAGATAGACTATTCTCTCTACACTTATTTTTATGTAGAGCACCCCACTATACCACAGATCTATGGATTGCCAAAAGTGCACAAAGACCCCAAGGATCCTTCCTATCTCCCCATAGTTTCAGGAAGTGGATGCCTCACTGAGCCAATGTCGATATATGCCGACAAACAACTTAGACCCGTATTGGACAAAGTTGATACAGTTTTGAGAGATATTAAACAGTTTCTAGAGCATTTATATAACTGGACTATGGGTAGATCTAGTAATGCCATCAACAGAATGTTGTTTGTTACTCTGGATGTGAAACCACTGTTTACTGTGATACCCAATGAGGATGGGATTGAGTGGGTGAGGCAATTCTTGATTAAAGAAGGTGGTTTCTCTAACTCTGAGGTTAACATGATCTGTGCCCTGCTAGAGCTGATATTAGAGAATAATTTCTTTCTCTTTCAGTCAGAATACTTTCTAAAAGTTGTAGGGGTAGCAATGAGCACAGTGTGTGCCAACACGTATGCAAACTTAGTTTTAGCCAATGGGGAGCTAGAATGTGTCTTCAACAAAGATCTATATAAAACACATGCTATGTTTTATAAGCGATTTGTGGATGACATCTTTTTTGTCTGGGTTGGCACTATGGATGAGGTTCAAGCCTTTGTGGACATGTTAGAGACTTCAACTAATTATTTGTCTTTTACTCTGCATTACTCTGTTGACATTATTGATTTTTTAGACATTACTGTGAGCAAAGATATGTTAGGTAACATTTCCACTAAAATGTACAGGAAACCATGCAGGAAAAATAACATCTTACATCGTTCTAGTATGCATCCATCCCACGTTACTAGGAACATGGCTAAAAATCAGGTTCTTAGGTGCATGAGATTGCATACTAATGCTGACTCTTTAGAGCAAGCTTTAAGGGTGCTAAAGCCAAATCTATTGAAGAGGGGCTATAAGGACAGTGAGATAGATAAGGAAATTAGACAACTGAATACATTGGCTGGTGTTAAAGTAAAACCCTACTTCGCTGACAGCTTTTCAAGTATAGTGTGAGACACAGAGGCTAACAACACTAAGGGTGTAAATAGGGTCTGTTTGACCTATTCAGCAGAGGTTAATAAAGTGTGCAAAGTCATAAAGAAATATTGGTTCATCCTGATGACTGATCCCTCTATTAGTGAACATATAGAACCAGTTCCTAAGTTTTGCTTTAAAAATACCAAGAACGTAAAACAGCGACTCTGTTATAAGCACACTGAGCCATACAGGCACCTCACCTCCCAGTGTAAGGGCACTCATGCAACTGGTCCTGTAAGGCATGCAGTTATATATGGTCTACACACTTGATTATACATCCATTAAGAATGGAACCTATGCATCTGTCCTTTTATGCAGACTGTTGTATGCAAAATCTGGTCTATATGGCTAAGTTTAATGTATGTAATTCATATTATATAGGGAAGACAAATCGTATTTTTAAGGACAGGATTCTGCAGCATCAGAGTAATATACTGTAGTATTCGGGCAGGTAATGTTGTTATTGTGCTGTGGGGGCGCTATGGGGAATTAACAACATGTAGTGTTGGTTCTGTATTCTCTGGTGACTCGTTGGTTCCGATGTATGTATGGCTATGGAGTGGTGAATATGTAACATGGGTGCGCACCTGGAGGTTCTGAATAAAGAAAGGCCTTACAACTCCAGAATCGTGTGGTCTCCTTATTTACCAGGATATAACATATTGGCGACGAGGATGGGATGCCTCCGAGTCCGTTAAGAGTGAAAATGGCGGGGTGCAGTTAATGTCGGACGACGAAGAGACTGGGGCTGCCGGAGTTATGTCTGTTTCCATGTTAGGGTCGCTGGTTGCATACGACTGTCAGACACAGACCTGGGAGGAGTATTGTGAAGTGTTGGAACATTTTTTGAAGCAAACCAGATAATGGATGCGGGCCGGAAGCGAGCCATATTGCTGAGCTCGGTGGGCAGCAAGACGTACAGTCTGATGAGGAACTTATTGAGTCCTGATAAACCAGGGGATAAATCGTTCACGGAGTTGACGAGCTTGCTTCAGTCACATTATAACCCGAAGCCGAGTGAAATAGTCCAAAGGTTCAAGTTAAATTCAAGGACTAGACTAGCCAATGAAATGGTAACGGAGTATGTTGCAGTGCTGAGGGAGCTGGTGCAACACTGTAATTATGGTGACAGACTGACAGAAATGCTACGTGATAGGCTCGTATGTGGCATTGCAGATGACCGCATACAACGCAGATTATTAGCGGAGCCTGAGTTGTCGTTTGAAAAGGCCTTGAAGTTGGCACAGGCCATCGAGACAGCGAATAAAGACATTCGTGATTTACAACCAAAAGCAATCGAAGGGGTTGGGAGCAGGAGTGCTACCCCACTGCCAGTGCATAAAGTGGTCATGGAGCATAAATCACAAGGGAAGTCTGGTCAGTATGCCTGTTACAGGTGTGGCGGTGAACATTTGTCACGGAACTGTCGTTTCTTAAATGAAAAATGTCATGCTTGCAGAAAAAAGGGCCATGTGAAGAAGATGTGCAGGTCAATGCCCTCTAGGGACCAGCAGAGAAAGGGGGAGGAAAAGAGCAGCACAACGGACAGGAAGGGAAACCGGAAAATAAAACGGCAGTATGCACACCATATGCGTGAAGGTACAGATCAACAAACCAGGGAAGTAGAGGAAGTGTTTACTATGTTTAACATGAAAGAGGCAAGGTTGGTAAGAGTCGATCCCATTACAACCCAGTTGGACTTAAATGGTAAAATGGTGCAGTTTGAAGTGGATACTGGATGTAGTGTGACAGTGCTGTCAAAGGCTGAGTATGGGAAGTTATGGCTAAAAGAAGCTCAGGAGCTGCAGGACTGTTCAGTGACTTTGAAAACATATACAGGTGAAACAGTTCCCACACTGGGGATGGCAAAAGTAACTGTAACACATAAAGACAAAGTCAAACAGTTGCCAGTTATGGTGGTGGCAGGTAATGGACCAAACCTGTTAGGCCGGGCGTGGCTAAAGGAGCTGGAAATGGGCTGTCTACAACTCCATAAAGTAGAACAGCAGAGGCTGACATTGCAAGAGGTGCTGGAGAACAACGAAGAAGTGCTCAAAGAGGAACTGGGTACCTGGAGGGGTCCACCAGCAAAGATACACGTCAAAGAAAATGCAACGCCAAGATTTTACAAACCCAGACCCGTACCATACGCAATGAAGAAGAAAGTGGAGACTGAGTTAGAGCGACTCACCAAGCAAGGGATAATTGAACCAGGAAAGTTTTGAATGGGCGGCACCCATTGTGCCAGTATTAAAGCCAGATAATACTGTACGCATATGTGGGGACTACAAGCTAACAGTGAACCAAGTTTCGAAGCTGGAGCAGTATCCAATACCAACGGTGGAGGATGTGTTTGAAAAGCTGTCGGGAGGTGAAAGGTTCAGCAAACTGGACCTCAGTCATGCATATCAACAAGTTGTTCTGGAGGAAGGGTCAAAGCCATATGTCACCCTTAACACACACAAAGGTTTGTTCCAAGTAAATCGTTTACCCTTTGGTGTTTCCTCTAGTCCAGCTATTTTCCAGAGAATAATGGAGGGACTGGTGTCAGGAATTCCGAAGGTGGCTGTGTATTTGGAAGACATCCTGTTGACAGGTAGGAACAATCGCGAGCATCTGGAGACTCTGAACGAGGTGCTGAGGCGACTGCGAGAGACTGGTCTGCGGGTGAAGCGGAGTAAATGTGCTTTCATGGAAAAGGAAGCCGAGTTCCTGGGTTACAAGGTGGATGCATCGGGCCTACACCCTCTGCCAAACAAGGTAAAAGCCATCCAACAGGCACCTGCACCCACAAATGTTACAGAGCTGAAGGCCTACTTAGGCTTACTTAACTATTATAACAGGTTCCTACCAAATCTGTCAACGCTGTTAGCTCCTTTACATAAACTATTAAGGAAGGAGACCCTGTGGACGTGGCAGGAGGAACAGGACAGAGCGTTTGAGCAGTCCAAGAAACTAATGCAGTCCTCAGAGGTTTTGGTGCACTACGATAGTCATAAGGACTTAATTCTGTCATGTGATGCCTCACCTTATGGGTTAGGGGCCGTGTTGGCACACCGTATGCCAGATGGACAAGAAAGACCCATCGGGATCATGTCACGAACCTTGACACCAGCGGAGTCCCACTATTCCCAGCTAGACAAAGAGGGTTTGGCTGTAATTTTTGGAATTAAGCGGTTCCACAAATACCTCTATGGCAGGAAGTTTACTGTTTGCACCGATCATAAGCCCTTGTTGTCACTGTTCAACGAGATGAAGGCCGTGCCTCAGATGGTTTCTCCCCGCATTCAGAGATGGGCTGTAACATTGAGAGCTTATGAATATGAGATTGTTTATAAGCCCGGGAAACACCATAGCAATGCGGATGTGCTGAGCCGTCTGCCGCTACAGGGGCCTCTCCAGTGAGAGGAAACGGAGGACCGAGTGTTGATGATGGAGGACATCACGTTGGTGTCAGCGAGGGAACTGAGCGAATGGACATGAAAAGACCCGGTGTTGGCTCGAGTGTTTCAGTGGGTCCAGCAAGGCTGGACAACACAACAACCTGATCCAGTTTTCCGGCCTTATGAGGTGAGGAAAACAGAGCTGAGTGTGCAAGATGGATGCGTGTTGTGGGGGGCACGAGTGATAATTCCGCCCTCAGGGAGACATGCACTTTTACAACAGCTGCACCAGGGTCATGTGGGCATCACCCGAATGAAGGCTTTAGCACGAAGTTATTTCTGGTGGCCAAAGTTGGACCACGACATTGAAGTCGCTGTGAAAGAGTGTAACATCTGTCAGCAACATCGCAACTTACCGGTGGCGGCACCACTACACCCATGGGAGTGGCCGAGTAGACCTTGGCAGAGACTTCATATAGACTATGCAGGGCCTTTTATGGGGGCAATGTTTTTGATAATAATGGATGCTCATTCTAAATGGATGGATGCCTATCCAGTTAAAACAACCACTTCCACCACGACCATTGAATGCCTGAGGAAGAGTTTCAGTAGTCAAGGACTACCAGAGACTATTGTATCAGATAATGCTTCATGTTTCATGAGTGGAGAGTTCAAGGGTTTTCTGAAAAAAAATGGCATCGTACACGTCACATCAGCACCATACCATGCGGCTTCAAATGGCTGTGCTGAAAGGGCTGTCCAGACCTTTAAAGCAATGATGATAAAGGCCGGAGACGGAAGTATGGCAGCAAATGTGTCAAGGGTGTTATTCAGCTACTGCATTACACCCCAGTCTACCACCGGATTGTCACCTGCCGAGATGTTGCAAGGACGGAGATTAAGGTCAACATTGGATCTGGTGCATCCAAACATCCGAGCTAAGGTAGAGAGGACACAATGGCGGCAAAAAGAACATCAGGATCGACGACAGAGAGGAAAAAGTTTCCTGGTGGGAGATGCAGTGATGACTCGAAACTTCAGCTATGGACCTAAATGGATTCCAGGGTTCATTGTAAAGAGTACTGGTCCACTGTCGTACCAGGTGAGGTTGAATGGAGGTTTTGTGGTCAGGAGACATGTGGACCAGATTCTGCGGAGCGAACGGAGAAGGACTTTATGGAACTGCAAGCCCGGAAATACCGTTAGTTTCGAAGAAGGGCTCAGCGGCAGGAGGATCTCCGATCTTGGGGGCGAGGAAGACCACCGGGACTTGGAAGGAGAGGTTCGAGGACCAAACCTTTCCAGGGATGGACACACCGGTACCAGAGGTGGTAACTGTGACAACGGAGTCACCTAGGGTGGTACCATTGCGCCGTTCTAAGCGTACACTGGTTAAACCTAGTTACTTGAAGGACTATCAGTGTTAAAAGTGTATGTATAGGTTAGAAGAACAACATAACTTGCTTGTATGGTAACCGTTTAATAACTTGCGGTTATTTAGAAATTAAGTGACTGGAAGGATTGTTTTTGACTTGCTCCTCGTTTCTCTTATGTAAGGAGGCGTATGTCAATAGCTTAAGACGGGAGGAATGTAGTATTCGGGCAGGTAATGTTGTTATTGTGCTGTGGGGGCGCTATGGGGAATTAACAACATGTAGTGTTGGTTCTGTATTCTCCGGTGACTCGTTGGTTCCGATGTATGTATGGCTATGGAGTGGTGAATATGTAACATGGGTGCGCACCTGGAGGTTCTGAATAAAGAAAGGCCTTACAACTCCAGAATCGTGTGGTCTCCTTATTTACCAGGATATAACATATACGAAATAATAATCTAACAAATGCATTAGAGAAACATGTATTTGAAGCTGATATGAGTCACAGCTTTAAGTTCTTGGTACTACAGAAATTAAATGAAAGTTTAAGGGAAGGGGATATGAGCAATGAGACTGAACTGGCTGAGTTAAAATGGATTGTCAGCTTTAAAGCATATGTGCCACCTGGCTTGAATAATGCTGTTGCTTTAAAGCCTCTCCTAAAGAAGAGAGGCTTAGTACATTGATAAGTGTTAACATCTAACAATTTTATTTGTTTTTAATTAATTGGAAGCTTTTTGCATTTAAAGGCCTGTTTTCACCTACTGTTTGTTAAGGCCTGAAGAAGCGAGCAAGCCTGAAAGTGCTTACCTGTTTTTATTTGTTTTTTGGAATTAAAGTGTTCTTGCTCTCAGCCATGTACAAGGATACATTCCATGTAGGCTATTCACTGAGCCTACACAGATTTTATTGAATCCTGAGGCCTCTTTATTTTGTGTCACAAGACATTATTCTCTGATTATCAAAAAATTCAAGGTATTCTTCTCAAATGTCTTTGGAATGGTTGCCCTCCTAGGATCAGTCACAAAATGTTTTTTTTACCTGAGCCATGTAAGGAAGCTGATTTGTTTAGCTAGGGTATTGCATCTATTGCTTCGCCCTATTTGAAGTCAAGGCTACAATGAAGAATAATAGTGCCAGTGATGCTAAAATGAAAGAGATTTATGGCTTTATCCTTGTTTACACAGTTGGAATAATGGAATCTCTGTACTGGGACTGAAATTATAAGTCCCACTTACTGCTGTGGAATGCATTAGCTGCATCAGAGGCTTAAGAGACAGAAATTAGTTAACTCCTTTATAGGTGGTACCTTATGCCAGTGAAGTTGTTTAAAAGGTGCTGGTTCTGTGATGATTAATGATAGCATTGTCAATTAGGCCATGCAAATTATATGCATCTTTTATGGAACTGCTCAGCTGTTCATAAGGTGTGATCAATAGTTATGCACAGTGCTGAATGGACTTTAAGAATTTCACTTCTTCGTGAACATCATTTTACATTTTAGTTGTTTGGGGTTGCCCCTAAAAAATCAGACTTTGCATAGAATGGCTCATATACAGATTGGACTAGATAGAGCCATGTTCTTAGCCTATCTCTTCTAGCACTGGTTTGATCCTTAGTTTCTATAAGTTCTGATATAATATTACAATATTGCTATAGTGATACTACTGACATAGTGACATCTAAAGAATATTGGTGTATCTACATGTATATAAGTCATGTGGATTAATGATACTAGTGCTTGTGCATGAGCTTAGTGTTTTTTCTTATGGCCTGGCTAATTTCCTTACTATCTTAAACTATTGGGCTAACCATGTTATAGTTTTATCCATCTAATTTTTATTTTTAATATATTGTTTGTAACATATGCTTTAGTGTTTGATGTGCTCAGTATTGTATAGTGTAATTTTCTTGTTAGGTTCTAAATTGATAATTCTTTGAGCTTAACTGAAATTTTTGTAGTATTTAGTCTATGTTTACCCTAAAATTGTTTTATAGTGTTTTATGTAACTTATGTGCAATAAAGTTTATAAGAAAAAATAAATAAATTAAATTAAATTAAATTTAGTCTTTAAGTCTGCAGGAAGACTGACTGATGCAGGAATGGCCACATCTGTACTGTGCTAAGTAAACAATGTATCTTACATCACAAGAAATTGCAGCTCTAATCCTAAAGGTACCTCAAGAATTTTTATTGCCAAAAAAGGTAGTATTAAATTCATAAGGACAAAAAATACTTCTTCCACACTAAAATGAGACAAACATAATCTAGATTCCTTGGGTGTGATAGAAGTGGGATATTGTACGGTTAGGTTTCTAAAAATCCTCACAGATTGATAACGTAGTAAGTTCCTATAAACCTGGATATATGTATATATATATGCATATGTACATGTATATGTATATGTGGGTCTACTTCTATATCCCGGAAAGCCACAATACCGAAGACCGGAAGATTGAGATGAGAAGGATGAAAGTCCAAATCACAACTCTCATAGTAAGTAGTCCCACGTGGGAACTGTACTACTTGCAAACATATTCGGAGGGCACAAGCTTTTATACATCCATTAACTGCAAAGAATCTATATTAAAATTCTATGCTGAGTTTAGAACACATAACCTTGTATATGTTGCTTGCTGTCAGTCTTGTCAGAGTTTTTATGATGCGAAAACCAACCGACTTTTTAAGGAGAGAATTTTAAAGCATATTAGCTATATCTGCCTGCAGGATTTAAAGAATCCATTATATAAGCACATTTCACAATATCCGCAACATGTTTTTCTCTTTCAGGTTCGACATGTTGTTATGGAAAATTATAGGGGTGGAGATATCATATTACAAACTGAATTTTTGGAAATGCAATGGATTGGTGATCTTCATGCTGATACACCACCAGGGCTAAATACCTGCCTATCACTTACACCTACTTTAAGCAGATGGAAGTTAAAATAATTTGCTTGTATTCTTTATTGTTTTAATTTATGAATTTTACATTATATTATTTTAATTTTCTAGATATTTGTCGGGTGCAATATATTTTATATGTCACAAACTGATTTACAATTTTCTAATTATCTGATTGGTTGGTTATAATCACATGCGTTAGATCGATGAAAGGGAATGTTCATTCGTTGAGTATATGCACTTTCACAGTAATTTGATTGGCCTATATTCCATCTATTTGATTGGCCAGCTTTGATCACCTGTTTAATTTTTATTAATGAAAAGGCTCTTTTTGTTAAGAGTGTGTGAAGAATAGAAAAATGTGATTGGTTATTAAGTATTTTAAAGTATTGATTGTTTTCCTTTGTATCTGATCTGAAGCGGGGCACTGTTATCATCTGAAAATGCTTATCCTTTGTTATTCTAGTATTCATTTTTATTAAAGTCTTTTACATGAATGTTTTGAAGTACATTTCATGATACACATTATACAGTTCGTTTTATGATTTATGATGTGGCAGCTTTGGTACCCGATTTTATCTTTTTTGTATGTCGTTCTCATACCTGGCTTTTGTGGCCTTTCTCATAGTTTTGTTTTGCTCACATATTTTTGTCTCTGGAGGTTGTATACACATGGTAGAAAGGATAACACCCCCTGGTATAGAATTGGACTATTGTCCGAAATCCATGGCCATGAGACCGGCAGATAGGGTTGGTGTGATGGGATGGAATGTCATCATTGAAAATCCAGTTATACGCATAAGGCTGAACAGTAGTTTGTAAAATGAGCATGAAGTTGTAAGTGAATATGTAACTTTCCTTACAGCCTTTACAAATTTTAAATGTAACATATAAAATGAAAATAAGCAAAAAATGCAGATAGCACTCCCAAAAAAACAACTGATAAAAAGCAAGAACCAATGAATTCAAAATTCCAGTCAAGAAATAAACCAATACTCAATTGGAATACATGAATATTTAAATAACCTCATGAATATTCAGTTATTCATCATTCCCATCGTGTTACCATTAACTTTCTTAACCATTCTGTGCAATAATTTATAAAATTTACCATTAATACATTAAAATTTAAATTACAATAAATAAATTTAGAGAAAATATAAAATAATTGTAATGAGGTTTATGCTATACATCCGAGGAAGTCTGAATTATGTGGACAAAAACGCGAAATTTTAACATAAGGTGTTTATGGTATTTTAATTGCAGTTTCTCATTAAACTATGAGTGTTTCCAGTATTAATTCATCTATTTCTTTCGCCAGTGGCACCCTGCTTGTTTTTATCAGTTGTTTTTTTGAGAGTGCTACCTACATTTTTTGCTTATATATAAAATGAAAATGCTTCAGTGGCAGAGCTTCTACTTGGAATCATAGAATTGTCTCGAGGAGATTAACAATACTATAAATGCCAATCTATGTGAGCACACAACCAGATTTTTTTATAAAGATGGCAATCAATAAACTTAGAAATGAGCTTCAGGTATATGAGATTATTATTGGAATATTTTGCTCCCATTGAAAAAGGTATTACAGCAGAAGTGGAACTTTTACAATGGGCGATTGAGAAAAAATATATAGCTGATTGCTATCAAGTTAAATTGGATGAACTATTCTCAGCCTTATGTACTCCTGCAGTGGTGGTGCTGCAGTAGGGTTGTCGCCTCACAGTAAGACGCTGTCCGGTTTGATTCTCAGCTAGAGCGTCTTCTGGGTAGAGACGTGTGAATGGGTGTACCTTCGTTGAAGGTTGTGCATCAGGGCTGGGAACTCGGCATGTAAAAATCAACTACCAATCATTAGTGGACCGGAGTTCCGCTCTGGCGACCCCTAACCAGGAAAAGCCAAAAGACACAACAACGTTCTCAGCCTTATCTACTTTTGATTTGAGACAGGAGAGGTTAAAAACTAAAAAAAAACTACCTGGAGACTGTGATGATTTTAAAACTGGTAAAGTTTTTTGTGTGGCCAAGAGAACACACAAAATACCCAGGGGATATTATATATATAATGTGAATCATGTTACACACCATAAAGATATGGCTACTTCTACTATCCAGCAAGATGACTTTACATCTAAGGATATATCTGTTACACAGAAGAAAGGGACTTCACTATCACATCAACAGGCTGTTGACTCAAACACTGATAAAGGTGCCAGATGTAAGATGAATTCAGTGGTCATAACCAATTTTTTTCCTTTACCCCTACAAATAAACATGCCCTGAAGCGAAACATGCTCTATAAGTAGGCAGAAATAGAAAGAAGATTTCAATGGAGAGATAGTAAATACTGACCCTGCTATTAACGACTTGGTGGTAAATTTAAATAAACAAACTCTAACATCACAAAACCTTCAAGGTTAAGTGATATATTGGTCAATCTGAAACTATTTTGTAGAAATGTTATGTTAAGAACCATTTTCAGAAATAGAGAAATTAATGATATACACAGTTATAATAAATCAAGTACTTATGTTCCTCAAAACAATGCGGTTCTTGATACCTTTCTGATGGTTTTTGAGACTGATATCGCCAATATATTTAACATATCCAAACATAATTTCCATAATCTGACTTGGGGAGAAATAGAGGCTCTTAATGAGCTGTGTGCAAACTCTATGATAATTATATCTGCAGCAGATAAAGGTGGAACTCTTGCTGTTATGAATACTAATGATCCTAATGCCAATATGCGAGATATGTTGAAGGATGTTGAGACCTATACAGTCATAAATCACATTAAGGTTGATCAGATGATTAAAGGTATTAAGGATACTTTATATAAGTTGAACATGACATATAAGTGGACTGACTCTTTATATGAGCATTTCACAGTAACTCATCTGGTAACTCCTGTTATTAAGGGCCTCCCAAAAATTTATAAAAATATCAGTGATCCACCTTTACATCCCATTGTGACAGGAGACAGATGGATTATGGAACTTTTGTCCATCTATATAAAGCGAGAGTTGAAAGCAGTGCTCTTTCTTGTCTACCTCCAGTGTTTTGAAAGATACTAAAGATTTTTAAAGAGTCTTTTCTGGTTATATGACCTTTCAAAATGATCTACAACATCTTTTTATGGTTATGTTAGATGCCAACAGCCTGTTTACTGTAATACGTAATGATTATGGTATTTCAGCAGTTAAGACATTCCTATCTAAGAAAATGCCCTTCAACCAAAAAAAAACTGAATTGCTAAGTCAGCTACTTCAAATTGTATTGGAGAATAACATTTTCCTCTTTGAGAAGAACATTTATTGGCAAAAATGGGGAGTGGCCTTGGGCACTCCCTGTGCCAATACATATGCCAATCTAGTATTAGCCTTCTGGGAAGATTGACATGTTTTTAATAATTTTCCTTCTGGTCCACACCTCAGTTTCTATAAGAGATTTGTGGACAATATATTTATTTTATAATGTGGCTCAGTAGAGCAATTATTGGAATGTGTTGCATATTTAGAACATACAACTGAGTTCCTAAAATTTTCTTTGTGTCATTCAACCACATGTATTGATTTCTTGGACATCAACTTAGAGTTGAATGAATTAGCATACCATTATGCACTGTAAAAATTGTGAGAAAAATAACCTTTTGTCCAGGACAGTATGCATCCTCATCATATATATATATATATATATGTATATATATATATATATATATATATATATATATATATATATATATATATATATATCAGAATATTATGAAAGGAAAAATATTATGATATTCATGATTATTCACCAGATACCAAGACTATACTAGAACCACACAAACATTACAACAACAATTTATGCAAAGAGGCTATAAATATGCAGACATTCAAAAACAACTAGTTGAAGTAAATAATCAGAGAGAGACCAGAGGTAAGCCTTACTATTCCTTGATAGATCACAATAATCAATCCATGATAACTGTAAATACATCTTCAAATGATACCACTAAGATCGCTCTCACATATCCAAGTGACATCCAAGCAACCCCCACACCCCCTGCTACTTAAATATACCAACTCTGAGATTGCATTACAGTGAAGAAAACTGGAAATTTCCAGTTCTGCACTGCACGGCGATCTCCATTCACAATGTTCAATATTTCACAATTTCGATCATCTGATCTTCACTCATCAGTGGTTCAGTGTTGTTAAATTTTGATCCTAAGAAGAAGACCAATATCTATATCTATATCTATGTCTATATCTATATCTATATCTATATCTATATCTATATCTCTATCTATATATCTATATCTATATCTATATCTATATCTAGATTCACTTTATAATCTTGAAATAATGAAATCTCGAATTTCAGTATCTCGAGACTATAGAGCCAAACATTCACAATATCAAAACCCCAAAAGCGAGAAATTCAAAATTGCAACTTTTAAATATACCCTCCACCACACAAACAAACATACATACACCTTCATCCCCATACTACAACAAACCAACAAAACACACACACACACAACAACACAAATACACACACCTACACTGCATATAAGCAGGGGGGCAACCCCCCCTGCACCCCCCCATGTTGAGGGCTGTCCCCACAATCCCTACTACGTATATATAATAACTCCAAGGTCGCACTAAAAAGGCAAAGACACTAAACCCACCACTACATACTTTATATTCCCATTTCACAAGCACACCCCACATACATACAAACACCACCACTCTCAACACTTACACCTTCACACTCTTACCAACCTACCCTAACCTACATCTAAAACTTCCCAACACACTTACTTACACTGAAATCCCTACCTAAAACCCTTAAAAAAACAGCACTTACCTGAACCTCCACACATAGCCACACAAGTGTAGGCAAACCATATCCCACAGCACACTGCACCTTACGAACACAGCAAATCCCATGACCCACGCCACCACAACCGCAAATTCGACAGTTTGAATTTGATCAAGTGCAGTTCCTTCAACTGCACTTTCGGCACTTTCATCTTGAGTTACTGAAATTTGAGATTTCAGTATTACGAGCTAGTAAAATGCTTATTATATATATATATATATATATATATATATATATATATATATATATATTTAATACACACACACACACACACACACACACACACACACACACACACACACACACACACACACACACACACACAAAATCCCTCCTCTTGCACAAATAATTTGTCAATTTTTAAATGAAAGCTACAAGCCCATCTACAGCAAGAACATTCATGCAAATGCTTCAAAGATGACAGTTGCTTATCGTACCCATCACACTAATTTAGACAAGCTAACTGTACCTGGGCATAAAACTATATTTCCATAATATGATATTTATGTGTTTTCCTTTTTTTTTTTCATGGTATTATCTCTCTCTTTCTTTCAATTTACTTATCTCCGCATATACTAAATATTGTATATTCTGTTTTCTCTCTCCATCTTGGACCCAAACAAAATCATTCATTCTAGCCTTGTGGTCCTGCCTGTTTCTGATGTTTTACCTAAAACTCCAACCCCTACTTATCTCACAGTTCTTTGTACACTTTCTTCACATATCTGTAATATTGTACATGGCTATACACATTTTAATGCTTCTTAATGGCTGTCATTTTATCTTGTACTGTACTTACTGATGATGTATATGCATTTCCATAGTTATTGATGTTTGAAAACTTATTACTGTTACATAGCAGAATTGTCTTGCTGTGTGAATTGAGTAGAGGCTGACAAGGATCTTGCACCAGTCCATCAACTCAGTTAACTACCAAATAAATAAATAAAGAATAAAATCATAGCACAAGCATTTTAAATCATATCCAGTGAGTTGAAAAAGTTAGGCAGAGTTTCTTGTTACCACTATGCAAGAAGTAAAATACTACACTAACAATGGCTGCAGTTAAATACAGTAATACTACGAGCTGCATACTAGGTGTCAGTGATTATGAAGTATTTTACACATCATTACATACAATTAGCAGAAGGAAAAGGCATGGAATGTGTGTGTTATCATCAGAGTTTTATATTCTGGAAAAACAAAAGTATGAATGCTTATAGAGTGGGCTTCTGCTGCTTTGTCTAACTTTATGTTTAAAATTAGGTCAGATAGCTACTGTAAGTTACACAATGAACAGTTACAAGAATGATTTGTTTGAATACAATATAACTATTAAAGTGAGGTTTTATGATTGCAAATGACATATCTTGGTAAGTAATTGTGCACCAGTTTTGTTCATTATATTTCTGAAGGCAATATCTTAAAAAAAATTGTTATTATTGTATTATTACACAATTGGTCTGCCATAAGCTGATCCTCCTACACACACACATACACAGACACACACACACACACACACACACACACACACACACACACACACACACACACACACACACACACACACACACATACACATGCACACACACTCGTACACATTTTTAGTGTAAATGAAATATAAAAAAAAATCTAAATAAAAAAATATATCTAAACAATCATTTTCAATCATCATTCCATGTCTGCTAGTTAAGATATTTTGTAATTAGCTTTGGTAGGTGGTATCTCATTGTTAAAGTTTGTCATCCCGCACAACAGTTTCTTATTTGCTCTGTTCAAGTAAAGTTTAAATCACACATTATATGATCCATTTAATGCTTCTGTACTCTGCAGCAAACATAACTTCATTGAAAGTCTATATATTAGAACTGTGTTTTATGACTTCAAGACCAGAGTTCAGTCATTCAATATTACAGATGTGTCTGAATGCACTATCTGGCATTTAAATTCTGAATGATCCCATGTTTTCATTGAAATGATTGGACTTGGAAAGGGTAAGAATCTGAGATATAATTTTCCTTAGTGTGTGTGTGTGTGTGTGTGTGTGTGTGTGTGTGTGTGTGTGTGTGTGTGTGTGTGTGTGTGTGTGCGTGTGCATTTGTGTGTGTGTGTGTGTGTGTGTGTGTGTGTGTGTGTGTGTGTGTGTGTGTGCGCATTGTATGTCTGTGCATAGGTATGTCTGTGTGTGTGTATTTGTGTGCATATGTGCCTATGTGTGTATGTGCCTATGTGTGTGAGCAAGTGTGTCTACATGTATTTGAGTGTGCTCTGTATGTGTGAGTGTGTTTGTGTATGTGTGAGTTTGTGTTTGTGTATGTGTATGTCGAGTGTGTCTGTGTCTGGATGTTGTGTTTGTGTGTGCGCGCACGTGTGTGTGTGTGATTGTTGGGTGGTGGCATATTGCTGATTTGTTGAATTTGGAAAAGGTTATTCATGTAGCATTCATTGCAAGCCATATGATCCTTTCTCTGACATGGTGATTTATGAATTGTTTACTACACTGATTCAAAAATTGATATAGGAACACATTAATAATATTAGGCAAGTGATTATGGGGACCATAACATGCCTAGGCATATAAACCTGTTAACAGAGCATACCTTTCAAATCAGACAGAGCCTTACATGATAATCATGTTGTAATTTTTTTTCTAGCCAACCAATCATCAAGAATAGCTGTAAAGGTAGCCAAAGCAGTACTTTGTTTGAGCTATAGCAGCAACTCATCCTATAGGCTGGGAAAACACTGTGTTTGGAACCTATCTTTCCAGTAAGAATTGTTCATATTTTGCTCTATAAGTATTGTTCATATTCTGCTCTAGAATGTAGCTGTTTATAAATTCATTTCTTTTAGAAAGAAACAGAATGTGAACTAAGACTGAAACTTTTATGGTTTGAAAAGCCATACACAGGACACCTCAGTGCAACCAATAAGGAGTATAAAGATAGTCATGCTAATCTTTTGGGATAGCTGAAGGATTTATGACCTTTTGTTTTCTTGGTTAGAAATCATTGGAATAGCAAGTACCATTGCCAGCTAACAGCAAGAAGTTCTCTGGTTTGATTCTTGTCTGATGATTCTTAGTGAAGGTGCTTCTCTGATGAATCTGCATATTCTCCCTGTGTCTGTGTTGGTTTTATCTGGATGATCTATTCTTCTTGCACATTCTAGTGACACATAGTAGGTGGGCTGGACGTTCCAAACTAGCTATAGGTGTAAGTAAACAAGCGTGTGTGTGCTATAGAAGAACATCTGTGGATGGGATAGTCACCCAGTGGTGTGAACATTGGATCAAAATGTCAGTACTGTTGATGTGTCATCCCAGCCTCATGTGTAAAACTGGGAAAAATGGTTCTTTGATTGGCTGGATGGATGCTATGCCTGTTTTTGTAGATACCAAAGGAGGCATACTATTTAGTGATGGATCTGATAAAGGAAGAATATAGGGATAGGATGATGACTTTTGCTCTTGAAAAAAATCCCTTGGTAATTAACTAGGCCACAAAGAAGGATTTCCTGACTTGGTGGAAATGTAATGATTCAGTGAGAGAACCAGTTGTCCACATAAGGACTCAGGTTTCTTATGACTGTCTCTGCTTGAAGATGACTATCCTTCATAACATATGAGATAGGAGCAGCTTTTTTTGCTGAATGCTAGTACGATGCACTTTTTCTGCATTTAACCTGAAACCATTTCCACTAAATAAAATGAGTTACTTACTTAATTCATTAATATATGCTTCCTTTACAAGGTTAACTATTTATTGTTCTTTGAGGGTATTAACAGCAAATGAAAGAAGAGGATGGAGCAGTATCTATATTGTCAAAATCCTAAAGGCACAGTTCTTTTTTATAATGGTTATCTGGATAAAATGCAGTTAACAGAATATCAGGACCAAAGTATGATGCTGTCGTTAGAATTATAACAAGTTCAAAGATTAAAATATCTTACCTTATAGCAAACACTGAGTATTTCATTTTCTACTAAAAGGCTTTTCTACTATTCCTATGCAGATTTCTGAGCTGTTACAACATCTGTTTATCTTTGAATCTGAACTAATTGTGAAATGTTTCATGTCACATTCTGACATCAGGTACTTAACGTAAAATATGTTTTTCTTCTGTAACAAATGTGAACACCTTGCTCCATATATACTGTACTCTTTTAACAAGAGAGTATAAGCAAAATCTAGAACACAGTAGAAAATATACTTTTTTTTGCTATAGACTAAAATCAAATATTATATACTGTTAGGAAAAAATCTGCATTAGCTGCAATGTGCTGACTGATAGCAGGAAACAGATGAGAGGATGTCATGCCTGGCAGACTCAGGGAGATGAGGTTCCAGTGTCAAGAGTCTAGGGTGCTTTACCTTATGACAAATGAATTCCAGTAAACAAAGCCAAACCATTTATCCTGTCATGCTGTGAAGCACGGTGTCAGCAGATGAGATTTAGTAGATAGGATTTACTACAAAATCTCATCCATTGTGCTTATATGATTCAGTGGATATACTCACTCACCTCATTGTAATGGCACCTTTGATTTTATGTATATCAACAAGGGAATCTGTTAGAAATATAACACCTCTACAGAAATTGCAGGAAAGGAAATCTTAATCTTAACTCAATGTGAAATAGTCCAGCATCTTAAAAGTGTCCCACATGCAATAAAAAACTTAATCAGAGAAATAAGAAATAATTTCAGGGAAAAGATTAACCATTTATGCACACTTTTTAACATTTGACACAACAAATCTTGTTTAAAAATGTCTTTGTGTTTAAAGGATATTTCAGAAATTATTGCTTCGTTTTATTCAATGAAAATAGGCTTCTAACACTTTTACATGCTGT
This sequence comes from Protopterus annectens, assembly GCF_019279795.1. Classification (NCBI taxonomy): domain Eukaryota; kingdom Metazoa; phylum Chordata; order Ceratodontiformes; family Protopteridae; genus Protopterus; species Protopterus annectens. Next base: position 1,487,953,238 of record NC_056728.1, on the reverse strand, counting down.
TAGTAAAGGGTTCGTCTCTGCAAACTTCAACAAGGTATAGGCTCATTATAATCACAAAGCTGATCTATTTTCAGTGGACAATAACAATTGGGGGCAGTCTACAATTTTCATCTTTTAGAAGAAATGTGAAATAGTTCATTACTATTCAAATATTGTATTGCTTTTTACAAAGTTTATGCATACAATGATCAAATGTTCAGTATTTCTACAGTCATCATCACAAGTATGTATTTGAGTTTATTTTAATTGTGTAATGTGACTTATTCAGCTACATTTTCAATTACAGGGAACCGCCCTGGAGTAAAGCTCACTGCACATAATACTCAAACAGCTGCAAGGATCATTGCCGTTTGCACCTGCAAATTTCATTTTCTCCTGAAGGCCAACACTGCTCCTCATCTCACTTGGTGTGTCTAATGGAGCAATCATTACTTCTGCTCCTACTGTTGAATGTCACTCCATTGATCAGTGATCAACAGAATGTCAAAATGCAGGACTACATTGTCTGGGATTACACAGAAGTCAGGCCATGGATACAGCCCAGCCAAATGCTAGTAACCATTCCATTTGGGCCAATACTTTGTAATAGCAGCTATGGGATTCAATAAAATTTGTAAGATTAAAAAAAAAAAAAAAGAATGAAAATTACAAAAGAACTAGCATTCTTAAGTTAAATGGAGAAGCAGAAAACCTGGTGCTTGAACCTTGCTGTAGAGTGGAACATAATTAGTTGATGTAACAATAAGTTAAGCATATTCCCATGGTGTGTTTCATACAACAAGTAGAGGGAGTCAATCCTGAATTGCAGAATGATATTTTCAATTACTCTTGGCAAACTCAAGTGGGCTCATCATGTTGGGGAGAATGGTATCTACAGAGAGAGAGAGAGAGAGAGAGAGAAAGAGAAAGAGAGAGTGCTGCCATTCACAGCCAGACAACAGGGCCAGATCTCTACTCTGGTCTGAGGTAACAGCCCCTCCCACTTTTTTTCCTTATTTCAGAGGCTACTCATTTGGAGCAGGATGCCCATATAAAATAATACTAATACTAATACTAATACTACTACTACTACTACTACTACTAATAATAATAATAATAATAATAATAACAGAACAGGAAGAATATAAATGCATGTAGATAGATAGATAAATAGATAGATAGACAGATAGATAGAGAGATAGGTAGACACATTATTTTTCATTTCATAAGCCTTCAAGAGGAGAACACAGGAGAATGAAATCTGGGCACACAACACAGCTGTGTGAAGCACATAATGTATTCTTAACCAAAGAAAATTTTCTCTTCACGGCAGTGGTGCCAAATTACTTAGGAGTTACCTAGCAAGGTCCACATTTCAAGTTCTCTCAGAGCCAGAAATATTCAGTACCCTTAACTCCAGACATTCACAATATGGGACAGTTAGGTTTAAATAGCAGTACTATTAACTTGAGATGTTGACAAAATGTAACAATTAGGGTTACTTTTAAATAGCAGTACTGTTAACCCGAGACCTTGACAGAATGAAAGAACATGAATAATATAAATTTCCTGATGTAGAAGAAACCTATAATTCTAGGTGGTGTTATTATTGTTTCAGCAGAATTCACCACTTTCTCTTCAAACTCATCAGTTTAGGAGGCACAATAGGGGGGCAGAATTTAGTCTAAGCCAGGTATGTTCCTAAATAACAGGGATGTTAGAGAGGTATGAAGTCAGCCAAATAGATGGTAACAAGGGGCACATCACTTGAGCAGAGAGCAATACTTAAAACCCCACAGACAACCTAACTACCACCATCTAAAGGGGGCAATTCTGTTTTATCATGGCAAGCATGCTAGCCAGAAGGAATGATTAATTCATTGAGGATGCAGACCACTCATGAGCAGGCAGGTTGGTTCTGGCAATGATCAAACCAGCAACCAGGATTAATGCCACTATGGGCAACCATTTCAAGTGTGTGTGGGGGGGGGGGCTCAAAACAAATAAATAAAAGAAAAATAATAAAAATGAGAAGGAAAACATTCAGACTTGCACTCCACTGCCAAATGTGCCTCACTGTTCCTGTGACTGACCAAAGGCATGCAATACATTTGGTGTAGATAACAAAAAAATAATAACAAAAAAGATAACTACATATGGATTTTTTGTGCAAAAGGAGTAATTGAAACATCGCAGCCTATGACATTTCATTTTTCTTATTAGGTTATTACAAGCACTGAAATCTTTTTGGGCCAGTTATACCAAGTTGTTTAGTGGATTGAAGATGGGAGGAAGACAAAGTGGCCTGGCAGGGTCCAAAATATGTCACACTGCATCTAAAACCTATAGTACAACAGCAGCAGTAGTACCTCTGAAAATGACCAGATGCAGAATGCAGAGAAATTCTGACAGTGCAACAGACATGGAGTTATGAGCAGAAACAACAATAACATCAGATGTTGGTGGAAGAAGAAGTTAATGATATTGTGCAGGTATCAGAAGGTCTCAGGAAAGAAGAAGGTTTAGTAAGACAGATTCAAGATGGGAAAATAGAGGAATCTTTAGAGTCCCTTCCAGAAGGGGTAAAGTTGGATTATTTGAACAAGTCCTAGAGAGGGGTTTGTGCTCGACAATAGATCACAGAGGACAAAGGACACCTGGCATCTTGAAGGCCAATGATTCTCCCAGTAACAACTCAGAATATGTGTCAAACAGGGAAGAGAGTGGAAAGGCCCTGAACTGTGATAACAGGCAGGCTATAGAAACCAGAGTGGAGTAATTTGTAGTCTCACTGGCTGTGAACCCCTGATCTCTGGGGCAACAATGGTAAATGCCATCCCACCAGGGGCTCATATGGCCACCCACATCTCCAAGGCAATTGTGGACAAGATTACATATGGGGAATATTTTGATGGATTTGTTTTAGTGGACACTGATGCAACTCAGCTCCTGCTGGAAGCCAGAAAGGGTACAGAGTTTTTACCAAAGGGGATGACAATGCACTTTTTGGCATTGAGCTTGAGGCCATGGCTTTGACACCAGGCATCTGTCTCAGTGAGGCCCTTTTGTAGGATGTCCACATCATTAGGAGTTTCAATTATGCCTCCTAGTTTGCAGTCATCTGCGGACTTCATTAGCCAATGACCTTCTGTGTTAGCCTGTACTTCAGAGAAGTAGATACCAAACAGGAGAGGACCCAGGACTGAACCCTGTGGTACTCCACTTGTCACTGGTCTGAAGTCGGATTTGGAATCTGCTACTTTCACAGTGTGGGTTCTGTCAGTGAGCCAGTTGGCAACCCATCTTGTGACATAGAGATTTATACCTAGTTTAGTGAGTTTATCTATAATTCCAGAGTGGGGGATGGTGTCAAAAGCCTTGGCAAGATCTAGATAGGCTGTGTGAACCACCTTACCCTTGTCTACGGCTTTGGTGACTGCTTCAAAGAAGTCTATCAGGTTTAGGAGACATGATCTGCCTTTTACAAACCCAGACTGGGTGGGATCTAGAGTTTGGAGATTACCAATGTCTTTGTTTATAAGTTCCATGATGATACGTTCCATGGCCTTGCAGACCAGGCTCGTCAGGCTAATGGGGCAGTAGTTCCAGGGGTCCGTGGTGGCTCCCCCCTTGTGGAGTGGGATAACCGTTGCTGTGCACCATTCAGCAGGCACAAAGCCTGAGGTGAGGCTATGATTAAACATGGTACTTAGGTGGGGTGCCAGTTCGTGCTGTAGTTCATGTAGAACGCAGCCTGGGATGTTGTCTGGTACCATGGATGCTGTGTTCTTGGCTTTGGAGAGTGTGGTTTTTACCTGTGCAGCCGTGATTACAGGAACTTTGCATTCTTCTGGTATAAAGATGGGCTCTATAAGGGGTGAGAGGGGGGTAAAGTTAGCACTGAACCTATCTGCCAGGATGTTGGCAATATCAGTTGGGTCTGTATGTTTATTGCCATTGTGCTGTAACTCAGAGCAGATCTGAGTGTTGCCATTCAGATTCTTGACATAGCTATAGAATACTTTGTGGTTGTCTTTAGAATCAGTGGTGATTTTGTTTTCGTATCTAGCTTTGGAGGATTTTATCAGGGATTGCAGCTTCTTACTGAGGCTGACCAGGGAGCTCCTCCACTCGTGGGATTTTACTCTCTTTTGCAAGAGTTTCTTCCTTCTGTTGTATAGTTTGTTTATGGCAGGAGACCACCAGATTGGCTTCCTTTTTTTGGAGGATAGTGTCTTGGTTCTGTTTGGGATAGCATGATCCATGCAGTCATGTAAGTGCTTATAAAGTGCAATTGTGTAGGATTCAGTAGTCATAACTGTATTGTCCATCTGCATGGGTGTCATGAAGTTCACCACTTCTGTCTTAAGAAGCATGAAGTTGGCTTTGGAGAAATTTTTTTATTAGGGTTTCCTTAATGTTGAGTGGAGGCAGTATGAGGATATGTAGGGTAATTAGCTTATGGTCAGATCGGCCCAATGAGGCATTGACTTCAGGTGTGTCATATTGGTAATGGCTAGATCTAGGATACTGTTGCCCCTGGTGGGGGTGTGGATAAGTTGATCCAGGGCAGTGGAGTTTATTAATTCCAGAAAGCTTTGAGCGAAGGAGTTGGTACATGAGTAGTTTTCCCAGTTAATGGTGAGGTGGTTGAAATCACCCATTATTAGGGTGTTTGGTTGAACCCTAATATTTTCCAGTACATCAAGAAAAGAGGAGTGGGAATCCTGGGGCATGGTGGGTGATCTGTAGCAAGCTACAATTTGGATTGCAGTTTTGCCCAGTTACTTGACTTGTATAACCTCAGCTGCATTATGCTGAGCAACTAGCCTGGAGGTGTGGATATCCTTAATGAATATGGATACACCTCCGCCTTTGGTGTTCCGGTCCAGGTTACATGGCCGAAAAGTATGGTATGAGTTATAGCCTGGTAGTGCAGGGGTGCTCTCTGGATCCTTGAACCAGGTCTCAGTCACTGCACAGATATCGATGTTCTCCATTTTAAGGAGTGCCTCGAGTGAGTGCATTTTGAGATTTAGACTTCTGGCATTGAGTAGCATCACCCTCAGTTTTTGCTTGCCTGTTCCTGTTACAGTGGTGAATTTGTCATTTGAACCTTGCCTAAAAAAGGCACTATAGGGGCAGCAAGAACCTTAGCCAGTATCCAGAATCCCAGGGTGACAGGTGCAGGCCATCCCTGGCAAAGCATTGTGGTCTGTCGACCATGTCATCCCAGGCAGACAAATACTGGATCCCTTTAGAATGGCACCAGAAACTTAGCCAATTGCTGAAGTCAATCATTTTGTCCTTGTACTGCGGCATCATTCTGGGTGATGGCAGAATGCTACTCAGGGCTAGGGTCATACCTGCCTGGGCTACAAGATTGGAGAGCTCTTCCATGTCTCTTTTCATGTAGTCCAGGGAGGTATGTCTCAGGTCATTCACACCAACATGGACAATGACAGAGTCATATTTGTACTTGTTGTGGAGTGACCTGAGTGCGTGGGTTATGTGGCAGATCCTGGCACCTGACAGGCAGCTGACAGTAACCTTCTCCTTGTTTAGCCTGGTGAGTGGGACATCAGTGTGCCTGACTATAGAGTCACCTATGACTAGTGTGTTGGGTATGTTGTTTTGCCTTATTGGCTGTGGTTGAGTGGTGCACTGAGTCTGCGGGCTATGTGTCATTTGGGTTGTGTTAGGGGGTGGAGGTTGGTTGCATTTCTGCTTTGGAGGTCTCTGTTTCTTGAGCAGATTATTATTGAGAGCCTCAGCGAATGTTTTTGTATTTTTATGTGTGGATTTTGGTGGTGTAGATTTAGTGAGACTATGTGATGAGTGTGGTGTGGTGCAAGTGTTTACCTTCTCCTCTAGACTGTCAAGTTCAGTCTTGATTGGAAAGAGCTTTACCTCCAGTTTGGCTAGATAAGTGCATCTCTCAAAAGTTGTAGTGTTGGGTGGTAGGAGGAGAGGGTTGTCTGTGTACATGAGGCAATTTCTACATTGTCCCAAGATGCCCAGATTCATCAGATAGACAGGAGAGAATACTGGGAGCTGACCCTTGGACATGCCTGAACAAAAAACTATTTTCCTCTAGATAAGTGAGGAAAGTGAGTACAAGAGCTGTTTTTTCTCTAAGCAAGTGAGGAAAGTAAGTACCAAAACTGTTTTCCTCTAGGTAATGAGGAAGGTTGAGTGCTGTAGTAATTAGTCAAATGTATAGTTTAAAATTCAACCTTGCTCCAGCACATTAGTTAGTTTCATGGCATGGATTCAACTACTGATTGTTCTGGAATGGGTATTTGTTGAAGGCATGTCACCTGTTATTACTGCGATACACCTGGGCTGTAATGAATTATGTTTTGGCCCAAAGCATAATTCTTTTAGCCAAGATATTAGTGTAACTGGCTGTTTTATGGCAGAGATATTCAGACTTGATCCTTGAGTCTTCCTCTCATACAATGGAGGGTTGCAGTTAAACCATTGGGTATTGAGATCACAGAAATATTTATCAACCATCATTTTACCAGAGTGTTACCCCAAATTAGTTTCTGAGTTGTTGAACACCCTGATTTAGCTAGGCCAGACCTTGATGTTTTACCATGCAGATGACACTCATTTGAATACTTCTGATTTGAACTTGCTTAATCTATAATTTGTAGTGTTTCTGCATCAAAATGAAAAAAAGAAAGAAAGAAAGAAAGAAAGAAAGAAAGAAAGAAAGAAAGAAAGAAAGAAAAGGGGGATTGCTACTAGCATAGCTGTAATTGTTGTTCAGCTCTTCTCTGGTCAGTGTCTCCAGGCTTTTAATTTAGGTTATTTAAGCTTTCATTGGTTGCTCCAAGGACTCACCTTAAAAAAATAATGTTATTAGCTACAGGAGAATGGTACAGGGTGGTACAAGGGGGGGACAGTATAGCAGGGTATGTTGATGGGCAGTTCCTTTGTGGCCTCAGCTCCCCATTTTATCCTCCTTGCTTTTCCTGTGACACAGGTTAATGGTCTTTAGCAAAGGGGGCATGAATGATCAGGTAAAGATATTCTTGCTGAGTAAGCTGAAAAGGCACTGTGCACACTACCTGGTTGATTGTGGTGAACTGGCTGGCTTGGGTGAGTGGACGCCAACTGATAAAAGTGGTGAATTCAGGGAGGGATAGGTTTCAGGGTCATGATGTGTTTGGAAAGGTGTATGCAAGCAATTAATGTCTTATTTCTGTAAACTCATCAATAAATGTAACACTAGCAAACATTGTATGTCATTTATGGGGGTGGGATTGAAAAGGGGACAAATATGTATTACACTCAGCCAATGAATAAATGAGCAGATGCATTAAATTAGAAGGGTCATTATGGCTAATCAAAGAGCAAAACTGTCAAAAATTCCATTCATTTTATAGTATACATTTGTTTTAAATAGATACTCTACCCAGAGGGACATGCAAAAGGATATGACTGAGCTTGATATATATGTGTCTGAGGCAGGAACGACACTGGTCTTGAGTGGTACTATGCCATCACCTGATTGATGCCAAGATTCAAAGACAAGATAGTCGCCTTTAATAATTGTCTGTGTCATTGTTGTCATTCTAGGGGGAACATGTCATTGGTGTCATTCTAAGGGGATCCTGTAAATGTCAGCTTGAGATGAAATGACCGATAAGTCTTCCTGCTTTGCTAGGGATGTCCTTTGCCCCTCTTACCAAGACTTTCACATTGTGGTTAAAGCCTTTGCTGTCCCCATTGTGCCTTGTTAGGCAGAGTCAATCTAATGGGCATTCCAGCCTAGTAAATTCTAATTTGGAACACACTAATATGTCTCTATTCAATGCCTTGAGACTTAATAAAACAAAACATGCCCAAACTTGATAAGTATGCCTTCTTTTCCTAGCAATAATGCCAATAACATCTCCAGTCCTACTTGCAATTGTGAGGCAGTATCATATCATCACCTCAAGACAGTTTCCTTGGAATTCCTAGAAGTTCAAATTACACTAAACAAGATTAATTACCACTTTATGACAAGCTATAGAACATCTTTTATATCCCCTTCTGAACATGATAGCTATTTTAACACATTAGCTGAAATTCCCTTTAAATCAAAGACTGTTCTAGTGGGCACTTCAGCTATCCACAACTATTCATCAATAAACTGTCTGACCTAAACTGCCAATGGCTGGCACGTCCAGCACTTCCTTGACATTATAAATGCTAACTATCTTGCAGCAATGGTTAACCACCCTATGAGGGGTCGCAATATCATGGGTCTAGTCCTCACAAATATGGCCATGTTTAGTCCTCACAAATATGGCCACTTCTTGCAAAGCTCCATATGCATCATTATGTCTTGTTAAATCAGACCATAATTTAGGGACCTTTTGCTTTAAAACTGGTGGTACTTCTCTGTAAATAGCTCTGTATTTAAGAACTTTTCAAAGGCAAACCATCTCCAGTTACTTGATGACTTAAATAAATTCTGCTGTAATCTTCATCTGAAGGATCTTATTGTTAAAGCCTACACCTATGTCTCTGACTTCTACTCCCACTTAAATAGTTGTATTGATAAGGCAGTCCCTGTCTGCAACAAATATAATGAAAAGTGAAAAAAACACCCCCGTGGTAGAATACCAGTATAAATAAATTATATAACAAGAGGAAGAAACTGCTTAATGTTTATAAGATGTCTCATTCTACTTACCTAAGAGCACAGTTAAGCAAACTAACAAAGAACTTAAGGGAAACAATAGGAAGCTGAAAGATGATTATGAGCTTAAAATAGACACTAAAAAAATTATCTGCAAATCTTTCTTTAACTATGTTAGCAGGTTAAGAACTAACAGCCAAAAGTGTGCGGAGCTAGTACACAAAAATACCATACTCTCTGACTCAAAGGAAATAGCTAATATCCTAGCTAACAAATTTAGTGCAAATTTTACTCCACCCACAGTTATAGCTATTCCACAGGTCCCATTATCCCAGCAACCCCCTTTAATTATTATGGAACAAATTCTGTCAGCCCTTTCAAAAACTAAGGATACTTCATCCATTGGCCCAAACAATTTACTAGGTTGCTGATTATCAGTGCCAAATCCCAAATTAAACTTTTTCGCCTAAGCTTCTCCACTGCTTACATTCCTGAAGCCTTGAAAACAGCTATTGCAATGCCATTAAACAAGGGTGGCCCAATCATGAACCCTGTTAACTATAGATCCCATTAGTCTTACTAGCCTCATATGTAAAAGTATGGAGCATATTATCCCAGACTTCATTAAACTGGACATTGTAATTCTCTTAACTGTGGACCTTCATCAATTTGGCTTTATAAACGGAAGGTCCCACCCCTTTAATTTCATTAATTTCTTTCAAAAATGAACTGAAACAGTGGATAGTGGTTATGCAGTGCCTACAGCAAATCTATATCTTGCCATTGGTTTTGACACAATTGCTTGTGCAAGCATTATTGATAGACTTGTAAACCTAAATATAAATCCTTATATTGTGGATTGGATCGATAACTAACTCCTTTTCTGACAGAACCCATGAGGTTAGAGTAGCAAGTGCAGATTTTGGAAGCAAAACAGTTACCAGTAGTGCAGCACAAGACTCAGTTTTGGGCTGTCTGCTATTTGCTATATAATTCTAGACGTTCATGTCAGCACTTTTGGCCTATGATTAAATAAGTTTGCAGATGATTGTAAATGGGATGCTGTTATTCAGTCTTCAACTGACTCATGACCATATTAACAACTGGTACAAGGACTAACAAAAAAAAAAAAAAAAAGAAAAAAAAGAAAGCAGTTTCACTTGCTGAATAGGAGATCTGTGTACTCCTGTTGATAATATCTTATCATTTGACCATTGTGTCTCAACAGTAGTTTGGAAAGCCTTTTATCGGGCCCATCTAATTTTCAAAGGTATCTCCGCTACATCCAAGGAAATCTTAACTTCCCTTTACTCATATCTTATCAGACCCATTATTGAATATAATGCACCTTTTGTCATGTATTTATCTAAAAATGTCACACAAACTGAGAGTCCTCAGCAATTCGTAACTAAAAAGATCAGTGGCCTCAAAAATTGTAGTTATCAAGAGACACTGATAGCCCTTTCTTTGTACTCAGTCTCTTACAGATACTTCCATGGAGATCTATGTCTAGCCTTTTGTACCATGAAAGAGACAGCACAATATGACCTCCTATTCCTTCACAGAACTAGTGGGATACCAAATACTTGGTTAGAGGAACTAAACTTTAATCAGCAGATAACTAAGAAACATTGGTGTGATAGAGTTATATCCCAACATATCCCTCACTTCTGAAAAAACTTTTATTACATTTTGAGTAGAGTAGCACCCTTGCCACCTTCACGGCAAACTTAGATCATATGGGCAGCCTCAAATTCTCTCCCAGTCTATCTTGTCTTGTCCTGTTAGAGGCTAGAGTGAAATTTTGAATAGGGTTTTTCTCTAAGATTGAAATGGTCTGCAGACCAGTTGCCTAGTACTTGTATATGAACCAATGAACCTAAATGTAATTTTAGGAATTCTATTTTTTCTTTCTTATTAATCACCACAGTTTCCAAAAAATATACATAGCCATTTATCATTGTATATATGGTTGCAGAAAATATGAAGATCCACATTTTAAAAATGTTTATCAGGACCTCAAAATGTCCTTGTTCTTTTAAAGATCATCAAAGTTTACCTGCAGATTACATGATCAAACCTGAGACTAAGACGGTTAAACCACTGCAGCATTTTGAAAAATTAGGAAAGCCTATGTTCATAACAAAGCAGTCAAAGGACTAAGCAGACAGTATGTATTTTTGACATTCTTCAGCTGTTTGCTTGTATGCAACAAAATATATAAGCTGTTACAAACATTAAAACATGGTCTATGAAAAACAGTTATGGACAGAACTTCATATGAACTGACAATGGCTTATATGCTCATACCTTAATAATAAAACCGAGCTTAAAAATAACATAAACAACAAGATAATAATAATAATAATAATAATAATAATAATAATAACAACAAAAATAGCAATAATAAAAAAAAACTTTTGCAGATTTGCAAGACCACCTGCACACCGTGAGAGAAAGTTTCATCCCTTAGTGCTTTAGTTAAATATACTAACCTTACAGGAATATAATTATGGAGAAATGGCACAAGTTGCAGAAAAGTAAAACTTTTATTTTCTCCTTGCCTGCAGCATTGGTCTGCAGAAACCAGAATACTTAAATTGTGCTTGCAGTTTCCAATCAGAAATACAAGTAAAATTCCCATATACCAGATTCCTGTTTCTCAAACCCATCTGAGTAAACATTAAAGAACAATATTCCATACATCGCACTAATAACATAGGTGCTATTCTTTCCTGCTCATTGATGTCTGTGGTCCAGTAACTATGGACTTATTCCAGTATCTGTTAATTTGGCATGTCAGTACTCAGACATATAATTTTCATTCCACATTATTCTCAGTCAAATTGGAAATGGAACAGAATAATCTATTCAATGTAAAATTTCATGAGAATAGGCAGTAGAAAAAGCTACAAAGCTGCAAAACTGTCATCTTGCTACTCTCAGAAGCAGTGGTACAAACAATTGCTTAGAGGCATGGTCAAGATGGTGACCAGCTAACAGCTTTTGAAATCTGCTCTGCAACTTTCAAACTAAAACTAATAAAAACATTTTTCAACAGGCTTTACAGAGAAGTTAAACTAAAAAAATGTATTCCAAAAGTTTGAAGAAGTCTATACAGAAAATTCAGATTAATTTTTCAACATTATTGTCAAACAATCAAAAAGACTACAGAATGATCTACACAAAGTCAAACTATCAAGATTGATTAGTAAATAAGCAATTGCAATCTTTCTTATCAAACATACACAATCTCTTCATAAAACAAAGAAATTGCACTTGAAAAATGATATAATTAAAGAAGACTGCTGAAACAAATTCCCCAGGATTCACGAATCCTAAGAGTAGAAGAGGATTACATGGAAATGCCAGTGTAAGAATAAGACGGCAGCATGCCATGCATATTAATGAGGGTGTGCTGCCTCAACTCCAAGGCTAATACGGAACATGCACGAGTTTAGGGGGCGTGTCGGACTACCAAGCAGTCCAAAAATCCACGCCCCTGAAAGTGTCACAGTAGGAAAATGTCAATTGACATGAGCTAGTCCGCCCAAATGTGTACATACCTAACACTACACTCCCCCACTTTCTAAACCCCAGTAAAATAATAAAATATAAAACTTTTATTCTTTTTTTTATCATTCCCGATATAGCTGCCCGTATTTGCATGTGTTTGCGCGTGTTTGCCCATTGCTTAGCTACAGTTAGCAGTAAGACATCGAAGAGGATAATAAGAAACTTATATGCAAATTAAGCAAAATAGCAATAGCGTAGTGGTAGAACCTTCTCACTAAGAGGAGGCATTCCCGGTAAGAGTCCCACCACTCCCCTTTTTATTTTCTATTGGAAATCCGTATATGAAAAGAATTCCTTCCATTTACCAATGACATTTTAGTAAAAAGCATTGAAATGGCCTATGTAGTAGTGAACGTATTTTATATATATATATATATATATATATATATATATATATATATATATATATATATATATATATATATATATATATATATATATATATATATATATATATATATATATATATATATATATATATATATATATATAAGAAAGTGAAATTGTTATGCATACTGATGAATGCAGAAGTAATACATCTTAAGCAAAGTGAAGCACTGTTAAGCAAAGTTTACCAGTATTAAACACATTTCAGTATAATTGCTCATAGCTTAGCAGCACTTTAACTAGTGCAATAGCTTTGTGCGGAGTTGCGCATCGCACCAACTAGCACAAACAGAGCATGTGTGCGCGTAGCTGTGCACCGCACTAACCAGCGCAATGTTAGGCAAAGTAGAGCAACATCGGGCAACATAGAGCAACATCGGGCAACGTAGAGCAGCGTAGAGCAACATCGGGCAACGTAGAGCAACTTAGAGCAGCGTAGAGCAACGTCGGGCAAAGTCGAGCAAAGTCGGTAAAACATAGCCACACCTCCTAGCCGGTCTGGCCAGTAGTGAAATAAGAAGCAATGACAGGCCTCGAACCTAGGATATTGTGCACCATAATCATAGTACTGAATCACTAAGCCATGACATCTTTATATAAGTATGCACTTTCAACACACACATACATATCAATGTAAGTTTACCCATTGCTAAGTAGGTGTACCTTCAGCTGCGTTTTTTCAAAACTGGCCAATCACAAATAAGTGCAGGAAATGATGCATATTTAAGCTTCATAGGTGGGAATACTATCCATAACTGGTTGCAGCTCTCATGTGCAGGCAGCAATGGCCTTTGCTGGAGAGGGCTCCTATTTTTGAGCGCAACGTTGGGGCATTGAGGAGTCAAAAGTTATGGTTTGGCTCCTTGTCCACCATCATGAGGATAGACTCCTGCGGGGCCAGTACCAGGGCACCCAATACAAAGCAGAAGCCTGGGACGGTCTAGCTCATGAACTCACCATTGCCACAGGTGTCCCTTGGACTTGTGAACAGGTCAGACACCACCATGCAGACCTAAGAAGTCGCAAGGCGGATCAACTGGACCAGTGGATCCAGGAGGCCCATGGGATGCCAAATGCCCCACTACTGAGTAAGTAGCCATGGAATTAGGTATGTAAGAATTGCTATTCTAGTGTATACTATGGATAGGTATGTCTCAATATTACTTCAATTACTTCACAGCTGCAGGTGTCCGTGCTGCGAATCAGCAAGCTGATGCAGATAGGCTGTGCCACCAGGCATGTTAGTAAGTATTCTGCATGTATTTGCATGTACTGTTATGTAAAATAAATGAGAGAGCCTGAAAAATGTGTTTAAACACAATAAATAAAGGCATAATAATTCTCTAATAATTATTCTGCATGTACTGTCATATAAAATAAATGGGAGAGCCTCTAGAAAAGTGTTTTAAGTCTTTAATAAAGGTATAATTCCTGGAGTGTGTCTGTGTCATTTTCTTTGATATGTTGTTGTATTCTTGCATTATAGAAATAGTTCTGTTTTATTAAGCACTGTTAACACACAGTTGGGTAGGCCCATATAAAGTGGATGAAGGGAGTGCCAGTAGCTTTTAAGCATATTCACAGTCCACAACTGTTGGTTCATGCCCAGCATGTACAGGTTAATCTGGCACATGAGTAGCTTGGTATTGTGTTCCCCAGAAATGTCATTGTGCTGGCAGAAATGTAGGGAGCTGTTAACATATAACTGATAATTTCACCTACACATATCTAGATAAGTATATGAAAGTAGAGCTGTCAGTGTACCATCTCAGCAGTAGTGTGTCTGAGCAACTCACAAAATATGTAGCAGTAACATCTGCATCCCGGACAGTTTGTATGTCAGATACAGCCCATGTATATAAAGATTGAGCAAAACCCATTTCACGATCTAAGGACAAATGTGTAGTGTAATAATACATGTAGGGGACATATAACTGCAGTCAATAGGAATGTAGTGTAAACTAGAAGGATATATAAGTTGTTAATGGAGCTATCATTTTCCACCCTACTGTATGTGCATAAAAAATGCAATTCCACACCTCAGTGGGTATAGCTAATCCCAAAACATTTGTTGGGACATATGTCCTAGTGGTTTATAAATATCTGGATTTATTTCAATGTATGTGCCCTGTTCAAATACCACAATATTGGTGGCCTGTTGCCATCAATTAAACCTGCATGTTGTTGTAATGTCCACTGTTGTCCCATATATGTATGTGTCATAATTGCTGTTCAACTGTTGGAACTCTGGTGTGTTGGGTTAATGGGAACACTTCTGCATGCTGTTATAACTAATTGGAAATGCTGTTGACTGTTACTAACCCATATTTTCATTAAATCCTCCTAAACATAGAACGTATGGGAAGGCCGGTCCCAGCGGACCCACCTGTCCCACCTCAGCTGGAGATGGCACCTGGCACCAGCAGATCTGGTGCCCAGCCTGGGACCTCCTCCTCCTCCATTGGCCCTGTTTCACCTTTGGGTGGAAGCGCTGCAGGGGATGGGACTCGTCCACCCCATGTAAGCGTGGGCGGAGGAGGGCCACCTATCACCATCCGAACGGTCCGGGCTGTGATGCATAGGGAGATCGAGCGTTCTGTTGCTGATCCCCTATGTCAGCTTGAGGCACGAGTGGTGCGACTCACGGGTGAGCCTGCCCCTCCTAGGCAGCCCCCACCACAGCCACCCTCTGGGCTGTGAAGGTGCAGTAGCGACTGCCCATGGGTGGGGATCTCAGTTCCACTGTTGCCATCTGTGGGCTCATGGACTTGTGATTTCCAAACATCCTTCCGCGTCAATGGTGTTCACCCTCCACATGTGTCATATTCTGCCCTTGTATGCATCTTGTTTGTCTTGTCTGTTTACCTCCACAACCTACCTCCCCAAATATACCTACTTCCCCTAACCCACATTCCACTCTCACCTGAAAAAAAAGGGCATTCTGCTCCCCAAAAAAATTATGCCCCATACATAGCTGCCCATTTTGCACACATGTCCGCTGGACACATAAACTGATATTTAATTGGCAGTACAACATACTTTGTTGTTTTCACCCCTCTCACAGGGGTTGAAGGTTTCATATTTCCCTTCAAATTTATTGCATATGCACAGCTGTTGCTGTCAAAGAAATGGGCAGCTATGGGCCTTCCCTATACCCCTCCTGCACATCCCGAGCTGTTTTCCCTACTGTCTTTCCCTCTTTGTAACCCATTTTCACCACTTTCCTATTTCCCCATTTTCTTTTCTTTCAAAGAAATGAGCACGGGTGTTAGCGGGAGTAAGCACTTTTAAGCAGTAGTTAGCGGATTTGTATGAGTGTGCACCTGTGTGTGCTTGTGTGCACTTAGCTAAGCATCGTGCAAACCCACGCAAACCCGCTTACAACTGCTTAAAAGTGCCTTAGTCACTCTGTATGTCAGGGCCCTTGTTCTGCTCAGCAGCAAAATAAAATACCTCTGTCAGTCTCGAACCCTGGACCTTGTACACACTAGACTGCATGAAGTACCACAGAACCATGGTAAACATACAACAAATTGGTGTACTCGTCATGAATAGCCTTGATGATTTGATGGGAGATAGGAAATACACCCCGGGAATCACCTCTGTGGCTCTGCTTGACAGGGACACATGAAACTAAATTACTTGGGTGTCAAAGGCCAGGGTACCATCTGGCTAGGCTTCTATATGCCCTAGGGCCAATTGCCTATAACCTACCTATGAACAAATACATACCCACATGTACTTGTTGCAATAATTGTTATGTGAGGTTGACTGAGTGTGATGGTGAATGTGTTGGTGAATGTGTCACAGTTGTGTATATGTGGGATAGCTTAGTGGGAAACTGTTTCTGTCATGGTATTATGTCTCCTAGCTCTGATCCCAGCAAAAGATGTGTATGCTATTGCTAGCCAGAAAAAGCAGTATGGCATACAGTCTGACGTAGTCCCTTTGTGTTAACTGGGGTGTGCCATTGGAGGATAAAGCAGTACATGTATGTTCATTGATTGGTACTGCTGGTGAATCAAACCCTTGTATGAACTGTAGTACTACCTGAAGCTGTAGGCCTAAACAGCACAGTATGGTGTATGTCCACATTGCTTGGAAACACTGTTTTGTGGGTTCCCTGTAGTCCTCACAGATTGCATACCTCAGGCATAAGGGTTTGTAAGTACTGACACACAGTACTGTATGGTACACACGTAAAGCTCATCTGGGTTGTCATACCTCTGTGTCCTGTATGTATGTCTGATGTGTGTGTGGGTATGCCTGTAACATGCCCTTGGTCATATGTGTGTTACAGGATATAAGTGGGTATCTAGCAACATGATTAGTCTATTACAGCAGTATTCCTCCTATATTCACGAATGTGCACATATTGTAGGCAAGGGTTTTCCATCAACAACTAGTGTGGTATACTGGTAATACTGTAACTTGTCTTTACAATCATTGCAATGGATTACATGTTAATATGCTACACATGGCGTATTCAGACACACTCTGTAAGGTCACACTCCATTATCCCAAATGTCATCCACAAAGCACACATAATATACCTGAGGGGTAGAGGCCTATCATGGGGCAGTATGACACTCTCCAACACACAACACATTCATGTTAGGCAATGCTCCCTATTGGGCACCTTACAAACCCATGTAACAACTGGCTGTGAAATGGTGAATGTAGCCATGGTACTGCGGTTCAGGTACAGCATGATAGGTGCTGGTCTGGCACACATAAGTAGCCTTGAGTGACCACATGATGCTGCATGATGATGGCTCATGATACAACACTCCATCCAGTTACAGTAACCACAGTACTACACATAGTATTCATTGCTATACACCTCAATGTTGTGGGTTTGCAAACATATGCACCTATACAAAATATGCATAGCAGTCACCATTTGCACAAAGTGACACATATATGTCTTGTAATGCTATTGAGTGTATAGGTCACATGACACACATTGGGTATGTGTGATGTTTAATGTTGCAGTTGTGTTGTAACATGCCATGTCATGGCTGGCACTGGCATGTCCACAATATGTTCTACACTTACCATAACTACTGTACAATGGCTATGTCGAGCAATGGTATTCCATCAGGTATACACGCACCACTCATCCTGTGTGTATACATAGCATACATGAGCTAAACCGGTGTCCACAATTATCTGCTAAAGACACAGATGCTCTAATCAGTAATGACTATCTATGTGACACACAGATAAACATCCAGCCATGGTATGTATACCTGTAAGTGATGGTGCACAGCACATTGCAGAGCTTGTAATACTTGCACAGTAATGTTATGTCCATGTACACATTGCATTCCATGGTGAGGACAATCACTGAACAACAACACACATGCATCAAAGCCATGTATACTGTTATTAACAAGGACTGTCTACACTCGCACTGCATGCTGTTGAGCAACACACGTCCAGCATGCTGACACGTGTGATATGACTGTTTGTCTTATGATACTGTACCCCACCATCAACCGCTATTGGGTATTTTCTGGATTGCTGTTGTGTGTGTGTGTGTGTGTGTGTGTGTGTGTGTGTGTGTGTGTGCGCGTGTGTGTGAGAGTGTGTGTGTCTCTGCTTTAGTGAGGAGTGTATTTGAGTGCATGTGTGCATGTGTTCATATGTGCATGTGTGCATGTGTGCATGTGTAAATGTGTTCATGTGTTCATGTGTGCATGTGTTCATGTGTGCATGTGTACATGTGTGCATGTGTTCATGTGTGCATGTGTTCATGTGTGCATGTGTGCACGTGTGCATGTGTGCATTTGTTCATGTGTTCTGACATCATGTACAGGTCATAAAGTGTGTTTCCTGTCTTCCTCTCACAGGTGCTGAGGTTGGGCTGGTTCACTGCAACAGGAAACCTGATGTCACTGGCTCAAATAGTAATAGTGAGGATAGGTGTGTTGAGGCATAGGCATGTTTGCCAGGGTCTGTTGTTGGGCTACCAATCGACAGTACACAGCTGTCCACCCCATCCGTGCACACAGTCATACTGCCAATACATCCCTCATCACCAATCCCTTATCTGAGGGAGTCTACAGTCGGCAATGGCCAGGACAGTGTGGTACCTATGGCACATGCATCCAGACACAGCAGACATACCTAGAGGTCTGGAACGGTACCACATAGGCAGATGTCCAGGGGTTCTCGTCAGAGCACTGCTGGCCATCATGCCCCTGGCAGACATGCTACAGGTCTTACAACCTCACGCATGTTCCAGGCTGTCATGGAGGCACAGGCACGTATGGAATGGTACATCAGGCAGGGACTAAGGGCACAGAGGGCACATAACACCACTTTAAATGACAGTATCCATGACCTAGCAGGTGCCATCCATAATTACACTGAGGTCATGGATAGACGTTGGGGTGAGACATTAGATGTCCTCCAGAATGTCGTGTCCATGTGTCAGGACAGTGCGGGACGGATGAGATGTTGACGTGGATGTATGCCAGCAACATCAGCAGGTGGAAGTCACCGCGGACGTCCCTCAAGTCACAGCTGCTCCCGTAGTGCCAGTACCAGCCCCAGCAATGTTGGGGGTGGGCTGTCCACAGACCGTCCTAGAAGACAACGTGCACGTGGCTCTAGACAGTCCCAGCAGGGACCTGGGTCCAGTGTACATATATTTACCTCTGAGGATAGTACTCAGTCTGGCTCAGTACCTCATACTGTCAGTAGCACCCCTGCCAGGCACAGGTACCGTATCCATGGCCAGAGACGGTGATCTGTAAATCCTGGCAGGTACAGTCTGTGGCTGTCCCACAAATCCCCGTATATGGCAGCCACATGGTGGAACTGTGTGCATGCAGACACACACACACATAAACCAGACACATAGGGCTAACACATACCCGCAAACATTACATCAACATTGACCCATACCAGTACTCTTGGCCCTCACACACACACACACACACACACACACACACACACACACACACACACACACACACACACACACACACACACACACACACACACACACACACACACACACACACACACACACATACATGTCGATTGTATGGCTCAATGTAGGTCTCTGGCAAACCAAAAACACACCCTGTGCATATGATGAAACCTGTACCACCTCCTGTCATCTGTAACATTGATGCAGGAACAGGCTAACATGGTACTGATGCACAGGATGACTTTATGGCAATATAGCAATGTTAGCATGTTGTCAGCAGTAAAGTGTAATGTTATCCTTGAAGGTGTAGCTAAGCAGCCATGATGCATTAAAGCTATGATTGCCAATGTACTATTATTTACACCAGTGTTAATCCCAATAGTGTATTGTCCACCCACGTGCCACTTGGCTGATGTGTGTAGTATTGGCAGCATGTGTTAGAGAGTGGACAGTACATGTGGGATGTGTGCATCACAGGTTTGCAGGTGTACATTTGTGAACATGGTGGAGGTGCACTGCCTGTATGTACATGCATAGTGGACACATGGGCAGGGTGGCACGCCCTGTATTACAGAGTGTTAACACTCCATAGTTTCTATTGGTGGCCAGTATGCATTGTACTACACACATTTTGGAACTTGGGTACACATGTGTGTATGACATGGTTTGACACTGTGGTGTGGGTGATACTGTTACTATCTGTCATTTCTTTGCATTCTGGTAGTATACATAACCTCTACAGCCTGACCATAAACAATCGTTAGATGATGTCTTGACAACTGACAGACAGATGTAGGACACACAGTAACATTTATACCCTTCAGGAACTATACTATGCCAGTAACCAGTGGTGTTCACCTGCACCCATTCCTGGGACCACTCCTGATTGCCATATAGCTCACTTAGGTACAAGCAAACACAGTAGGAATATGTCTGTCCATGTCTGGGAATGCATACTGTAGATGACACACACATCCTCCACAAGGGTATCAAACGGACAGATACCTGTTGTCAAACCCATGCTGTAAAACTATAAGCCAACTAAAGCATGGTCATCCACCTTTACAAAATATAGTATCTCCACAGTACCACATAGGTAGTAGCCCCCAACATGTTGATAGGTACCGATGGGTACATACAGCCAAGTGTTACATCATCTCTCTTTTGGTAATCCCATTTACAAAGGTATTTTGAAATCCCTCGATGAATCACATAAGCAATAAGGGGTCTGCATGCATATCCACAAAGGTTGTTCTACACCTATAATGAATAGCCATCATTGACAGACTTTGCTGCATTTTAACTGGTCTGAAATATACCTCAGGCATAAACCCTCACTCACACTATTCAAAAGAAACTGTAATGAGTGTGCGTGACACAGATGACCTAAGCCAGGGATCACTGCAGTGGCTGGGATTGTCACAAGTATACAGATGTGACCTAAGGTCTGGAAAGCAGCACACTCTGGCAAAGATAACGGATGTGTTCATGGAGAAAGCAGGGTTCCCACCTCTGAAATAATTGAGGTCACATGTACTTATATGAATTTGCCACACAGTTACCTGACATGCAATGCACATACTGTTGTCATTGTGATATGTCATACAGTAGTAAAAGCAAAACCCACAACACTGTCATGCATATAGAGCACACACTCACCAAGTGCAGGATTCAAACCCCTACCTAATTGCTTTATGATACTAGCGCATTACACATTTACATAACTCACTATAGACATTACTGGGAGTTCTCCTTTCCAAAGGTTTATTTGCAGGATGGTGACATCATCAGACTTAGCAAAGATGGGTATACCACATTTAAGGTGTTGTACTTGTCTCCAAAAAGTTTCTGTTCTTCAAGGGGATGCACACACACACACACGCACTCTCATATAGTTGTCCAGTGCAGGATTCAAACCCCTACCTAACTACTTAATGATACTATAGATGCACATATTTACACAACACGCTATACACATTACTGGGAGTTCTCTTTTCCACAGGTATATTTGTAGGATGGTGACATCATCAGACTAGACAAAGTGGGTTACATTAGGTGACATTAGATTGGCTACACAGAAAGAATTTATAGACACTTTGGCAATGTGATCATCAAAGGAGGGTTTGCTGTCTACCTGTGTCCCCAGGGCCATAATTACATTCTCTGTACATACTGGATTCCCACCTATGTGGTAATTTGTGTGCACTTTGTTTTATCCAAAGGGGATGACTATGCATTCTTTGGCATTCTGCTTGAGGGCATTGTTTTGACACCAGGTATCTGTCTGTGTATAACCCTTCTGTAGGATGTCTGTGTCAGCCGTGGAGACAATTATGGACCACAGTTATCAGTCATCTGCAAACTTGTTCAGCCATACTCCTCCCATGCTTGCCTGTACATCTGAGCGGTATCTACTGAACAGGTGGGGTCCCAGGACCAATACCTGTGGGATGCTATTTGTGACTGGTTTAGAGTCGGACATGGTACCCACAACTCTGAACATGTGTGTTTGATCTGTGAGCCAGTTGGCCACCCATCTTGTGACATAGCTGATACCATTCAAGCTGGTAAGCTTATCCGATTGATGCCAGAGTGGGGAATGGTGTCGAAAGATCTTAGTGAGGTCCAGGTGGGCTGTGTGGACTACATTCTCCTCCATCTATGTCCTTGGTAACTGTTTAAAATAAGTCAACTAGGTTTAGGAGACAGGATCTACCTTTAACAAAGCCAAGTTGGGTAAAGTCCAGTGTCTGGAGGTCCCCATTGTCTCTGTTTATGGGTTCCATGATCATTTGCTCCATAGCTTTGCAGACCAGGCTGAGTAGGCCTATAGGGCAATGGTTTCCTGGTTCTGTTGTGGCACCCCCTTTGTGGAGCTGGATGACTGTTGCTGTATGCCATTCCTTGGGTACATAGCCTGTGGTAAGGTTGAGTCTGGACAGTGAATGTAGGTGAGGGTGTAGTTTCTTTTGGGGCTGGTGTAAGTCGCAGCCTGGGACACCATCCAGTCCCATTGATGCTGTGTTCTTAGGTTTGGAGAGGGCTGTTTCTACCTGCATGTCCATAAAATTTGGTGCTCTGCATTCTTCTAGGATGGACACAGGCTCTTTTGGGGGTGATGTGGGGGGGAGTTTGCACTGAACTTGTCCCCCAGGATGTGGACAATGTAAGTTGGTTCAGTGTATCTTTTTTCCATTTTGCAGTAGCTGACAGCATTTTTGAGAGTTCCACCTAAATGTCTGGTATAGCTAACGAAGGCTTTGTGGCAGTTATTCTTACATTCCTTCACAATTTGTCTTTAGAAAATGGCCTTGGATTATTTTATGAGTGATCATTGTTTCTTCCTAATAATGATCAGTGATTCCTTTCCTTATGTGATGTTGCTCTATCATGTGTTCATTCCCTCCTTCTGTTGTATAGCTCATTTATGTGCGACAACTACCAGATTGGGTTCCTATATTTGGAGGAGTGCATCATGGTTTTATTTGGCATGTCTCAATACATACATCCCTGTAGATGCTCATAGAATGCACTTGTAAATTATTCTGCTGATTGGATAGCATTACCTATAGCAAGGGTGCTTTTGAACTTTCCACTTTGGTCTTGAGAAGTGTGCTGTTTGCTTTAGAAACTTTCTTCACAGTGGTTTCCTTGACTGTGGGGGGGGGGGTGATGTGGATGTCCAGTGTGATTACTTTATGATCTGATATTACCAGCAAGGGGTTTATCTCTGTTGTGGAACACTGGTACCCCATGTTGGTTATGATCAGTTCCAGTATGTTGTCACCTCCAGTGGGCGTGGTAACTAGTTGTTCCAGAGCGTTTGAGTTTTTAAACTCTGGGAAGCATTGGGCAAAGGACATTGTACACGAGTAATTCTCCCAGTCAGTGTTTTGGTAGTTGAACTCTCCTCATATAATGGTGTTTGGTTGGACATTTATATTTTCCACTGTTCTCAGGAATACTGGGTGAGGTTCCTGAGACAAGGTAGGTGATCTGTAGCAGGCTACCATCTGATAAGCAGCTTTGCACAATGTTAGTTGCACTTGCATGGTCTCCAAGGCCTCATGCTGTGCCACTAACTAAGGTGTGGGTATCCATAAGGTAAATGGATGCACCACGTCCTTTTGTATTTCACTCTGGGTTTTGGGGCCGAAGATCTGAGGGATTGTGAGTGTTTTATGTGGAGCATGTCCAACAGCTCTGTGTTTAACATAGCTTTGTATGTTAGGCAGAGATCACCTCTGAGTAGGCGATATGCCAGAGAGTACAGCTGGGGCATTTTGAGACGGTCTGTGTATGGCATGTATTTCAGGCCGCTAATGCTATTTGTGAGGTATTTCTGCAGCCTTTCCAGTTGTTGCTGATGTCTTGTGAGGTACATAGCAAAAGGGGTGTTGTACTCTATTATGGATCTAGTGAGTGATGAGTAAAGGGGAACAATGTCCTCTTCTATCCTGCATGAGGCACCTTTTGTGATGAGGTGTGCCACGTAGAAGGATTTCCAGACTACTGTGGGGATGTGATTATCACAGTTGTATCCACTGTCCACCTGTGACCCAAGGTCTCTTATTACACTTTCAGTGTTAAGTCTACTACCGCCTATATTGTAGTTCATGGCTACAGGGTTTTTACCAAAGGGGGATGACAATGCACTTTTTGGCATTGAGGTTGAAGCCATGGCTTTGACACCAGGCATCTTTCTCAGTGAGGCCCTTTTGTAGGATGTCCACATCTTCAGTAGTTTTGATTATGGCTCCTAGTTTGCAGTCATCTGGAAACTTCATTAGCCACAGACCTTCCATGTTAAAGTTTACTTCAGGG
Organism: Protopterus annectens; assembly: GCF_019279795.1. Taxonomy (NCBI): domain Eukaryota; kingdom Metazoa; phylum Chordata; order Ceratodontiformes; family Protopteridae; genus Protopterus; species Protopterus annectens. The sequence goes on along the minus strand of NC_056728.1, from coordinate 1,487,928,888 downwards.
AAGTAGATTCCAGACAGGACAGGACCCAGGACTGAACCCTGTGGTACTGCACTTGTCTCTGGTCTAATGTCGTACTTGGAGTCTGTGACTTTCACAGTGTGTGTTCTGTCAGTTAACCAGTTGACATCCCATCTTGTGACATAGCGATTTATACCTAGTTTAGTGGGTTTATCTATAATTCCAGAGTGGGGGATGGTATTGAAAGCCGTGGCAAGATTTACATAGGCTGTGTGAACCACCTTACCCTTGTCTATGGTTCTGGTGACTGCTTCAGTGATTTTTATAAGATATATGATGATACATTCCATGGCCTTGCAGAGCAGGCTCATCAGGCTAATGGGCCACTAGATCCTGGGGACCATGGTGTCTCCTCCCTTGTGTAGTGGGATAACCGTCACTGTGCACCATTCAGCAGGCACAAAGCCTGAGGTGAGGCTATGACTGAACATGGTATGTAGGTGTGGTACCTGTTTGTTCTGTAGTTTGTGTAGACCACAGCCTGGGATGTTATCTGGTCCCATGGATGCTGTGTTACTGGCTTTGGAGAGTGTTTTTTTACCTGTGCAGCCGTGATGACAGCAACTTTGCAGTCTTCCATTATGGAGATGTGCTCTTTCATGGGTGGGGGGGGGGGTAAAGTTAGCACTGATCCTATCTGCCAGGATGTTGGCAATATCAGTTGGGTCTGTATATTTAGTGCCATTGTGCTGTAACTCAGAGCAGATCTGAGTGTTGCCATTGAGATTCTTGACATAGCTATAGAATCCTTTGTGATTGTCTTTAGAATCAGTGTCGATTCTGTTTTCATAACTAGCTTTGGAGGATTTTATCATGGATCACAGCTTCTTACTGATGTGGACCATGGAGTTCCTCCCCTCATGGGATTTTACCCTGTTTTGCAACAGTATTTTCCTTCTGTTGTGCAGTTTGTTTATGGCAGAGGAACACCAGATTGGCTTCCTTTTCTTGGAGGTTAGCGTCTTGGTTCTGTTTGGGATTGGAGTTCCTCCCCTCATGGGATTTTACTCTGTTTTGCAACAGTATTTTCCTTCTGTTGTGCAGTTTGTTTATGGCAGGGGAACACCAGATTGGCTTCCTTTTCTTGGAGGTTAGCATCTTGGTTCTGTTTGGGATAGCACGATGCATGCAGTCATGTAAGTGCTTATGAAGTGCAATTGTGAAGGATTAAGTAGTCATAACTGTATTGGCCATCTGCATGTGTGTCCTGCAGTTCAGCACTTCTGTCTTAAGAAGCATGACATTGGCTTTGGAGTAATTTTTTAACATGGTTTAATTAATGGGGGTATGGGTCCAGAGTGTGGATATGTAGGGTGATTAGCTTATGGTCAGATGGGACAAATGAGGCGCTGACATCAGGTGTAGAACACCGGTCACGCAGGACAAACCAAACCCTGTAACCAACACAAATAACCACAAAGTGAGCTAAATGCTACTCATTGCCAGAAGTCTCAGCCTCCAGATGCATACACTCAAGGCACTTCTCATTATGGAGAATATTGATATCTGAGCAGTATCGGTAACCTAGTTCAAGGATCCAGACAGCACACCAGCACTGCCAGGATACTACTCATTCCATACCATCCAGCATCAGAACCTGAATCATAGCACATAGGGTGAGGATATATCCATATTCATCAAGGATACCTATACCTCTTTCTACATGCTCTCTACAGGATATGTACCCATAGAATGTTGCACGGCAATGTTCTTCACACTCCACAGGGGTGGGGCCATGAAAACCCCTTGGCATTCATGCTCTATGAGCCTGGCACTTGTGTTCTGCAAGGCAATGGAGCCAATCATAATGGAAGTCAACAATACAGAGATTGGGAACCTTCACACAGTTGAGCGCACACAGTTTGGCTTGGTCAAATGCAGAACATGCCTCCTGAACTGGGAGGATTTCTTTGACAGTTACCCAGGCTACGGATGATTGAAATGAGATCCACACAGCCTACCTATTCCTCGCTAAGGCCTTTGACACCATTCCCCAGTCAGGTATCATAGAAGAACTCACCAACCTGGCCATAAATCCATACATCACAGGATGGATTGCAAACTGCCTCACAGATAGATCCCACACATTACGAGTTGCTGGCTACATGTCAGACTCTACACCGGTAATGACTGGTGTCCCCCAGGGTTCAGTCCTGGGGTCCCTCCTGCTTGGTATAGACATCTCAAATGTACATGCCAACACAGGAGAGTTGTGATTGACTAAGTTTCCTGGGAATTGTAAAGTGTTTGCCATAACAGATTCCCCAGAAGACAGACATATTCTCCAGAAGGGACTCTATGAGACAAATGTGTGGTGTCAGAATCAGGGCCTCAAGCTCACTGTGGAGGAATGCATAGTGATCCTCTTTGTTGAAAACAAAATACATACAAACTAACACATGGGTGTTACCCCCTTAAAAATGACAGGGTGATAAGGGATCTGGGGACAAAAGTAGTCATCTTTCCTTTGACAACCATGTTGCCAAAGTGATTGGGAGATCCTATGTGGCCCACCTAATCAACAAAGGATTTGCATCAGGATCCAAAGAGGTAGTGTAGGCACTCTACTCTTACATCGTCAGACCCATCTTTGAGTACAGTGCACCATTTTGGATGTACTCGACTTAGCATATCCAGCAGCTGTAGAGACCGCATAGGTACCTCACCAAGAGGATTACTGGCCTCAAACAGTTGTGTTATGCAACACAACTAGTAAAACTACATCTGTTCTTCGTTGCGTACCGCCTACTCGGAGGCACACTCTGCCTAACATACAGAGCCATGTCCAACACATGACTGTTGAACATGCTCCATCTACACATAACAACATTGAGTCAGCCTACACCGTCCAGGGATATGAACCTCATCAGAACGATGAATACAACATGCTGGTGGGCTACAGTACCATCCCAGACACTTGCCTTACTGTGAAACAAAGTCCCAATTTACATCAGACAGAACCCCTCGCTGACACTCTTCAATTGGAACCTTGATGAGTGGATAGGAAACAGACAGTTTATGCCAGGCATTACATCAGCAGCCCCACTAGAATGGGTCTTAGGGTACTAACTATTAGAACTAGGCCTTGGGATACTACCCAATGGTGTGGTGAAAGCTGCACAACTTGTAGGCTGATATATGCCTTCCTGGAGATAGTCTACTACATACATATGGACCTATGTGACAGGTACATGTCTACAGATAGTAGATGTGTACTTCATTGCACAGTCATGTTGTACAGCAGGCACATGGACCACATACACTGTAATGCTTACAGATACTGGTGGCTGTAATGTACAGTGGGAGAGATGTGCACCTCATGTCTTTCCTGCCATTGGGATGTGTGCTGGGTGGGACAGTCCTGGATGGCTCCCTGTCATGGTCACCCTCTTACACACATCTCTGCCCATCCATCTTTGGCTTATTATACTGTGTTCCCCCATATATATATATATATATATATATATATATATATATATATATATATATATAGGTACATAGGTAGGTGATAGGCTATCTGCCTGAAGGCATATATTAGTATGGCCAGAGTGTGCAGCTATCACCACCCATGGAGTTAGTTCCCTAGGCCTCTGTGTAGTAGAGCTGATGAAGCGATTCATGGTGTGACAGTTCAGTTTCACATACACTCATCAAGACTCCTCTGGAAGAGTGTCAGTGAGGGTCTCGGCTTAATGTCGGTTGGGAGCCTGTTCCAAAGCAAGGGAAGTCTGTGCGATAGTCATGTATCCCTCCAATATGTTCTATTTAATGTTGTGATGATGATATCCCTAGAGCATGTGGTACAGTGAGCTTGGATTTACTTCAGATAGCGCATGTACATCAGTTCTGCATTGAACATGGACCTGTCTGTTGGGCAGAGATCTCCTGAGTAGACAGTATGCAACAGAGTACAGATTGAGTTAAATTCAGTCTGGTTGCATGGAACAACTGTTTGAGGCCAGTAATCCTCTTGTTGAGGTACTTCAGTGGTCTTTCCAGCTGCTGAATGTGCCTAGTCAGATTCATTGCAAGTGTGTTGTGGTACTCTCTGATGGGTCTGATGACTGATGAGTAGCGGGAACCTCCTTTGACCTACATGCAAAGTCCTTGGCAGTTTGTGAGAACACATAGCTTGATTTTCTAACCACTTTGTGAATATGTTTCTGGAAGTAGAGATGACTATCCACATGTGTCCATAGATCCCTTATTATCACCTCCATATTTAGGGTTTTGGCACCTATGTGGTATTTGTATGACTGTAGCTCGAGGGCATAATTTTTACACCACATATGTTTGACTGAGACCCTTTTTATGGATGTCTCTGTTGTCCCACACATCGATTATGACAACTCTTTTGCAGTCATCCACAAAGTTTGCTAAACATAGCCATCATGTGTTTGACTGTATTTCTGAAAAGTATACACCAGACAGGAGGGGTCCCAGGACTGAGCCATGAGGGACAGCGGTTATTACCAGCTTGAACAGAAGACCACAATTCTTACCTTGTTGGATCTATCTGTGGCCAGTTGGCAATCCATCAGATGACATACATATTTATGCACTGGTTGTTGATTTTGTGGATACGACATGTGTCTGGGATGTTGGAAGAGGGCTTTCCAAGGCCTATGTGGGACGTGTGTAGCTCATTTCATTGATGTATGTCCTGGGCGACTGCCTTGAAAACAGTCTAGCAGGTTTGGGAACCATGATCTGCCCCTGACCAAACCGAAATTGGTAGGGTTGGGTGTTTGTAGGCTCACAATAGCTCTGTTTATGAGTTCCATCATGATGGACTCCATGGCCTTGCAGATCAGGCTTAATAGGCTTTTAAGATAATAGTTCCTATGGTCTGTTGTGCACCAACACTTGTGGAGTGTGCCAAATGTTGCTGTAACGCATTCAACAGTTTCATATCCTGTACAGAGGGTGAATCTCAACGGACTGTTCAGGTGCAGGGTCTGTTTGTTTTGGAGTTCACATATGACACAGCTAGGGAAGCCATGTCATCCCACAGACGCCGTGTTTTTAGGTTTGGAAAGTGCTGTTTAACCATTGTATATGTGATTTCTGGGTTTTCACAGTCTCCAAGTATTATAATGGGCCCTTTTGTCAGTGAGAGGGAGGTAAATATGTATGAACATGCCTGACAAGATGTTGGCGGTGTCAGTCATGTACATGTATTAATTTACAGTTTGCACTGACTCAGAACATATATGTGTTTACATTTATATTTATGACATTGCGAAATAAAGCTTCATGGTTCTCTACGGACTCTTTGACAATATTCTTGCCAGAACATGGATTGTATAATGTAAGGAGTGCTCATTGTTTATTGATGATACTGATTGGACATTTATTGGTCTTCTTTGAATTTTCACTTTCTCTGAACAAGTTCAGTACTTGTAGTACATAGTTTGATTATGACAGGAATCCAATACATTGTATGGGTCTGTTTTCATATCGCTGTGTGCACAAGGCAGGATTGGTGGATAGTGACATGTTTCTGGGGTGAGAACTGCAACTGCCAGATATGTGTGGCCCACTGCTGTACTCAGACATGGCCTAAGTGTGTGAGCATGCCCAGTATGACCTTTCAGTATGTTGTTGACTGACATTTGCTTCGTTTATTGAAGTGTGTGAGCATGCCCAGTATGACCTTTCAGTATGTTGCTGTCTGAGATTTGTTAAATTTGTAGAAGTGTGTGAGCATGCCCAGTATGGACATATATACTATATATGTGTGTAAAATCAAGTTGTTTTTTATTTCAGGGCTCACCTTTGTGTTGTACATCGACAGGAAGCACACTGTGCCTGCAGGGCTTCCATGAGTCACTTTGCATAGACTTATCAACATTTCTACCTACAGGGGGGGGCAGCTATTATTTGTATATTTCTACCCAAGGGGCACACCTGATTGTTACTTTAGGTGTACATTGGATGAGGGGTTCACCTGACACTTATACACATTTGCTAGGCCTGCACTGCTATGGCAGGTACTCCATTTTCGTCTGTACTGTTGCCTATCATACTGTCTTCAGGCATACCACTGTACTACAGAACTTAGCTTCCAATTCCATGTTTGTTAGTTTGTGACTTCATAGCCTACCCAACCCACATCACACTGCCTGGCCTGCTGTTATCTGTCTGCATAGGCCTGGGGGGAAGTTCAGAGGGCATGATACAGCATTTGTTTGTGTTTGCATTAGTCTACAATTGCCCTGCTTTGTCTGTGCCAGTGAAATGCTGTCATGGCTTAGTGGTTCAGTACTGTGACTATAGTGCACAGTATCCTGAGTTTGAGCCCTGTCACTTCTTTTTATTTTCCTGCTGGGCAGACCTGACTGGTTAAGGAACAGTAAAGCATGTGTGAGAGTGTTTAGCCAACTTTGCCTGACTTTGCCCAACGTTGCCCAATGTTGCCGAATGTTGCCCAACGTTGCGCTAGTTTGCGTGGTGCTCAGCTCCGTGCAATTGTGCTTAAATATGCTAAATACTGGTAAAATGTGCTTAACACTGCTTTATATTGCTTAATATAGGGAAATTTTGCCTCAGGTGGTGCTGCAGGGCTGCCTATGTCAGATGCACATAATACACTCCCTATACATGTTTGAAACAGGTAGTGTCAAGTTAGGCATCCCTTTTATTGTATGTGCGAATCAGAGAGAGGTGTCATTTCCACGGTTCCTACTGAGTCAGTGTATGTGCTATGCCTCATTGCCAAGGCCAGGGCATACTGGGCACACCTCCTTCTGCCTACTGGGGCAGGCTCAGGTTGTTCCTACTCCAAGTCACCCTGTGCCTGTGCAGGCCTTGGCAATGGTGGGGGGCTGTTTGGCCCTGCCCCATGCTGTTCCTGCTGCAGCTGTTTTCACAGGATCATATTGTTTAGCATGGCACATACCATGACAATTTGGGTACATGTAGTTGGTGAGTACTGTAAGGCTCCACCGGATGTGTCCAGGCACCGGAACCGTGACTTGAGCATCTCAAACACATGTGCAATTATCCTCCAGAAAAAGGCAGCAACAAGAATGTTTTTGTTTGTGCATGTACCTCATTATGGAGTACTTGTTCAGGTGTGTGTGCATTTCTGATGGGTGTCATCAGCCATGGCTCCAGTGCGTATCCAGCATCCCCCACTAGGTGACCGTCAGGGATGTCCCCATTGGCAAATCTCTGGTACAGCTATGTCAGATGCCAGATGTGGGAATCATGATAGCTTCCAGGGCAGCTAGCACACACATTCATTATTATGCCCTGGGCATCGCACACAACCTGGCAGTTGATGGAGGGGAAGCCCTTGCGGTTGATGTAGGCACTACCCCACTCACCGTGTGGTGCTTTGATGTGTATGTGCGTGCAGTCTATTGCACCCACCACCTCAGGGTATTCCACTATTTGGTGGAAGAGATGCATATTGCTGGCCAATGCCTCACTGGAATTCGGGAAATATACATGCTCACTGACATGTGCTGACATGGCATCCAGGAACTGGTGCAGTACCCTGGATGCTGATGCCTGTGAAACCCCCATCATATCACCAGTTGGCCTCTTGGAGGTACCTGTAGCTAGTATTCGTAGGCCAACACATACCTCGGTATCCACTGGGATGGGTTCCCCTCTGTTGGTTCTGTGTGTGAGGTGTGGCTGGCACAGCTCAACAATTTGCTGCAGGGGGTCTCTGTCCATTCTATAGCGCTCCACTATCTCCAGCTCATGTAGCCCCTGGTAGGTTACACTGGGTATGTGCACTCTTCTCTGTCTCTTCACTGTGGGTTGCTCAGCAGCATTCACAACATCACCACCCTTAGCACCTTGCACATGTTGGTTTATAATAGCAATGGTAGCCCCTAACATTTTTTCAGCCTTAAGCTTTTTGAGTTTTCACTCTTTCTAAAGTGCAGTGTTGCAGAGTTCTTGTGAAAAAACAGGTTAGCCTGCTGTTTTCAGAGTTTAAATTGGTGGGGTAGGCTGGGCTAGTCAACTGCCTGTGTTATTTGCTGATTGTGATATGTTTCACCTGGCAGCTCTGCTAGTACTCCTTGGTTAACTTCCTACTACTTCTTTT
>NC_056728.1:1487870802-1487915802 GCF_019279795.1 Protopterus annectens | reverse complement strand
GGGCTGGCAGCTCAACCATGTAAAACACCACTGTCAATCATGAGCAGACAGGTGATCCACTGTGGTGACCCTAACTGGGAAAAGCTAGAAGATAGGGAATTAACTGTTCAGGAATAGCAATGTTATATAGAAGTGCCATTAAATTGCGGAAGTTATATTTGTAAAAAATGGAAAAAACAACAATTATAAGTTTCAGGAAGCAAGAAAACTTAGAATTATTACTTTATATGAACAATATTATAGAAATAATAAAATGTGGAAAATTTGTAAACTGGAATAAAAAACATAGACTTGTAGGAGAGGTACTTAAAAAAAACTGAAATAGATTATTGTTTGGTATCAGAAGGAATATGTACAATGGAAGAAGAAACTATTTTGACAGTTTTTTTCAGATCATTTGGAAAAATGGATAGAAATGTGTCTTAATGATGAGTATATAAAACAGGAAAATGTATAACAAGCATAAATGAAAAGAAATGGAATGAAAAAGGGAAGAAAGACATTAAACAGTTATGGAAAAAAAACATATTAATATGAAAGCATTTTACATCAATTGGCAGGAATGGTGAATTGCTTTCAAAAGAAAATATAAAAATAGTTATCTCTAGTGGAAAAACAGAGAAATAAATGAAAAAAACAGGAATATGATAAAATGCATAGGAAGCAATAAATACTTTTGGAAAATAATATAGATTAACATGAGAAAGAAAATGAGATGTATATGAAAATTTGTGAGAGAATTAAATGACTATTGTATAAACAAAAAATATTTTCTGCAAGGGAGAAAAGAAGTTTTCCCTTATTTAAGTAAAATAGTAGAAAAGCATAGTAGTATATTATAGTAAGAGGAATGAAAGACAAAGAACAAAAAAACTCAGCAACAAATTATGGAAATTGTTGTAAAAGATGAAGAAAAAATGTATGGTTAAAAAAGAGATATGAAATAAAGGAAGGGATAGTTAAAACATTTTATGAAAAAAAAAATAATAGAAAAGTTGGTAAAGAGATTACCTTATTTGAATTAGAATGGTACTGAAACAGTTAGAATGAGTATCAGGTCCAAATGGTAATGGGTTTGAAATAGATAAAAAGTTTAGAAGGATGGTAGAAAATTTATATTTAATGAATGGTTGAATGATGGATTGAAATATAATGAATTGTGTACTGGACTATTAAAATTTATATGGAAAAACAGAGAAAGAGAAGACATAAAAAATTGAAGACCAATAGTCTTAAGTAACACAGACTATATAAAGATTTGAAAGTAAGATGCAATATTTAATTGAGGAAATGGCATACTATATAAAAGGAAAGGGATGCCAGGGATTATTAATTGTAGTGAGATAAATTACAGATGATATAAATATAAAAAGAAAGATGTAAAACTTATAGTAGGGGATATTAATAAAGCATTTGATTCTATACAGCATAACATGTTATGGAAGATTGTGTATATGTACAATACTACTAATAAGATTAAGCAAAGGTATATAACAGCTTATGAGAACAATAAAATAAGGTTTTTAACTAATGGATGATTAAGTAAAGAAAGATATATGAATAATGGTAAAAGGCAAGGGTGTCCTACAAGCAATGTTTTCTTGGCATTGTTTACGAATACAGTGGTTAGAGAGACAAATCAGAAAATGAAGAATGCAAGTTAGAAAATTCAAATGAAAGTTAAAATTCCAGTTCTGATGTCTTATGTAAATGATATTATTATAACAACTAAAAAGAAAGAATGTATGATAGGAGTTATCTTTTACTCAGATGAAGGCTTAAGAACAAGTGGTTTGATGATTAATAAAGAAAAAATAAAGGATTGGGTGAAATAATTAAAATAGCAGATATTCAATTTTCTATGAAGGGAATATTTGCTTTAGGGATAAATTTTAGTAAAGAATATCATAAGAAAGGAAGGGATCTAATAATAAAGGAAATAAAGCATAGCTGCATATTATGGAAAACATATAGATTAATGTATAGGGAAAAAGTGAATCTCATTAATTCAATATTATTGGAAAATATAGCATATTTGTCTAGTATAATTTTGATTCCTAGAGGATATGAAAATCTTTTATGGGAAACATTTTTTTTTTGTATTGGTAACATGAGTAACTCCTGTTAGAATTAGGTTTGATAAATCTAATAGTGTATACTGCATCATTAAATTTGTATAAGTTACTGAAATGGTTAAATGAAAATAATGAGAAAATGCTGAAAATTATACTGAAATATAAGTAGAGGGTGGGAGATTGGTATAGTGGTTAAGGTGTCTACCTTACACACACAAGATGCAGGGTTTGATTCTCATGTGGGGTGACTGGATAGGCTTAAAATGGCTCACAAGGGCAGGCAGCCTAGTACTAATCTATGAACCTATAAGACCATGAACTTATAAGAAGGATTTTTGGAAAGTCTAAGAAATAATAAAAGAACAAAAGGGTATTTAAATGAAGAAAGAAAGAAATATATGGTGTACACTCAATTTTGAATGCCAAAATATTGGGTGGATTCACGAAGGCTTGCATGTTGTTTAAGAGTAGAGTAAGACTCCATGCAGCCAACATGTCTGCCGAGCGATCCAGGAACAGCCAGCAGGGGCATGCAATAGAGCTCCTAAAACGACTCTTACACGGACAGGGTTAGGTTATGCAAATTACCTCATTTGCTGGCGAAAGCTATGCAAATGAGGTAAATTTGCAATCCAGGAAACCCTAACCTGTCCGAGTAAGAGTAGTGTTATTTGCAGAAATGTACTCCGTTGTCAACTGAGTACCGTTCTGCAAACAGCAAAACGGAGCCGTGACAGTTCAAAATAAAGGATGCATCCAGTTGAGGAAGCATGCCAATGGCCAAATATATGGCCATTGGCAATTCTTCCCGTTGCAAAATAAAAAAAATATATATATATTTTTTTACCTCATTCTCCGAAGTTTAAGATTAGCACAGTGCCGTGCAAAAGTGCTGCACTCTAATAACCATGAAAAAAAATTAAAGGCCACAAATAGGGATTTTTTCCAAAATAATCAACTGCCATGCAAGTGAATGGCAGGCTGAAGACAACATGGCTACTGAGTAGAGGTTGCTAAGGGGGGAAGCTCAGTCTAAGAGATGTAACCAAGCATTAGTAGGCAATCCTATGTAAATGAGGGTAAGGATAGTGAATCCCAATTTTACATGGCATATGAGCAAAGTCCATGGATTGTAAGAGTAGGATAAGGGGGGTATCAGAGTAGAAGATAGGTGACATCATGAGGGGGGTATGTATGAAAGAATGTAAGCTCATTGGAGCAGAGTGGCATGTGTTTGCTGTCAGTTACTCATCACTGGAAGAGGCGTGTCAACAGGTATCCTACCTAAAGCCAAGAAATTGAAGGTGTATGCTGTGGATAACACTAAAGTTTCTTGTAAGTGCCTGCAACGTGTTTGCGCATGGGTGCGTGTCTGTAAATCTGAGTAAGACTGTGTGCACACGTGTGCGCCTGTGCACATGCATTTAAGCCGGAGTAAGCATGTGTAAGGTTGTTGAAATCTGTGTAAGCACATTTGCGCCTGTGTGCGAATGTTCAAGCAGGAGTCAGCAAGTGTTAGGCCATGTAAGCGTGTGTGCGCGTGCGTGTGAGATGGTGTGCACGTGTTTGCGCTTGTTTGCGTGGTGCTGCCCCCTGTGGAAACAGAAAGGGAAAAGGAAGCACAACAAATAGTAGGAAGTTAACCAAGGAGAACTAGCAGAGCTAGCTGGTGAAAACAATCAGAATCAGGCAATTACACAGGCAGTACACTAGCCCAGCCCAGCCCAGCACTTAAAACTCTGCAAACAACTTTCCACCATGTTTTCCTCAGAGACACTGCAACACTGCAATAAACTAAGAGAAGTGAAAACTTAAAAAGCTTTACTGAGACAAAGAAATGTTAGGGGCTGCCATTGCTGTTATAAGGCAACATATGCAACATGCTGAGGGTGGTGATAATGTGAATGCTGCTGAGCAACCCACAGTGAGGAGATGGAGAAGAGTGTACAGGCCCATGGTAACCTACCAGGGGCTACATGAGCTGTAGATAGTGGAACGCTATAGAGTGGACAGAGACCTCATGCAGCAAATTGTTGAGCTGTGCAGGCCACGCCTCACACACAGAACCAACAGAGGGGAACCCATCCCAGGGGAAACCAAGGTATGTGTTGGCCTAAGAATACTAGCAACAGGTACCTTCCAGAGACCAACTGGTGATATGATGGGGGTTTCACAAGCATCAGCATCCAGGGTATTGCACCAGTTCCTGAATGCCATGTCAGCAGATGTCAGTGATCATGCATATTTCCCCAATTCCCATGAAGTATTGGCCAGCAATATGCGCCTTTTCCAGCAAATTGCAAAATACCCTGAGGTAGTGGGTGCAATAGACTGCACGCACACACGCATCAAAGCACCAGCTGGTGAGCGGGGTAGGGCCTACTTTAACCGCAAAGGCTTCCCCTCCATCAACTGCCAGGTCATGTTTGATGCCCAGGGCATAATACTGAATGTGTGTGCTGTGCTGCCCTGGAAGCAACCATGATTCCCATATCTGGCATCTGACACAGCTGTACCAGACATTTGCCAGTGGGGACATCCCTCATGTTCACCTAGTGGGGGATGCTGGATATGCACTGGAGCCGTGTCTGATGACACCCATCAGAAATGTACACACACCTGAACAGGAACGCCATAATGAGGCACACGCACAAACATGAAATGTAATCGAGCATGTGTTTGGGCTGCTCTAGTCACAGTTCCGGTGCCTGGACACATCTGGTGGAGCCTTGCAGTACTCACCAACTACATGTACCCAAATTGTCATGGTATGTGCTATGCTACATAATATGATCCTGCGAAAACAGCTGCAGCAAGAGCAGCATAGGGCCGGGCCAAACAGCCCCCCACCATTGCCAAGGCCATCACAGGCAGAGCGTGACTAGGAGGAGGAACAACCTGAGCCTGCCCCAGTAGGCAGAAGGAAGTGTGCCCAGTATGCTTTGGCCGTGGTAAAGAGGCAACGCATAGCACATACACTGGCTCAGTGGGAACCCTGGAAATGATACCTCTCTCTGACTCACACATATAGTAAAAGGGATGCCTAACTTGACACTGCCTGTTTTCAAACATGTATAGAGAGTGTACTATGTGCATCCAACATAGGCAGCCCTGCAGCACCACCTGAGGCATGATTGCCATGTTTTACGCTATATAAAGCAGTGCTAAACAGCTTTTACCACTATTTAGTATATGTAAACAAAATTGCACACACTAACTAGCACAACTTTGGGCAATGTTGAGCAATATTGGGCAACGTTCAGCAATGTTGGTTAACGTTGAGCAATGTTGGGCAAGTTCGGTCAAAGTTGGGCATAGTTGAGCAAAAGCAGGTAAACATGCTCATATTTGCTTTACTGGTCCTTAAGCAGTCTGGTCTGTCCAGTAAGAAAATATAAGGCAGTGACAATCCTCAAACCCAGGATACTGTGCACTATAGTCACAGTACTGAACCACTAAACCATGACAGTATTTCACTTGTCAGCCTATATGAAGAAATGTTGATAAGTCTATCCAAAGTGTCTCATGGAAAACCTGCAGGCACAGCATAATCCCTGTAGAGTTATGACACAAAGGTGAGCCCTGCAGTAAAAATACAACTTGATTTTCAACACACATATAGTATAAATGTTAATATTGGGCATGTTCACACATGTCAACAAATGTAGTGGACTTCAGACAGCAACATACTGAAAGGTCACACTGGGCATGCTCACACACTTGAATAAATGAGGCAAATGTCAGGCAACAACATACTGAAAGGCCAAACTGGGCATGCTCACACACTTAGGCCATGTCTGAGTACAGCAGTGGACCACACATATCTGGCAGTTGCATGAGTTAACCCAGGAACCTCTCACTATTCACCAATCCTGCCTTGTGCACCCAGTTATATGACAACAGACACATATATAATATATTGGGACCCTGTCATAATCAAATATGTTCTACAGATACTTAGGCTGTTCATAGAAAGTGGAAAAGCAAAGAAGATAAAAAATCTGCAATCAGTATCATCAATAAACAATGTGCACTCCAAACATTATCCAATCCAGGTTATGGAAAGATGATCTGCGAAGGAGTCCATACAGAACCATGACACTTCCTTCAGCTATGTCATAAATAGCAATGTACACTCATATATGTCCTGAGTCAGGGCCAACTGTAAATGACTGACAATGCCAACATCCTGTCAGACAGGCCCATACATACATACCCACCTCCCACTGACAAAAGGCCCTATCATCATACCAGGATATATCACATGTAGAATGGGTAAACAGCTCCTTCCAAAGCTGAAAACATGGCAGCAATTGGATTACATTGTTTCCCTATATGTGTCATAAGTGAACTGCAGAACAAACAGACCCTGCACCTGAACAGTCTGTTGAGCTTCACCCTCTCTACAGGATATGAAACTGTTGAATGGGTTACAGCAACATATGGCACACTCCACAAGTGTTGGTGCACAACAGACCATGGGGACTATAGTCTTATAAACCTATGAAGTCTGATCTGCAAGGCCATGGAGTCCATCATGATTGAAGTCATAAACAGAGCTATTGGAAGCCTACAAACACACAACCTTACCAACTTTGGTTTGGTCATGGGCAGATCATGGTTCCCAAACCTGCTAGACTGTTTGCAAGGCAGCCACCCAGGACATACATCAATGAAATGAGCTACACACGTCCCACATAGACTTTGAATAGCCCTTTTCCAACATCCCAGACACATGTCGTATCCACAAAATCAACAACATGTGCATAAATATGTATTGTCATCTGATGGATTGGCAACAGGGCCACAGATAGATCACACAAGGTAAGAATTGTGGAGTCCTGTTCAAGCTGGTAACACCTGCTGTCCCCCATGGCTCAGACCTGGGATTGCTTTACACACATTACCATATCTAGTCTGATGATGTCAGCATCCTACAAATATAGCAGGATGAATGAAAACACCTAGTAAAGCATATAGCGTGTTGTGTTAATGCATATATCTCTAATAGCATAAAATAGTTAAGTAGGGGTTTGAATCCTGCAATTGTTGAGTGTGTGTGTGTGTGTGTGTGTGTGTGTGTGTGTGTTGGGGGCGTATGTTTTTTTGTGATTTCCTTTGAGAGGAGTGCCCTTTTTGGAGACTAGGAAAACACCTTAAAAGTGGTATATTCCTCTTTGGCAAGTCTGATGATGTCAGCATCCTACAAATATAGCAGTGGAAATGAAAATGCCCAGTAAAGCATACAACGCGTCGTGTTAATGCATGTTTTTCTAGTATCATAATATAGTTAGGTAGGGGTTTGAATCCTGCAATTGCTGAGTGTGGGGTTATATGTTTCTGTGTTATTTCCTTTGAAAGGAGTGCCCTTTTTGGAGACTAGGAAAGCACCTTAAAAGTGGTATATTCCTCTTTGGCAAGTCTGATGATGTCAGCATCCTACAAATATATCAGTGGAAATGAAAACTCCCAATAAAGCATGTAGCGTGTTGTGATAATGCGTATCTTAACAAAGTTAGGTAGGGGTTTGAATCCTGCAAGTGGTGGATGTGTGTAAATGTGGGGGTGTATGTTTCTGTGTGATTTCCTTTGAGAGGAGTGCCCTTTTTGGAGACTAGGAAAACACCTTAAAAGTGGTATATTCCTCTTTGGCAAGTCTGATGATGTCAGCATCCTACAAATATAGCAGTGGAAATGCAAACTCTCAGTAAAGCATATAGCGAGTCATGTTAATGCGTCCTTCCCTAG
Source organism: Protopterus annectens (assembly GCF_019279795.1). Classification (NCBI taxonomy): domain Eukaryota; kingdom Metazoa; phylum Chordata; order Ceratodontiformes; family Protopteridae; genus Protopterus; species Protopterus annectens. The sequence goes on along the minus strand of NC_056728.1, from coordinate 1,487,907,979 downwards.
TATCATAACATAGTTAGGTAGGTGTTTTAATCCTGCAATTGCTGAGTGTGTGTGTGTGTATGACACTGTTGGTCAATGTGTTGTGGTTTTTGCTTTTGCTTTTACTACTGTATGACATATCAGTATAACAACAGTATGTGCATTGCACACTTCAGGTATCTGTGTGGCAAATACATATATGTACATGTGACCTCAATTAGTTCATAGGTGTGAAGCCTGCTTTCTATATGAATGCATCTGTTACCTTTGACAGATTGTGCTGTTGCTTCTCAGACTTTAGGTCACTTATGTATGTTTGTGACAAGGCCAGCCACTGTAGTGATCTGTGGCCTAGGTCATCTGTGTCACACACACCCATGACAGTTTATATAGAATAGTGTGAGTGAGGGTTCATGCCTGGGGTATATTTCAGACATGTTCAAACACAACAAAGTCTGTCAACAATGGACATTCATTATAGGTGTACAACAACTTTGTGGATATGCATGCAGACCCCTTATTGCTTATGTGATACACCGAGAGACTTCAGAATACCTTTGGAAATGTGAATACCAAAGGACAGATGACATAACACTTGGCTGTATGTACACATCGGTACCTGTTTTACATGTTGGGGGCTACTACCTATGTGGTACTGTCGGGATACTATGTTTAGTAAATGTGGATGACTATGTTATAGCTGGCTTATAGCTTTACAGCATGAGTTGGACAACAGGTATCTGTCTGTATGATACCCTTGTGGAGGATAAGTGTCTCATCCGGAGAATGCATTGTAGGTCATTATATGCATTTCCAGATGTGGACGGACATATCCCTAGTGTGTTTGCTTGTACCTAAGAGGACTATATGCCAAACAGGAGTGATCCCAGGAATGGGTGGCGGTCAATACCACTGGTTACTGGTATAGTATAGTACCGGAAGGATTCAAATGCTACTGAGTTTACTACATCTGTGTGTCATTTGTCAAGACATCATCTAACAATTGGTTATAGTCAGGCTGTAGTGGTTGTGTATACTACCAGAATGCAAACTAATGACAGATAGTAACAGTATCACCCACAGCACAGTGTCAAACCATGTCATACACACATGTGTACCCAAGTTAAAACATATGTATAGAAAAATGCATACTGGCCACCAATAGAAACTATGAAGTGTTAACACTGTGTAATACAGGGCATGTCATCCTTCCCATGTGTCCACTATGCACGTACATGCAGACAGTGCACCTCCACCGTGTTCACAAATGTACACCTGCAAATCTGTACTGCACACATCACACACGTACTGTCCACTCACCAACACATGCAGCCAAAACTACACACATCAGCCAAGTGGCACATGGGTGGACAATACATTTTTGGAATTAACACTGGTGTAAACAATACTACATTGATAATCATAGCTTTAATGCATCATGCCTGCTCAGATATACCTACAAGGATATCATTACACTTTACTGTTGACAACATGCTAACATTGCTATACTGTTATAAAGTCACCCTGTGCATCATCACCATGTTAGCCTGTTCCTGCATCAATGTTACAGATGACAGGAAGTGGCAAAGTTTGATCATATGCACAGGGTATGTTGTTGGTTTGCCAGAGCCCAACATTGACCCATCCAGTCGACATGTATGTGTGTGTGTGTGTGTGTGTGTGTGTGTGTGTGTGTGTGTGTGTGTGAGGGACAACAGTACAGCATGGGTCAATGTTGATGTAATGTGTGTGTGTCTGCATGCACACAGTTCCACCATGTGGCTGCCATATACGGGAGTTTGTGGGACAGCCACAGACTGTACCTGCCAGGCTGTACAGATCACCATCTCTGGCCACGGACACAGTACCTGTGCCTGACAGGGGTGCCACGGACAGTATCGGGTACTAAACCAGACTGGGTACTATCATCAGAGGCAGAGGGATGTTGACTGGTCCCATGTCCCTGCTGGGACTGGCCAGAGCCATGTGCATGTGGTCTTCTATGACAGTCTATTGACAGCCCAGCCCCAACATTGCTGGGGCTGGTACTGCCACTATGGGAGCGGCTGTGACTTGTGTGTCATCCGTGATGACTGCTAGCTGATGATGTTGCTGGCATACATCCATGTCGACGTCTCAGCCATCCTGCACTGTCCTGGCACATGGACATGACATTGCGGAGGACATCTAATGTCTCCCCCCAATGTCTATCAATGACCTCGGTGTAATTACGGATGGCACCGGCAAGGTCATGGATACTTTCATTGATAGCGGTGTTATGGGCCCTCTGCGCCCTTAGTCCCTGCCTGGTGTACCGTTCCATACGTGCCTATGCCTGCATTACAGCCCGGAACATACCTGAGGTTGTAAGACCTGTGGGGGCACGTCTGCCAGGGGCATTATGACCAGCAGTGCTCTCACGAGAACCCCTGGACATCTGCCTATGTGGTACCGTTCCAGGAATCTGGGTATGGCTGCTGTGAGGGGATGCATGTGCCATAGATACCACACTATCCTGGTCAATGCCTACTGTATGCTGTCCCTCAGCTAAGGTCATTGGTGATGAGGGATGTATGGGCAGTATGAATGTGCACATAGATGGGGTGGAAAGCTGTGTACTGTTGATTCACGGCCCAATGACAGACCCTGTCAAACCTGCCTGTGCCACAACACATGTATCATCATTTCCACTATTTGTGGCAGTGACTTCAGGTTCCCTGCTGCACTCAAACAAAACAACCTCTGCACCTGTGAGAGGAAGACAGGAAACACACTTTACAATCTGTACATGATGTTAGCACAGATGCACACATGCACACATGAACACATGCACACATGTACACATGAACACATGAACACATGCACATATGCTCACGTGCACACATGCACACAGAACACATGCACACATGCACACATGAACACAGGAACACATGAATACATGCACACATGAACACATGCACACATGCACACATGAACACATGCACACATGAACACATGCACACATGAAAACATGAACACATGCACACATGCACACATGAACACATGAACAAATGAACACAAATACACTACTCACTAAAGTAGACACACACACACACACACACACACACACACACACACACACACACACACACACACACAGACACACACACACACAGCAATCCAGAGCATACTCATTAGTGGTTGATGGTGGAGTACAGTATCACAAGGCAAAGCGTCCTATCACACGTGTCAGCATGCAGGATGTGTGTTGCTCAACAGCATGCAGTGCGAGTGCAGAGAGTCCTTGTTAATAACAGTATACATGTCTTTGATGCATGTGTGTTGTTCAGTGATTGGCCTCACCCTGGAACACAATATGTACATGGATACAACATTGCTGTGCAAGTATTAAATGCTTTTCAATGTCCTGTGCACCATCACTCACAGGTATACATGCCATGGCTGGATGCACACAACTGTCAGGTGTATAGCAATGAATGCTATGTGTAGTACTGTAGTTACTGTAACTGGATGTAGTGTAGTACCATGAGCCATTATCAGGCAGCATCATGCGGTCACTCAAGGCCACTAATGTGTGCCACACTGGCAACTATCTTGCAGTACCTGAACTGCAGAACTGTGGCCACATTAACCATTTCACAGGCAGTTGTTTCATGGGTATGTAAAGTGTTCAATAGGGAGCATTGCCTAACATGAATGTGTTTTGTGTTGAAGAGTGTCGCACCACACTCCATGATATGCCTCTACCCCTCAGGTATAGTATGTGTGCTGTGTGGATGACATTTGGGATACTGGAGTCTGACCTTACAGCAGGTGTCTAAATATGCCATGTGTATCATATTAACACGTACTGTGTATGACAAAGTGGTGTATGTTGTGTGCATGTGTATTGAGTCTGCCTATACAATGTCCACTACAGTGTACCACAATTGTTTGGGATGCCCTGTGTATTGCATGTGTTTGAGGCACCTACTCATGTTACTGGGATGTGCATAGTCCCACAGAAAACATGCAGAGCATGCATTATGTGTAGGTGTTTTACATGTGTATATGGCCTACAACTTACCTATGACATGCACATGATATTTGCTATATTAAATGTAGAACACTCACCAGCATGGGTCTGCTGTCTTGCTGTCACACCAGAGGGACCTACAAGGATATGAGACAGTTTGTCAGTGTCAACAACTATGGCATTGCTGCTGTGAGTTTGCAATTTTACAGTAATATAATGGTTGACAGTCACAGGCATGCAGATTATGTTCCAAATTATCAGTATTGCACAACACCAGGCTCCACATCTTCTAAATACACAGTACACATCTGACATATGCATGTTCTAACAATCGAGCTAACAGTAGCCTACAGATATGCCATGTTACCTGCACGCTCCGGGTCAACTTGCTGGGTGACTCCGGCCTCCATGATGACACATGTCTGTTGTAGTGGTTGGCCAGGAGCCACCACGCTGAGGAGCAGCTCTTCCACTCTGTTGAGGGGTGGATGTAATGCTGCACCACCACCTGTGGTAAGTTGTTGTCTGCGGACATCGGAGGCATGCTGCCGGACATGACTAATTAAATCACTGCAGTGATGGCGTACCTGCTCATAAGTCCGGTTATGCATGACTATGTTATTAACCAGATGGACAACATCTTGCCACAGTGCAGTGCGCTCATGCTGGTCCTGGCTGGTTCTGGAGAACAGCAGGGTGTGATGTTGTACTAGGGTGGATATTATGATTTCCTCCTCTTCAGGGGAATACGCAGGGTTGTGATGGTGAGACATGTCCCTGGAAGACAATAAAACAATAATTGTGAGAAAGTCATGTGGCACACTTAACATTCTAAAGTACAGATATCAATAAAATGCCATATATAGCAACCTATTGGCTGTCAGTAGATACACACTTTTAATACCACATATCAGTGCTCAGCCCACAACTGCCTGACAGTGCCTGGCACGTTCTATATATTAAATCATGTTCTGCACAGCAACAAAATGAAACCAGTATGTAAGACTATACAACAGTACATGGCACACTGTATGTGACACAATGCACCACCTAGCCACAGGAGGTATATATGAAGCTAATGCATACAGAAGTATGTCATCCATTGAAATGAATGTAAAGTACAGTTACAGTACTACTAGTACACCACACTACTTGTTGATAGCAAACCCCTAAGTAACATATGTGCACATTCATCAATATAGATGGCATACTGCTGTACTACACTATACATGTTGCTAGATATGCACTTATATCCTGTAACACACATACAACCGAGGCCATGTTACAGGCATACCCAGACACACATCAGATATACCTACAAGACACAAAGGTATGGCAACCCAGATGAGCTTTACCTGTGTACCATACAGTACTGTGTGTCAGCACTTACAAAACCTTATGCCTGAGGTATGTAATGTGTGAAGACTACAGGTAACAAAACAGTGTTTCCATGCAATGTGGATATACACCATACTGTGCTGTTTAGGCCTACAGCTTCAGGTAGTACTACAGTTCATGCGGGATTTGTATTCACTAGTGTTAACAATCAATAAGCATACCTGTACTGCTTTAGCCTACAATGGCACACTCCAGTCAACACCATGGGACTACGTCACACCGTATGCCATACTGCTTTTCCTGCCTAGCAATAGCATACATATCTTTTGTGGGGATCAGAGCTAGAACATTACATACCATGATATAAACAGTTTCCCACTAGGCTATCACACATATACACAACGTTGACACATTCACCTACACATTCACCATCACACTCAGTCAACTTCACATAGCAATTAATGCAACAAGTACATGCGTGTGTGTATCGGGTCCTAGGTAGCTAATAGGCTATTAGCCATAGGGCCTATAGAAGCCTAGCCATATGGTATCCTGCCCTTCAACAACCATGTAATTTAAGTTCATGTGCACCTGTCATGCAGAGCCTCAGAGGTGATTCCCGGGTTGAATTTCCTATCTCACATCCATTCATCATGATTATTCATGACGACTGCTAACGAGGACCTTTCTTTGCTATTGATAGGTAGTTGGTTCCAGAGTATGGTATGTGTCTGAGATGAGAATGTACCACTCCAGCATGTTCTGCTTTTTGACGTTACAAGGTTTAGATCAGTACAGTGTGTAGCTTGTAGGGATTTTGATCTGTTTACATGGAGCATGTCCAACTCCTGTTGGTTTGGCATAGCTTTGTATGTTAGGCAGTGGTTGCCTCTGGGTAGACGGTATGTGACACAGTGTAGCTGTGGTTTTGTAAGACAGTCTGCATAGGGCATCTGTTTGAGTCTGGTAATACTCTTTGTGGTGTCTACAGTTGCTGTAGATGTCTTCTGAGGTACATACCAAAAGTGCCATTGTACTCTATGATGGGTTTTATGACTGATGAGTAGAGTGGAACACTGACCTCTTTTTCCATGGATGACACACCTTTTCTGATGACATGAGGACTGTACACAGTTTACATGACTAGTGTGGCACTATGATTATCAAAAGGGACACTACTGTCCACCTGTGTCCCGTGGTCTCTTATCACACTTTTGGTGTTAGATTACCACCTATGTGGTAGTTCATGGGTACAGGGTTTTTAACAAAAGGGATGGCAATACATTTACAACATTGAGCTTGAGCGTACATATAAACATCCATTGGTGTACATATAGATTTACATATAGGCACATATACAGTCCACCTTTCATGGTGGGAATATCAATTATGCAAAGGTTGAGAGGGATACAGTTATGTAATAATATTGCACAGTCATGTGCAGTATGCATTGAAGGTATTCTCAGCCCTTGTATCTTTAGCAGGACTCCCTGTCTGGAAGACTAAAACCTAACAAATCATACCCACAGCATTTAAACACCATATGTCATATACCAGCACTGTATGCTGTCTTGTTTGCCACACACTATGACCTACATAAAAATATGCACATAACAACCTTCACCAACATATATATGTCCACTCTTCACAAACAGTCGCAGTATGTCCCTTGCTCTATGCACATGTTAAGATGCTAATATATCTGACACATAAATATCTCTCCATATGTGTGTGCCATACACACACAAGGTCCACACTGTTGTAAGTCCGTAGACCTCACGGGTGACCTGTTGGGCCTTGCTACAACATGAACAGTTGTCACATGTGTGCATAACAATACTATTACAGGGAGTATTTATAGCTGCTAATTCTACATTACTATACTAGCCTGGTACAGCAGTTGCCAATGCTAAGCTACACATTATATGACTATCATGCATTGGTTACTCTGTCACATCCAGGTTTATATAGCTGTTTGCACTACTCCCCCAAACAGCCATTATACACAGTACTGTACAGAACATAGATAACATGATCAGATGTTTGACATTTAATGCTGAGCTACATATGTCACAGTTATGTCCCCTGCACACAACTACACACTAATTTGTCCATGGCAGTAGTTATGCATGGCATCAGTGCAGACATACCTACTGCTGCCACATATGCATGTTTCAAAGTATGTACAGTACTATTCATAAACATCTACTACTTGCCGGTAACCACATATCTGTTACATACCTGTTTGTCACTTTCAGGTCCATCTGTGTATGTTTTGACAATTTTTTTAATTTTTTTTTTGTTATTAATTAAGTAAAGTTTGCTTTTACTTAATTATTTTGGTTATTAATTAAGTTTTTTTTTACTTAATTAATATTTTTGGTTAGTAATTCAGTAAATTTGTTTTACATAATTAAATTTTAATTTTATTAAGTAATAATTTTTTTTTACTCCTCTCCAGGTTTACAGATGCTATAACACGTGCAATGTAATGATTGCATGCGGGGATAGCAAGTACAGTCTGCTTTTATAGGTATCTGCACATGTGCATGTGATGCCCTCTGCACCAATTGGTGCCCAGCATTTGGTAAATGCATACTGCCTGCTGTGTGGTAATTGCAGTACTCACAGTCATAGCAACCCAATGCTTTAAATTGCTAAGTTATGTAGGCGTAGCCCTTTCAGATTTCCAGAGTGGAGCCCATGCTTGTTTGCTGTGGACACTGTTGTTTAAGTCAGAAGTTTGGTATACTTCTTATATCTGAAGCTAGAGGTGTAGACAGTGATGTACATATTGTACTCAGACTTGACTGTTGCCACTTCCAGTACAGAGCTATCAGTGTAGAGTTTCACTCACCCCTACAAATGCTTACACAAGATATATGTGAGTATGTATTTTCTTTTCTACTAATATAAGTAACTGCCCTACAAATTAGTTATTGAGAAGTATTCTTTTGGCACATGAACTGTTTGTGAACTGTTATACTGTGCATATTAATGTACTCACTTCTGCAGGGTTTGTGTTTTTTATTGTTGACATTAGCACAGAATTCTCAGGAAAACTGGACAATTCCAGTACTGAGTATGCCTACCGACATCCTTGGTAGACCCCAAAACACACGTATATTTAAAATTTGGGGGGGGGGTGCAGACATACAGAGAGCATTATGTATTATTGTGTGAATGTTATCTTACTGGACTTAAAGGATTGGTGTATACCTGTTAGTTTATCAAGGCAGGTGGTCTGTCTGCATAGTTCCCAACTGTGAATCTATCCAGATGGTAGCTAGATGTTAGCCTGTTATTCTTTGTCTGTGCAACCCACAGGTGTTTTCAGCACTGGTACAATGGCATTGTTACAGTCAGTTGCTACCGGTACATGGCTACATCCTTTGGTATTTCTGTGTTGTACTCCTACATAAGGGTATGCTTGTGGAAGTCCTCCCAAAGCTATTTGCAGAGGGTGTAACAGCCGAAAAGCTGATATGCCTGTGTGTTTGTGCCTCTGCCAGGCCTATGAAACACTCAGATACATATTTGCATGGAGTCAGGGATAGGTAGTTAAAAGTGAGGTACACCTTCCAAATAATAGAGACAGTAAGTGTAGACTTGAGTGAAGCAGTGCATATGGATTAGTACAGCTTTTATGAAGTACAAGCGGTGTCTACTGTTATTATTGTCATTATTCATTGTGTAATACACCACCTCTCTGACTAACATCAGTACTTTTCAGAGGGATTCAGAGGGACACAGCTAAAATATGTTTCACAATCAGGGACATCCCTGAAAAGTAGTCACAGTTAGGAAGTATGGCCTCTGCCCTAATCAGATATGCCAGTGTTTGTCCTGCTATGATACTGTGTAGGGGTTGTAAAGTGCATCTATAACATTATCTGCTGCTAGAATGGCTGCTTCTCTTATCACAGTCATGTAATGCAATTCCACAACAATTGCTGGTAAAGATCCACAGAACAAGCTTTGTGTTATGGCCTTCCTATTTTTCCTTTACATTCACTCATTGTATTGCATGATATATTTATTTCAGCACCAAGTTATTGTATATTTGCTGTGGCTTAGCGGTACTGCTTGCAGTCTAGTGTGACCAAGGTCTGGGGTTCGAGACTGACAGATGTGTTTTATTTTGCTACTGAGCAGAACAAGGGCCCTGACATACAGAGTGACTAAGGCAGTTGTAAGCGGGTTTGCGTGAGTTTGCATGATGCTTAGCAATGCTTAGCTAAGCGCACACATGTGCACACTCGCTCAAACCCGCTAACTACTGCTTAAAAGTGCTTACTCCCGCTAACCCCCGTGCTAATTTCTTTGAAAGAAAAGAAAATGGGGGGATAGGAAAGTGGTGAAAAAGGGGGCACAAAGAGGGAAAAACAGTAGGGAAACCAGCTCGGGATGTGCAGGACGAGTGTAGGGAAGGTCCATAGCTGCCCATTTCTTTACCAGCAACAGCTGTGCATATGTTAGATATTTGGAGTGAAATTTGAAACCTTCCACCCCTGAGAGAGGGGTGAGGACAACAAAGTATGTTGTACTGCCAATTATAATTATCAGTTTACATGTCCAGTGGACATGTGTGCAAAATGGGCAGCTATGTATGGGGCGTAATTTTTTTGTGGGAACAGATTGCCCTTTTTTTTTTTTTTCAGGTGAGAGTGTAATGTGAGGTAGAGGAAGTAGATATATTTGGGGAGGTAGGTTGTGGAGGTAAACAGACAAGACAAACAAGACACATACAGGGGTGGAGTATGACACATGGGGTGGGTGAACACAATTGACGGGGACGGATGTTTGGAAATCGCAAGCCCATGAGCCCACAGATGGTAACAGTGGAACTGAGATCCCCACCCATGGGCAGTCACCATTGCACCTTCACAGCCCCGAGGGTGGCTGTGCTGGGGGCTGCGTAGGATGGGCAGGCTCACCCATGAGTTGCGCCACTTTCGCCTCAAGCTGGCATAGGGGATCAGCAACTGAACGCTGGATCTCCCTACGCACCACAACCCGGACCCTTCGGAGGGTGACAGGTGGCCCTTCTCCGCCCACACTTGCACAGGGGGGCGAGCCCCATCCCCTGCAGCTCTTCCACACGAAGGTGGCACAGGACCAACGGAGGAAGGGAGCCCAGGTGGGCACCGGACCTGCTGGTGCCAGGTGCAATTGTCAGCTGAGGAGGGACAGGTGGGTCCGCTGGGACCGGCCTTCCCATACGTTCTGTGATTAGGTGTGTTTAATTACAACATAGACAACAGCATTCTAAATTAGTTGTAACAGCATACAGTAATATTCCCATTAACCCAACACACCAGGGTTCCAACAGTTGAACAGCAAGCATAACACATGCATATATTGAATGACAGTGGACATTACAACAACATGCAGGGATGATTGGTGGCAACAGGCCACCAAGATTGTGGTGTTTGAACAGGACACATGCATCAAAGTAAATGCAGATATTTATAGAACAAGAGGACATATGTCCCAACAAATGTTTTGAGATTAGACATACCCATTGAGGTGTGGAATTGCATTGTTCATGCACATACAGTAGGGTGTACAAAGAAACCTCCATTAACATCATATAAGTACTTTTAGTCTACACTACATTCCTATTGACTGCAGGTGTATATCCCCTACATATATTATTACACTAGGCGACATGCATTAGGTTGTGTAATGGGTTTGGCTAGTTCATTATATACCTGACCTATATCTGACATACTAACTGTCCAAGATGCAGATGTTACTGCTACATAGTTATACATTTTATTTATATTTATATATCTACATATCTGGATGTGTTCACGTGACATTTTCAGTTAAATTTCTACAGAACCCTACATTTCATGTAGCACACTCACATTTCTGGGGAACACATTAACAAGCTACTCGTGTGCCAGATTTACCTTTGCATGCCAGCCATTAACCGAATCTTGAGGACTGTATGTATGCTTCACAGCTACTGGCACTTCCTTCATCCACTTTATATGGGACTGCCCAACTGTGGGTTGACAGCACTTAATACAACAGTACTATTTATATAATGCAAGGGTACAACAACATTTCAAAGTAAGTGACACAGACACACTCCAAGTATTATACCTTTATTAATTACATAGCACACTTTTCTACAGGCTCTCTCATTTACTTGATAGTACAGTGCATATGGAAGACTTATTCAAGACATATTATACCTTTATTAATAGGTTACAACACTGTTTTATAGGCTCACTCACTTATTTTATATGACAGTACATGCAGAGATATTATTACGGACTTATTTTACCTTTATTAATGGGTTACTACACTCTTTTTCTGGCTCTCTGACATATTTTATATAACAGTACATGCAGAGGAATTATTCAGGGCATTTTATGGCTGTATTATTGGGCTACAACACTTTTATTCAGGCTCTCTCACCTATTTTATATAATACATGCAGAATAATTACTAACCTGCCTGGTGGCGCAGCTTTGCAGCCTATCTGCATAGGCTTGCTGATTCGCAGCATGGACACCTGCAGCTGTGAAGTAAATGAAGGGATATTGAGACATGCCTATCCATTATATAGACTAAGTTAGCATGTCTTACATATTGCATTCCATGGCTACCTACACATGTCACGGGCCTCCTGTATCCATTGGTTCAGTAGGTCCTGCTTCCATCTCTTCAGGTCTGCATGGTGGTGACGGACCTGCTCACCAGTCCGAGAGATGCCTGTGGCACTGGTGAGATCATGAGCTAACCGGTTCCAAGCCTCTGCTTTATACTCCGTCCCTTGGAACTGGCCCTGCAGGAGTCTTGACTCATGACTGTGGACAAGGAGCCAAACCATGTATTTTGACTCCTTGATGCCCGAGCGTTGTGCTCAAAAGCGAGTACCTTCTCCAGCACCAGCCATTCTAACTGCAGATGGGAGCTACAATCAGTTATGACAAGTATTCCTGCCTATGGAGCTTAAATATGTCGCATTTCCCACACTTTTTTGTGATTGGCCATTTTTGAAAATTCTCGGCTGACTGCAGACCTGCTTAGCAATGGTTAATCTACCATTTTTAAGTATATATATATATATATATGTTAACAGTGGATGTTTATCCTAAGTTATCATGGCTTAGGGGTTCAGTACTTTGATTATGGTGCACAGTGTCCTGGGTTTGAGCCTTGTCATTGCTTTTTATTTTACTACTGTCCAGACAGGCTAGGGCGTGTGGCTGTGTTTAGCCAACTTTGCTCTTCGTTACTCCACGTTGCCCTATGGTGTGCTGGTTAGCGCGGTGCGCAGCTCCGTGCAAACCTATTGCGCTGTGTAAAGAGCTGCTTAGCTATGAGCAACTATATTGCGCTGGGTAAAGCACTGCTTAGCTATGGGCATTTATATGTCAAGATCCTTCTTATATTTATATATATATATATTTTGTTCACTGATACATAAGCCATTTCAATGCTTTTTAGTAAAATTTTATTCATATATATGTCAGGAATTATTTCATATACTAATTTAAAACATAAAATAGAAAGGGGAGTGGTGGGACTCGAACCATGAATGCCTCTTCTTTGTGCGAAGGCTCTACCACTACGCTATTGGGCTTAATTTGCATAAACATTTCTTATTATGCTCTTTAATGTCGAAATTGCTAACTGCAGCTAAGCAATGGGCACACCCGTGCAAACACGCGCAAATACGGGCAGCTATATCGGGAATTATTAAAAAACATTTAAAGTTTTACATTTTATAACTGAACTGGGGGTTTACAATGTGAGGGAGTGTAGTGTTGGGTATGTAGACATTTGAGCGGACTCGCTCATGTGTGTTGACATTTCACAATTCAGACACTTGCAGGGGCGTGGACCTTTGGACTGCTCGGCAGTCAGACACGCCCCCTGCCTTCCTGCACAGTCCGTGTTAGACTTGGAGTGGAATCAGCATGCCCTCATGAATATGCATGACACGCTGACGTCATACAATTCAACTGCAGTTTCCGAGTAAGACTTATTTAGTCTTACATGGAGGATTCGTGAATCCGGAGTATTGTTTGGAGGTTGGGAATAAAAAATTACCTGTTTAGGCAAATATGTCATGTAAACAGAAAAATGAAAGCATATGTTTTATTGCGGGGAAGAAAAAAACAAAAGAATGCATTTTATTTGTGAGACAGTCAAACATTTGAGGAATAAATTATATATAGAAAAAAATTTGGAAATATAAAAATATGAAGATATAAAAACAGGCATGACTGAATATGGATATTATGAAAATATATGAAAGAACTGGTAAACAGATTTAGATATGAACATTTTCTATATAATTTGGGTCATATGTAGAGAAAGAAATGATGAAATTATGTTTAATGGTAATTGGGTATTGTCACTTATATTAAAGAAGATTAGATTATGGTTATGGAAAAAGGAGTGAAGATCTATATAATAATGGCAAGTTTTGATGTATAAAATATGAAAATAAACCAAATAGTTGTATAAATATATAAACATGCGTATTTATGTATGTATATATATATATATATATATATATATATATATATATATATATATATATATATATTACATATATATAAGACCACTACTCTTTTTGATAGGTGCCATGGGATGTCTTACATCCACGAGCTACTACCAACTCAAGTAGATGGGGCTTCAATTTGATATCTCATCTATAGGATAACACGCTCAAGAGTGAAGCATCCAACTTATGCTGCAATACATTGTCAGTAATGGATCTAGCTGGTGTGTGATACAGCCAACAGCCTTCCACACAAAAGGTGACTGTGCTGTCTGTTGTGCTACTGACACTATTTTTTATTCATAATTCAATGGAACCTACTCATATTCCAATGGAACCCAAACAGGAATTTACAGAATATATACAGTTTTAGATCTGAGAGGTAAGATAAATGAATGAAAAACTATAGCTTGACCCTTTCAGACCATAATGCCATATGCCAAATACAAGGAAGGGACCTAACCGGGGATTCAATAAACTCCATGTATTCTTAGAGTGAAACCTACATGGAGTTTAAGTGTTTGCGTGATGAGCAACAGTGCTAATCACATAAGCAAGTTGCATCTTGCGCTTACATGAATACAAGTGAGGTTGTGTTGCTGGCAGCAGTGTTGTCAGCCAGTATACCATGTAAAGCAGAACTGAGGCATGTAGAACATGCAGACAAGTTTAACTATGGAAAAACGTACTCTGTGAAGTTGTGCAGATTGCCACAATAATCACTAGGGCTGAAATGAATGCAATGAATGCAGTAGCAACACATTATAGGAAAGTGTACTCAGTGCAATGTACACTACAACATGTTTTTGGCACACTAAAATATAGGAGGTGATCATCAAGGGTACATAGAATGCAGTACAAATATACCAGTCTGGGGAGGTGTGTGCATTGAAAAGGGCCACAGACATGAATGGTAGGAATGAAGAAGGAGGAACAAGACATGTACAGCACATATATGTCAATGTATGTACATGCCCAAAATAAATAAGTAACATGCAAATTAATCACATATGTACATATTATGGTATGTACTACTGTTTATAATTCTTGTGTGGATATATTCATATCATCACATAGTTATAGTATAATATGTGACTGTCACACAAGGTCACATATCAATGGAGATGATTGTTTGTGATCTAGACACCCTGATGATCACTGGAGTGGACATTTAGCAAGGGTGATATATACAATAAGGGTATGTGCATATTGTAAAGCTGTGCAAAATGACTTGGTTGAATATGACTGAAATGTCAGTACAACTCTCAGTTAATCAGAAACACACAGTAGTAAACTCATGGACAACAGTAGGCAGAAACAGACACGATTATGGACAAAATATCAGAATAATACCACCATTAATTTGTACCATTGACATAAAATATGTGGTTGTGAGTTATTATACATGTTCTGCAGGAACACACTGTAATGTACAACTATAATGACTTTGCCAGTAATCTACAAGAGGAATCAGCATACCTTCCTCAAAAATGGCCACTTTTTGGAGGTATTAAGAAGGACACTGTTGCACCTCTAGTTTAAATTAGGAGCAATTCTGGCTAGCTGAGAGGTTTGCATGACACATGTCACAATCCACATTTGCAAAAATGTAGGCAATGTTGTCAATGAGTTGTGTATTTACTGGGTGCATCACAGGAAGATGTATCACACATGCATCTTGTATAACACATTGTTGAGAAGTCTACACTGTCAACTCCTAATGGTTATGCATCACAAAGGATACTTATGTATGTCCAAAAAGATGTGTGGAAGCTCATTGTGGCAAAACTAATATACTTGAGTAAAGCATCCCTGGATAACATAGGTATCGACCATATGGATAACAGCACTTAAAAACAACACACTGTTATCAGTAGGTTCCCTACACTACACACAGCTGTGTATGGCATTCATCTGTCACAGTTAATAGCAATGTATATTGTTTCCAGCAGTTGTGACTGATGTGTGAATTAAGATGTGATCCATTATAATGAATGGTACAGCAATATGAGAGACTGATGGCAATGCATTAGTTTGCCAATGTACAAAGAAACTAAAGCACTAAAATGTGTAGCATCAATGAGTGAGGACATTGTCACCATGATACCGTTCACACACCAAATGATACATGGTGCACACTTTACATAAGCACATGTCAAACCCAAGACATATGCCACTGATCACTGCCATGCTGCCATCGCCATGCAAACTTTTATACTACTATGAAATCCTGACATCAAGCATAACTGTTCATGCGAACTATGAAGTGGTAATACTGATGTGATGTACTGGTATGTCCATGATGCTGTTCAGTCACACAATTGTACATCATAGGTTTATAGGTACATTGGAGAGTGCTAGGCTAAATTCCCAGAATTCCATAAAAGCCTAGCTATATTTATAATGAGCTACACAATTTTCAATAGCAATGTGAGCAATGCTCACACAGGTATGTGCCTAAGCTATGTTATATAATACCAACTGCTTCTATTCATGAGGGAGATGGCTGCAACTACAGTACTACAACCATTATTAGCCATACATTGATCTAGGTTGCACTTGAAGAGGACCAGGCAAGGTCTTTGGTTTATGTGACTGGGAAGCTTGTTCCAGAGAAGGAGTAATGTCTGACAGTAGCATCTATCTGTACAACAAGATTTATTATACTAGAGGCTCAGCTACCATGCTTGGATCAACTGACCCTTGTGCGGTTTGTGTTAAAAAAGTGCAACATTTCCATCATGGCCAGACTGGAGAGTGCCCTGTAGGCCAGACACAGATCAACCCTTAATAATCTGTAAGAGATACAATACATTAATAGAGCTTTCAATATCTCTGCATAGAATTTGTTGTTTATACCATGTACCTTCTTTGTGCGATAACTCTGGGATTGTTCCATCTGTTGCAGATGTGTATTGAGGTACATGCAAAAGGGTGCATTGTAGTCAATTATTGTTATGATGAGGGCTGAGAACAATGGAGTTATAATTTCCTTTGATGTGGTTGGCCTGTCCATACTTATGAGTTGTGCCACAGAGTTTCATAGCATGATACTAGGCTATTGACCCAGAGGGTCTTATAAGCCTAGTCAAGAATTTCACCCATGTTCCCTCAAAGTCAGCACCTGTTTCCTCTGCCCAGCATGGACACAGGTGGAATCCCAGGGTTGTATTTTCTCTTTCCTATCCAATCATCCAGGTTCCTCTTAAAAAGGACTAGAGAGGTATTCTGCTTGACATGGAGAGGGAATCTATTCCACAGATGGGGGAGTATTTTTGACAGAAATCTATCCTGCCAACAAGTTGTATTAATGTCATAGACCAGGTTTAGGCCTTCCGTGAGAGTTGGGTGAGTGGAGTTTGTCTTATGGATATGCAGCAACTCCATCAAGGCTGGGTCTGAAATGGCCTTGTATACCAGGCACAGGTTACCTCTGAGCAGTCTGTATGAGACTGAGTAGAGGGGCAGGGATTTTCGTCTATCTGTATAGGATAGGTGTTTCAGACCCTGAATTTTTCTGGTCAGAAATCTCTGTGGTCTCTCCAACTGCTGCATTTACTTGGCAAGGTCCATCCTGAGGGTGACATTGTACTTGATAATGGGTCTGATAAGGGAGGAATACAGAGATGTTATGACCTCCTTGTTCCTAGATGAAATACCCTTATTTATGAGGTGGGCCATGTAGAAAGCCTCCCATACAGCTGAGACAATGTGCTGGTCAAAAGTCAGGTTGCTATCAACCTGGGTGTTCAAGTCCCTCATGATTCATTGCATGCTTAATATGTTGTTATTAATGTGTTAATTAGCGGGGATAACATTTTCCCTAAAGGGGATAATGATGCATTTCTTGGCATTCAGTTTGAGGCCATGCTTCTGTCACCAGTTATTAGTTTGGGTAAGGCCCTCCTGGAGGATGTTCACATCACTAGGGGAATTTAATTCAGTGACCAGCTTGCAGTCATCTGCAAACTTGGTCAGCCACAGACCACTGGTTTTGGCTTGCACCTCAGAAAAGTATGTCCCAAGCAGTAGAGGCCCCAAGAGCGATCCTTGGGGTACACCACTCATTATCGGTCTACTTCTAGAGGTGGCTTCCCCTAGTTTGACTGAGTGTGCTCTATCAGTGAGCCATTTAACTACCCATCTGATAACATACAGGTTGATGCCTAGCTGGGAGAGTTTAGGCATTATGCCCGAGGGGGGAATAGTGTCAAAGGCTTTAGCTAGGTCAATGTAGGTGGTGTGTACCATCTTTCCTTTGTTCATGGCTTTGTTGACTATTTTGAAGAAAATAACCAAGTTTAACAGGCATGATCTCCCTTTGACAAAACCAAACTGTGTGGGGTAAGGCATTTGGAGGTTTCCAATATCCTTGTTTATAAGGTCCACAATAATGCATTAAATGGCCTTGCAGATCAGGCTAGTTAGGCTGATGGGCTAATAATTGCCTGGGTCAGTGGATGATCCACCTTTGTGTAGAGGGATGACACTGACTGCCCTCCATTCAGATGGGATGAAGCCGGTGCTCAGGCTTTGGTTGAATAGGTTGTCTAATGGAGCTGTGAGCTTATATCTGAGTTCATGTAGGCTACAGCCAGGGATGTTAACGGGTCTCATGGACACTGTATTTTTTGCCTTTGAGATGGCATTAAGGACCTGCTCCCTGGTGATAAGGGGAGGAGGTGCAGGTGCTGGGGATGTACTGGTTTACTGATAGGGGGGATGGTGGGTGAAGTTGTCACTGAACCTGTCTGCCAGCAGGTTGGCTATATCTATGGTATTTGTCTATGTGGTGTTATTGACCATCAGTTCAGAGCAGATTTGCGTGTTGCCTTTGAGATTGTGGACATATGTGAAGAAGGCCTTGTGATTTTCTTTGGTGGATGTGGCCAATTTGAACTCAAAGTTAGACTTAGAGGATTTCACCACTGACCTTACTTGCTTGTTCAGGCAAAGGAGAGATTGCTTCCAACTTGGCACCTGCTCCTTCTTGGCCCTGGACAGCAATTTTTTTCCTTTCATTATAGAGTTTGTTTATTGCTGCTGTCCACCAGACAGGTTTACTTTTCTTTGAGGAAGATGACTTGTTCCTGTCAGGTATTGTTGAGTCCATACAGCTATGTTGGTGCTCACATAGTTTTTTTGGTGTAGGCTTAGACATTAATGCTAGTTCCAACTGAAGAGATGGTGGCTGTGAAGCTGCTTATACCTGCTCTGAGGAGATTGTAGTCAGCTTTGGAAACATTTTTTCGTTTGACCCTGCCGGGGGGGGGGGGGGGTCAGGGAAAATGGTGGCTTCAAAAGTAATCACTTTTTGGTCGGATCTTACCAAGGAGGATGATACTGTAGGAGTGCTGCAGTGGCTACTCATGTTGGTTAGGACCAGGTCCAGGATATTTTCACCTCTCATAGGGGTGTCGACCAGCTGATACAATGCATTAACATTGACAAAGTCAAGGAATCTCTGGGCATTCATGCTTGGTCTTCCATTCTATGGCTGAGTGGGTAAAGTCACCCAGGATCAGGGTAGAGGGTTGCATCTTGATGGATTCAAGTAATTCCAGATAGGTAGAGTGGGCATCCTGAGTCATGGTTGGGGGTCTGTAACTAGCTATAATTGGAATAGTTTTTTTGTCAACAGTTAACTGCACTTGGAGTGTCTCCTGTGCATCATACTGTTTGACCAACCTGGAGGTGTATATCTCTTTGATAAATATTGAAACTCCATCTCCTTTGGCTTTGTAGCCCACCATTTGGAGTCTGAAAATATGGTAGGATGAGTAACCTAGTATGGTTGGGGTACTCTTCACAGCTTTGAACCAGGATTCAGTGACTACACATATGTCAGCATCCTCCAGGGCAAGGAATGTTTGCAATGACTGCAGTTTCTTGCTAAGACTCCTAACACTTAGCAGCATGACCTTTAAATTTCATTTATTAGAATTATTCATGTTGGCAATTTTGTGCTCATGACTTTGCCTAAAAAAGGTGCTATGGGGGAGGCAAGAGCCTTTGCCAGAAGCCTAAAGCCCAGGGGAGACAGATGAAGGCCATCTCTGGCAAAGCATCGTGGTCTGTCAGTCATGTCCTCCCAGGCTGTCAGGTACTGGATCCCCTTGGAATGACAGCATAAACTAAGCCAGTTTGTTAAAGTCAATCATTTTCTGTTTGCACTGAGGTATTATTCTGGGTGATGATAGGATGATGCTTAAAGCTATGGACATACCTGCCTGGGGCACATATTCAGTGAGTTCAATAATGTCTCTCTAAATATAGTCCAGAGAGGTACATCTGAAGTCATTCACACCAACATGGACTATGACAGAGTCAAAACAGTACCTGTTGTAAACAGACTTAAGTGCGGGCATGATATGGCAGATTCTAACACCTGACAAGCAACTTACTGTAATTTTCTGCTTGTCTAGCCTGGTGACGAGCACATCTGGGTGTCTCACTGTAGAGTCTCCTATGTCTAGTATATTGGGTTTGTGGTTGGGCCTTAGAGGCTGTGAGACACAGACATGTGTACTATTTGTAATGCTTGTGCTGTGGGTTGTGATGTGCATGCGTGTTTTTGCTTCGGAGGTCTCTTTTGTTTAGGTATGTTTTTGTTGAGAACCCCCAAATATGTAGGAGTGTGCTGTAGAGATGTGGGTGGTGTTAGAGCTGTGGTGTTCTTAGTGTTTATGCAGACAACCTTCTCAGTGCCAGATGTACTGGCTTGTGACTGAGACAGCAAAGATTGTAGGTTCTTAATGCGATTGCATTTCTCAAATATTGTGTTCTTAGGTAGTAGTAGTAGAGGGTTGTCTGTGTACACAAGGCAGTTGCTACACTGTCTCAGGAAGCCTATGTAAACCAGACTAGCAGGAGAAACCACAGGAAATTGTCTATCCATGGTTATCAGAATCTGTGGAAGAGAGGTCAAGAGATAGTAGAGTGGCTACTAGCTGAGGAGGGTGCCTATAGGTGTGAGCAGGGCTGGATAAAATCAATGCAGTAGCTGCAGGTGAGGGCCTCACTCACACAAGAGTGCTGGTAATGGAAAAAATGCAACAGAGATACCTCTCAAAGGGTTAAAACAGCACAGCAATGGTGTGCAATGGGCAAACAAGCACAACCCCATGCAAATGCTGGGTTTAAATACCACAAAAACTAAAGTTAAATAGAAACACTGGAATTGACCAATCAACCCTTGTCCTTGAGCTCTTAGCTCAACACCGTATGCTAGACCAGTTCTAACCAGTTCACTTACTCCCACTAAGTGCAGACAGGCCTTGGCCAACAGAAGATGGTGTAGCAAGAAACACAGGACTCACACAAACAGATCTGAATAAAGCAAAACCTGTAACTGGACTATGGTAAAGATATTGAAACTCTAGAAAGTGTATACACCCCAGTTAAAATGCCAGGTTTTTGTGATATAAAAAAATGAGAGCACAATAAATCATTCCAAAACTTTTCTCACTTTTAATATGACCTATAACCTGAATAAATCAATTGAACAAAAAACAAATCTGTTAGGGGAAAAATATAAAAAATAAAAAACATACGCTATGCTGGTTGCATAAGTGTGCAAACCCTTAAACTAATACTTTGTTGAAGCACCTTTTGATTTAATTATAGCATTCTGTCTTCTTGGGTACACAACTGCCATGAATTAAAGAGACTCTGATTAACCCCAAATAAAGTTCAGCTGTCCTAGTAGGATTTTCCTGACATTTCTTCAGTTGCCTGCTACAGCAAAAGCCATGGTTCACAGAGAGCTTACAAAGCATCAAAGGGATCTCATTGTTGAAAGGTATCAGTCAGGAGAAGGGTAGAAAAAAAATTCCACAGCATTGGATATACCATGGAACACAGTGAAGACTGTCATCAAAAAGTGGAGAAAATATGCAACATTGCAAAGAACTGGTCACTCCAAAATTGATGAAAAGACAATATGAAAACTGGTCAGGGAGGCTGGCAAGGAGATGCAGGAATTTCTGGCAAGTACTGGTTGTGTATTACATGTGATAACAATCTCCCATATTCTCCATATGTCTGAACTATGGGGGGGGGGGGGGTTGCAAGACAGAAGTCCTTTCTTACATAGAAAAATATCCTGGCCTGGCTAGAATTTGCAAAACAATAAATCAAGTCTCCGAAAAGCAGGTCGAACTTTTTGGCTACAATTCTAAAAGGTACATTTGGCGTAAAAACAACACTTTGTATCACCAAAAGAACACCATCCCCACGGGGAAGCATGATGGAGGCAGTATCATGCTTTCGGGTTGCTTTTCTTCAGCTGGAACTGGGGCTTTAGTCAAGGTGGAGAAAAGTATGAACAGTTCCAAATACCAGTCACTTTTGGCCCAAAACCTTCCGGCATCTGATAAAAAGATGAAGATGAAGAGGAATTTCACCCTTCAACATAACAATAACCCCAAGCATACATCCAAATCAACAAAATAATGGCTTCACTGGAAGAAAATTAAAGTTTTGGAATGGCCCAGCCAGATCCCAGACCTAAATCCAAAGAAAATCTGTGGGTTGACCTGAAGAGGGCTGTACACAAAAGATGCCCTCACAATCTGACAGATTTGCTGCACTTTTGCAAGTAAGAGTGGGCAAATATTGCCAAGTCAAGGTGTGCCAAGCCGATAGACTCCCACCCAAGAAGACTGAATTCTGTAATTAAATCAAAAGGTGCTTCAACAAAGTATTAGTTTAAGGGTATGCACACTTATTCAATCTGCTTATTGTACTTTTTTTATTTTTTATATTTTTCCCCTAACATATTTGTTTTTCAATTGAATTATACAGGTTATAGCTCACATTAAAGGTGGGAAAATTTTTGAAATGATTTATTGTGGTCTCATTTTTATATCACAAAAACCTGGCATTTTAACAGAGGTGTGTATACTTTTTATTTCCACTGTAAATATAACAGTAGCAAACAAGAGCAAACTGATTTAAACAAATTAACCAATAAAAAAGCTTGAAACTGAGCCCTATTCCAGCAGTCTTCAATCAGACAAGTTCTAACTGCACACTCCTGCCACTAAGGTGCAGGGGAACCCTCTCCAAAAAAGATGGCTTGGATTTGTGCACAAGTTATACAAATAAAGCTAGATTCGGCAGGTCTGAATCTAGTCTATGCTACAGCAAACAAGGTGCACCAATTTCAGAAAGAAACAGTTCAAATAAGCAGGCACAATGAGCCTTTAACCAGCAATTCCCATCTCACAAGGGCAGAATCTACCATCTCCCCCACAAGAGTGCAGACCACAAACCATCTTAATGTAAAATTACTGGCCTGAAACCTATGCTTAATTCAGAACTTAGACACTTTTAGAATAACAGACACTAAGCCTTCATCCAGCAACTCCCAACTTAGAAGGATGTAAGCTAAATCTCCTGCCACAAGAGTGCAGACCACAAGCCTTCTTAATATGAAACAACTGGCCTAAAGCCCAAGTGCTTAAACCAAAAGGCTTAGAATAACAGTTACAATTTAATGAGGCTACTAACAAGCAGTAATAAATCCATCAGAATAAATGCAATTTAGTACTTTTAGCAAAAGCAAAATAAAGTAATAAAGTATGAAGAAACACAAATACAGTAAAAGCAGATAAATTAAGTGCATTTTTTTCAGGTTAAGTGGGAAGGGATGAAACACGATAATTTAAGGTTGAGAAACTAAGGGGGGGGTTGGCCTTTCCAAATGATCTTTCACTCCACTCATTAGACTAAGCTGATGAGATTAGACTGGGAGGAGTGTCCAAAATTAAGTTTATAGTAGGGGCGGGCAACTCAAATGCCACCAAATTTAAGAACACTAGAAGGAGTGGGCAGGTGGGAGGGGGAACTATTAAAACTCCAGCAGAACAGAAAACGTAAAACAAAACAAATGTAATACTAGAATAAGACAGAAAATAGAAGTGATTAAACCTTAAATAAAGAGCTTCAAATCAAAATTAAATGCAGAGATGAGTGATACTCAGAGCAATGCAGACCAGACAAACACTTCAACTAACTACAGATATTTGTAAACAAAAGAGCAATGCTGTCTCTCAGCTCCTCCCACTAATTAACTGATGTTATTCACAGTTTGCAAATGAATTCTTTAACTTTTTTAACTGACCCTAGCCAAGAACTAACACTCCAACAAAACAGAAAACTTAAAAGAAAACAAATGTAATACTAGAATAAGATAGAAAATAGAAGTAATCAAACCTTAAATAAAGAGCTTCAAATCAAAATTAAATGCAGAAATGAGCGATACTCAGAGCATTGCAGACCACATAGAAGTGATTTGTCACTACAAGATTGCTTTGAATGCCATTGTCGACTGATAAAGTGGTTTAGCTTCTGGAGAATTGGATCTGAAGATGTATGAGTTCTAAGCTCATCAAGACATGAAGAAGAAACATTTCTCACTTCCATGACCTCAAAATCAAGCTGCTCATTGTCATACTGTTCTGTGTTTTTTTCTCAGCAAACTGGATAAAGTATCAGCAAAATATAGAAGTTTGCCTTTTGTGTAAACACGACTGCAATTGTACTTTTGCAATTTGAACATCATGCATTGCAGTCAAGTTGGAGCTGTATGCATAGGCTTTCTCAAAATAGTAACAAGAGATTGAGGATCAGTTTTGATCCGGATAGGTTGACTATAAATATAATCATGGAACTCGGAACATGCAAACAATTGCCAAAAGCTCTTTCTCAATTTGGGCATACTGCATCTCAGTCTGTGTAAGAGTTCTTGATGCATAGGCTACTGGTCTACCCTCTTGAAGAATGACTGCACCTAGACTAAGCTTAGAAGCATCACAGAAAAGAGTAACTGGTTTGTAAACATCATAGTACCTGCGAGTTGGTGGATTGGTAATTTTTCTGTTTCAGGACATCAAATACTCTTTGTTGCTGCTCTGATCATGACCAAATTACATCTTTGCATGTCAGCTCTCTGAGCAGTGCTGAAAGTTAGCTTAAATCTGGCATAAATTTGCCTAGATAGTTGAACATGCCAAGAAAACTTTGTAGGACTTGGACATTGTCTGGAGCTGGCATCTCTAGAATTGTTGCTTGCTTTGAAAGATCTAGTCGTAAGTCAGAACTGGTAAACAAGTGACCAACATAAGTAATTCTAGTAGCCTGAATTTGCACTTTTGAGGATTCAGCTTAAGATTCACCTGATGTGTTCTTTCCAGAACTTTCTTGAGGTTTCTGTCATGCTTGACTTCACCATTGCCTCCTACTAGAATATCATCTACTATAATAGCATGGGGATAGTAAGAAAAAGTTTGCTCCCTTGCATGTGGAAAGACATCACTGGCCTTCTCAGAGGTGATCTCTGCCTAACATACAAAACTATATCAAACCCAGAGCTGTTGGACATGCTCCACTTACAGAAATCCCAATCCCTCCGAGCTACATGCTCTAGGGACCTAAACCTTGTCACCACAATAAACAGAACATGCTGAAGGGATAGAGTCCTGTCACAGAGACGTCCCATACTCTGGAACAAACTACCTATCTATATCAAGCAAAGCTCCTCATTAGCACTCCTCAAGAAAAAAATCTTGATGATCGGATGGAAAATAGGAAATTCACCCCAGGGATCACTTCTGTGGATCTGCTCGACAGGGGCACAGGAAAATAATTTTCTTGGGTGTGAGCACTTTCATCAGCGTAAAACCATCTGACTTCTTCAGATTTGAAGAAGTCAAATAGTTTTACACCGATGAAAGCACTCATATTAAACTGTAGTTTGTTCCTGTGAGCTGGTCGTTGTGCTTTTTTATTTTTTACTAGTTTTATTTGAGCATTTGTGCTTCTAATTTTCTTGGGTGGTGAAATCTAGGGTACCTTTTTGACTAGGCTTATATAGGCCCTAGGGCCAGTAGCCAAGTACCTACCTATGAAATGGCATTATCAGAAATCTGTATCTTCCAAATGTCATACTGAATGTGGTTAACAATGAAGATTTTTGTGAAGAAATTTTGCCAAAATTAACTCTCTGCATCTGAAAGAAAAAAGCAGTGATGTTGGGCATGAGGGCAGCAATCTCTTCGACTGTGCACATTGGATGATGAGGCCTTTTTAATGCTTTGCTCAGATCTCTTGGTTCAATGCATATTCTGATATCATCAAAGATTTTCTTATGATCTATTATCATGGAGAATATCCATTAAGTAGGTTCCTCTACTGGACAAATTACTCCTAGCTGCACCATTCTGTCTAGCTTGGCTTTGACTCTGTGCTGCATAGCTACTGGAACATTTTGTGCTGGTCTGCTAACTAGGCTGACCTCTGGGTCTAACTTTATGGAGTACACAACTGGTAGTTTGCCAAGTTTGTCTGTAGAAATATCAGCATACTGAAAAAAATAATGTGTATGAAATTTGAGCTGTTATCATGCAGGCTTACATGGTGAACTTCTTTATTAAATGAAATCAATCCCATTTTCAAACTGTCTCTGACCTAATAATGTCTGAAAGTGTCTCTTGACTATGAAAAATTGCAAATCACAGCTGTTCCCAGCAGAGTAATATAAAAGCACTACTGAGCCTTCAGTTTGAGTCTCTTCACCACCATAAGCAACAAGCTTCACTCACTTTGTCAAATCAAGTTGTTCTGTGGCTCTTACTCTAGCAAATGTTTCTGCTGACATAACATTGCACTTTGAGCCAGTATCTATCTTTGAGCTTTACAGGACTCCCATTAATCCAAACAGTACACAAGGTCTCATTCTTTGCCTATAAATCTACTGCATTAACTGTTTTACCAAGCACAGACATGCCATCAACATAAAAAGTAGGGTCACAGCTTTTTAACTAATCAACTTGCCTCTTGGAATACCCTCTTTTAATAAAATAATTTGCCTTATTTGATTTACAAAACCTTTTGAAATGATTCCACTTATTGGAACAATGACACTGGTGACCAAAAGCTAAGCCCTTTTCTCTTTTGGGATCATGATTTCCACAAGAATTATGACATTTGGTGATAACATTTGGTACAGCAGCTAGCTTCATTGGTGTATAGCTGGTATTAGAAGTGGAGGTAACCATGAACCCTTTTTGCTTTTCTCAGTATGTCCTGGAATTTGCTGGAAAGACTCTGGGTTTCCCAGGAACTGTTACAGGAGCTGTAGTAACTGCCATGTGCTTGGGTCTGTTTCTTTTAACCACATGGTGCATACTATATATATGAGCTTTGTCACTGTGCATTTCGCAGCTATTCTAATTGCTAAGCATACTTGTGTACTTTTCGGTAAGCTTATATATCTAACAAATCTTGGTGGCATTATTTAAGTTAAATTACTGTCTCAAAGCAAAATCTTTCTCAGTGTATTATTACTAATACCACACACAAGATTGTCTTTTATCAACTCATCTCTCAAGTCACCAAATCTGCATGTTTAGCCTTATTTCTCAAGTCAGTTATATATACTGTAAAAGTTTCACGAGGCTTTTGATTCCTTGTGCAAAATAAGTGCCTTTCCATTGTAATATTCATTTGGGGGTTACACATTTCTCTAAATTTACATTTTAAGCACTCAGAGCCTTCCCTTATTTCAGCCGGTAACACTACATGGCAGTCTTCATCCTCTTTCATTCTCTTTCAATGACCTCTGAACCAGCTAAATTAAGCAGAATAAATGCTTTTGTATGTGCATTGTAAAAAAAAGCAGCCTGTATGAAAATAAAATATTCCTGCTCAAATACTTTCCAATATTCTGCAATATTGTTATTGAACACAAGTGGTGTGTGTCTACGAAAACCTTCTGCCATGCTGACAGATTATAGTAAAACACAATGAAAAATGGTCCTTGTAATTATGTACAAACATTCACACACAACAGGTAACTGTAATAATACTGAAATGCACAATAAACTCTTCTAAATACTGTACTCTGCAAAATATGCTTTGAAATAGCTGTACTTTGTGAAATATTCTTTGAAACAACTTTACTTTGCAAAATCATTTTACTGTAAAACTACACACACTTGAAAACACATTGCACACTTCAGATATTTTGAATAGCTTTAAATTAATACAAAACAGTAGTACATACTGAAAAAAATACAGTTGTTTTTCCTTTTTTGCACATTTTATGCAATATGGATATTGTTTCAAACATTTTCGTAATTATTTCAAATATTTTTATCAATATGTCACAGGTTTGGACATTTTGTTTAATAAGAAATTAATTTTGAGTGCTTTATATCATATTTATCGCAGAAGAAAACATTTAAGCAAGTTTTAGTACTTGGGAATTCTTTTTGACCTGTTTTGTGAGTCATTTGAGCTGTAGGAATGATCCACTCCTGTATATTCCTCCAACTTTAACTGGTTGACTCATGGCTGTAACTCTGGATCCCTCTCTGACACCATGTCATTCTTCTTATGTACATTAAAAAGATGTTGAGGCTTAGGTGCTTGTTTAAGTAGTTTATTGTATACAAATACATCAGGATGGATGGTGGGGACACTAAACTTAAACAAACTTTCTAACTGACTGACTACATACTTGCATGCTCACACTTTGCACACTCAAAATGGCACTGTTGCTTTCACATGCCCATTACTTATATGAATGTGTTAACTCACTGTAAAGCTTTTTAAAGGTATATGACACACTCTGATCTACAATACCTGAGTGTGGATTTGGGTCAAATACCTTGACCAGGTCACAGTAGGAGTGATGCACAATATTTTTCTCATCCATGCCCTTGTTGACCTTCTTGGTGAAGTCAACCAGATTTAACAGACATGATGTAGCCATAATGAATGTAAATGTGTTAGTTACACATTCAGGAGATTACTTGTGCCCTGTTTGATAAGGTCAATAATGATTATTTGGTCTGCCTCACAGATGAGGTGAGTCAGGCTTATGGATCTATAATTCCCTGGATCAGGGGGTGTTCCCCACTTGTCCAGTTGGATGACAGTTGCTGTACCCCCTTCTGCCAGCACCTAGGCTATCTGGAGGCTGTGTTTAAGTAGGGCTCCAACTGTGTTTGGTAGGACAGATTTTAAATTCTTGGGAAGGCAACCTGGGATATTTTCAGACTACATTGATGACATGTTATTAACTATACAGAGAGCACTGATAAACTGCTCTCTTGTGAAAATACGCTGAGTAATGTTTGAATGTATACTTTGGCTGATGGCCAGTGGGGACAGGGGGCTGAAGTATGATTCAAACTGTCAGCTGACAGATTGTCTATTTTCTCCAGCTGAGTATGGCTGGTGGCAACAACAAACAGCTCTGCACTTAGTTGCATATTCCCATTAACATGTCATACTTATTTAAAAAGTAATTTGCAACACCTACAAATACAGCCTTGAATTTGCATCACATGCCACACAGTGGTACTGTTTACAAAGTCATACAACTATACCTATGCCATGTAATTGCATCAATTGCACATCATATGCCTGCCTTTTAGTGGAAAGCTATGTATGCGCACCTTGATACCATATGTGGACACATTACAAATATTGTAGATGTGGCTCATGCAGAACAGTTACTGATACAGATGCTGATAGGCACAAAATGGTGCTGGGGACCACCTCAGTAATCCCTGGGAATAGCAACAGAATTGTGCATACAATAAATTCACCAAGGTTGTAATTCCATCAGAACTTGTGATATGTTTGTGTATATAGCATCATTAGAATATGTGGATGAAACAAGATGTATGTGCCCATGTAATCAGTATGACATTATATTGATGTATGTCACAGAGCTTTTAATGGTGGTAGCTATACACATGTATACCTATGCCATAATGTAGGTGTCACTGTGATGGTTGAAAGAGAACTGTAAAGAATGTTGATTTACTCCACTACAGCAACACATGCATTATTAAGCCAACAATATACACAGCATCAGCCCATGTCAACAGTTCTCATGAACCACATTACTACAGCTATTATCTACAGAATATGTAATCAAATGTCAGCAGTAGCCATCAGTGCATTACCTCACATCACAGATAGGCTTACTGTACATTCATATCTCAACACAAAACATGTGGATGACAGCAACATTGACATATACAATGTTCATATGGTCATTGGACATAACTAGGCTAATGGCCAACATCACATAAAATCATAGCCATTAATATACCATGGAAACCAAAACCAATATATCTATATGATGAAAGATAGTAAGAGTATGTGATTGTGTGCATGTGTTCGATTATATTACATACTGCTTCTGTCCATATGTTACATGAGCACCACCAGTTGTCTGGAAATGGCTTGCAAAGTTTCATGGAAAGACTCTTCTTCATGATGTATGTATGCATCTTTGTGACATTGACATCCTCCAGTCCTCTGCAGGAAGGCTGTTATGTGGACAGAGGGAAAAAGGGGGTTTTGGATCATGGGGCTATGTTAAACATTTTCCTGAATGGTACTTAAATTAACCAGCAACCTCACACACACACCAGTTGTCAGAGGTCAGATTTGAACATTAAACCTGTGTAGATATAGAAGCTGGATTCCACTCAGTGTAAGAGTTGCACCACCACATATGCCTGGCTTTAACAGTGTCATGGTGCACTTTATAGAGGATGATAGCATCACTGTAAGCTGAGAAGAAGATGTTGGGGGAGTGTCTGACATAGATGTGGAGTTATATCACTGTGTAAAATTGTCTTAAGAGTATTATTTTCATGAACACACACACTCAAGTTGACTGCTGTGAAATTAAAACCCCTAACTATCTAGTTTCACAAAATGGATAACACAATAGCTAACATAATTGAAAAAGCCCAAGTCTGGTTTTCATCGTGTCAGACAACACTTAATAGATGATGACATCAGCAGTGTGTGATGAGAAAAAGATGGTAGCAGGAGTGTCTCATCTGCTGTTCTAAATTGGCCTCCAGAATGTGAAGCAATTGAACACAAACACACACACACACACACACACACACACACACACACACACACACACACACACACACACACACACACAAACATGCACGCACCACAGTGGACTGCAGTGAAACTAGAACCCATACTTAACTATCTATAGAACAGAGTACTTAACCCAACCACTTCAGTACAAGTCTGCCTTTTATTGTGTTAGACAACACTTTATAAATGATGACATCAGCAGTATCTGGTGAGAAGAACATGGTAATAGGAGTATCTCAAATGCTGTTCTAAAATGGTTTCCAGAATGTGAATTAACTGAACACACATACACACACACATTCCCCAGTGGACTGCAGTGAGACTATAATCTCTACCTAATTATCTACAGAACAGGGTACTTAATGCAAGCACCACAGCAAAACTCTGGTTTTCATAGTGTCCGACAACACTTTTTAGCAGATCGTCATTGTATGTTTTGGAGAAGATGTTGGGAGGCCTGTATGAAATAGCCGTGTAAGCATGTATGACTGTAAATAGTTTTGTTCTTTATGGGAATGAATTGCTGACAGTAGGATACAGACTTATGCTATTCTGACTACACATACACACCAGTTGACTGCAGTGAGATTAGAACCCCTATCAAACTAGTTAAACAAGATAGAGAACACCGCATTTAATACAGGAACTACAGCACAAGTGTGTCTTTTATAGTGTTGCTGGACACTTTATAGTGGATGACATTATCATCATATGTTTTGGAGAGGATGTTGAGAGGCCTGTATGAAATGGCTGTCTAGGCATGTATGACTGTAAAAAATGTGTTCTCCATGAGGCTGGATTGCTAATAGTGGGATACAGACTCATGTTTTTTTTAACCACACACACACAAACTAGTTGATTGCAGAAAGTTTAGAACCCTACCTAATTAGTTACACAAGCTAGAGAACACAGTACTTAATGCAAGTGCCACAGCACAAGTCTCTCATTTACATTGTTGCTGGACACTTTATAGCAGATGACATCAACAATGTATGTTTGTGGGAAGATGTTGAGAAGCATGTATGAAATGGCTATGTAGGCATGTGCAACTGTATAAATTTTTGTTCTCCATGG
This sequence comes from Protopterus annectens, assembly GCF_019279795.1. Lineage (NCBI taxonomy): Eukaryota > Metazoa > Chordata > Ceratodontiformes > Protopteridae > Protopterus > Protopterus annectens. The sequence goes on along the minus strand of NC_056728.1, from coordinate 1,487,876,114 downwards.
CACTTCACTGCTGACAGTAGAATTAAGACTCATGTTCTTCTGACTATCACACACACACACACATACTTACACACTTACACATACAGACACACACACGCAATGTGGCTATTGTGGTAAGTTAACTGCTACATAACTATTTTCATGCCATCTGCAGAACACAGTAGTTAATATATGTGCCATCACCGAAGTCTGTTTTTTCCTTGTCATAGTGTTCTTTATAGATGATGACATCATCATTTTATGATGCAGGTAACATATCCTGTTAAGAGAGTGGTGTGCAAAGTTTGGACTTTGTTTTTTTTCTATTTTGGTTCCATTGTGGATATATACTTTAAAAGACAGCTTCTCTAACTAGATACAATAAGCTGTCAGGAATGCATGTTGCAGAACTGAGACATATGCACCCATTTCTTAATATGTTGTGTACATTACACACTTACCGTCTCACACACACACACACACACACACACACACACATACACACACACACACACACACACACACACACACACACACACACACACACACACACACACACACACACACACACACACACACACACACGCATTGTGTGCCTACCTCCCTGTGCTGAAAATCAAAGTATGATATCAGAATGGTGTGATCACGCATATACAAATAAAACAGAAAGATGAGGGTTGGGGTATGAGAATTAAAGAAAGAGGATAATTAGAACCATTATACATCATAATATACATTTCTACAAAAAATATATATTTTTAATTTTATGTTAACTATACTTGTTAAAAATCCAAAATAAGAATGATAGTTTTTATAAATAATCCTTGCAATATGCATATGTTGCACATATACTTTTAAAAATAATACAGATTACATTAACAATATGGCATTTATGCCAATTTTTCTGAAATTAAAATTTATTTATTTTTATATCCATTTACTTGTGTGATTTGAACTCAGAACATCTGAATACACTACTACAGTTGACTTTTACAATCTCTTTGAGCTACAGAATAAAGCATACATGCTTTATTTTACAGTTACCATATGCATGCTTAATTTGCTAGTAATATATGGAAAAGCAATACTTTTAATAAAATATGAGTTTGTGCTGCATACATATCTCTTGCTTTTCACAGTCTTTCTAAGCATTTAACAAGGGCCTTCCTGTTTTGTGAAATTTCCTGGGCAGCTGTAAAATAAAGGGAAGAGCATTATGCATACCAGTCTTAGCATATCCAGCCTTGTATATCATTTAAAGTATCTTTATCTGCATGCTTACACAACTGTGGGATGTCAGCAGTCCTAAACTCATCCAGACACCGATTGAATTGTTCCTAAATACGCCTTTTCAGGAAGTAGTAATTGGTGCCTGTATCGCTCCCCAGTGTAATGCCATTCAGACTGAAGATAGCCTTGACTAGTCTGTCCCAAGTCTCCCATTTGTATTGAGACATTATATAATTACCATGCAAAAGTCTACATCTGTGGTGATTTACGAGGAGTATGTTGAATATTCTGGACTCCTCTACACCCCATCTTTGAGATCTTAATTTGGCACCTTCTTCCCTAGCTCTTGCCATGTCTGCAGTAGTCATCCAGCAACAGTTATAGTGGTTTCCTGCCAATTTGTGATATCTCTTTTATAAATAGTACCCAGAGCCACACAACCATGCCAACCATGTTTGCATGATGTTAAGTAGAGAGTAACAAAGTCAAACAAAGAGGAAGGCAGTTTATAAAATAAGACAGATAATGAGGCAGTTGCCATTAATTTATGGCTTGCTGCGATTATACCTGTTATATAACTTGACATTAAATATATGTATTGGGGGGTATAAATTTTATGACTTGGCATATTTTTTGTGGGGCATTATATACTGATAATAGTAATTAGTACAATGTGAGATTCAAACCTATGTAAAATAGAGGAGACATATTCTTCCACATAAGTGTTATTTTTTCTCATTGCCAAAGAAGAAGTGCGGGGCGGCTGTGGTGGTGCAGCAGTTAGTGTTGCCACCACATAGCAGGAGGTTTTCTGGTTCAATTCTCAGCTGGAGTGCTTTTTGTGTGGAGCCTCCATGTCCTCCCCATGGTTGCGTGGGTTTCCTCCGGGTACTTGTGTTTCCTCCCATATCTCAAAGACATTCTGTAGGTGGATTGGACACTTGAAATTGTTGAAATTGACCCTAGGTGTGAGTGTGTGTGTGTGTGTGTGTGTGTGTGTGTGTGTGTGTGTGTGTGTGTGTGTGTGTGTGTGTGTGTGTGTGTTTGTGTGTGTGTGCGCACGTGCATGTGTGTGTGTGTGTGTGTGTGTGTGTGTGTGTGTGTGTGTGTGTGTGTGTGTGTGTGTGTGTGTGTGTGTGTGTGTGTGTGTGCCTTCTATGGAAGGTCGGGCACTGGGCTGGCAACTCAACACTGTAAAACTCCACTGACAATATTTCTGCAGACTATTGCTCTACTGTGGTGACCTCTAACCGGGATAAGCAGAAAGGAGATGATGAAGGACTTTGCCAGTAGTTGTGGGATGTGTACCCCTTCTCATTGGTGTTCCTGTTGAAGCTGTTTTCTCAGGATAATATTGTGAAGGATAGTACAGCCAGTAAAAATTTCAGCACAAGTACTGGGATTGTACTACAGGGCTCCACCTGAGGTATCTATGCACTGCGGCCATGACTTCAACAACCAAACCACATGCTCTGTGATAGTTCTTGTTTAAGCATTCTTCTGTGGCAGTGTGTGCATTTCTGATGAGTGTCATCAGCCACAGTTTGAGTGCATACAATGCATCACCCAATAAATTACCTTGTGGGATATCCCCCTAGAAAACCTCTGGTAGAGTTGAGAGTTGTGTCAGATACGGGAGTTGTGGAAACTGCTGGGGTTGCTAGCACACACCTTCAGGATTATTCCCTTAATGTTACACATGACCTGGCAGTTTATGGAGTGGAAGCCCTTTCTGTTTATGTACACCCTTCCCTGTTCCCTGGATGTTGCTTTGATTTTAATGTGTGTGAAGTCTATGGCACCCAAGACTTCAAGGAAATGATACTACAGGGTATAAATCCTGCGTAACTGTAGCTCTTTCTTCAGGTGTACAGGAAAAATGTATGTAGCATAGCATTCAGAAATTGACGTAGGATGCTGAAGGCTGATGCCTGTGACACTCCCAGCATATCCCCTGTTTGCCTCTGTAAGTTTCCTGTAGCTAATATATTAAGTGCTACACATCCCTTAGTTTCCACAGATATTGGCTACTGGCAATTTGCTTTTGCTCTCAGTTGAGGATGACAGAGGTTGAAGAGTTCCTGGAGTGTGTCTCTAGCCACCCTGTAATTCTCTACTATTTGCAACTCATGCAAACCATGAAGAGTTAAAAGGGTCTAAGCACCCTTCTCCTTCTTGGTCGAGCCCTATTAGCAGCAGCAGTAGCACAGACTTGGGAACGTTGCACATACACATGCGGAAGAGAAACAGCAGCTCCTAACAACATTCTCTGGGTAGAGTTGTTTTCATGGCTGTATTCCAATAGGTTTGGGAATTTGAGGCCAAAACCTGCACTGAGTGTGCATGATTGCTTTATAGGTTGTTGAATAGCTCTTTCATCTTGGATTGGTTAATTAACATGCAGTTCAGCTACATATGCTGTAATTAGCATGTCGCAATGTTTACCGGTTTTGCAAGGCTCTACAAGAAAACATTCATTATAGAGATGTTTACTGAATGCAAATCATCACACTACTATGTGTGTGTCGTGGCATGACACACACATGGTTTTAGTGAGCAGTGTAGGGTTTATTGAATCAAGCCCTGTATATTTAATTTTTTTTTGCATTTCAGCTATTTCAAACATCTTAATGGGTACAGTATCCTGGAAATACTCCTTGATCCCCCCTTTTTATTAAACAGGACAAAGAAAAGGAAATATTATCCTCCTACAGAACAATTTACTTACCTTATATAAATTATAAAATCTTTAAATCATTTATATGGATCTAGTGGTAATTTTTGATTCAGTGATATGAACAACATGCTTAATGTTGACACAGTAATGTCAAATTGCAAAACATTGACACCTCTGCTGAGGTTCCAAGGTTAGTCCTTGGAACATGCATTAAAAATCAGTATTCTTGAAGGACGCAAGCCCCCCTTCACCCCACCACCCACCTGCTAATTATATGTACTAACTCTGAGATTGTATAATTCCCAGAGAAGGGGCACATCCCCCTTACTTGTGGATTATCCTATATTGCACAATTGGTTGAAAAAAAAGAAGTTTGAAAATCAATAGAGCTATTCTGAGCACTGTAAAATAATGTCTTATTAAGAAAGGGTTCTGTTTGATATATCAGCATTGCTCAATCCATGTCAGTATACACTATTAAGAAAAATTGCAATTTTTTTCAGTATGTACTCAAAAATATAGGATTATACTTTTTGAGTTAATATTTTTTCTTTACCAGCTCCATAGAACAGTGTGCTAAATCCCTGATTATGACCTAGACAACTAGTGTTTAATAAGAAGTCAAGTGCCAGAGAACGCAGAAAAGTTGGGGCAAGGAATGAAGAGATAATACCTATTAACCTCTTCCTCTTTTATGGGAGAGGAGAGTACAGGTTTGGGGTACACTTTCCATTCTAAATTCCCATGTAGAAACTCAATACTTCATTAAAGTGCTTGTTTTACAAGATATAGAGAACCTTGTTAGTGTTTATATCACTCTTCAAAGTGAGTGACACACTTTTCTTACAGCTATTTACATGCTATTCTCTAGACAATGATTTTATTCATCTGAAGTGGGACAGTTTAGGGCTTAAGTGTATTCCCCCCAATTTCCAACAATGTATGATGTCACCCCTCCATTTGTTCGATACTTGGCTCTCAAGGAGCAAATGTGCCATACTGTAGGGCTTTTTACATCTAAGAGGAAATAATGAGCCAAATAGGCAGATGGGGAGGCTTGATTGTCACCGTACCCAGGGAGAAATATAACAACACCAGCAGCAATTATAATTATAATTATAATAGTTCAATATGTCAAATGTATATTTATTTCTGAACTCTTAACTTTCTAAAGCAAGCATATGACCAGTATTAACTGCACTAACTTCTCTTTCTGGCTTATCTTCTTTGCTACTGTTAAAACAGTATGCTAAGCAATATCTCAGTGGAGACAGTTGAAAGTTTTTTGTAGGCATTAGAAGCTTCAGGAGCCATTAACCAACAAAAAGATAAAGATAGAATAAGGTGGTCACCAGACAAATGTTCTCAAGCAAAAATATTTTATTAAGTGCTTTTATCCAATTATTAGGAATTTCTCTTGCTTGGC
>NC_056728.1:1487683302-1487868302 GCF_019279795.1 Protopterus annectens | reverse complement strand
GCATCACCTGAGTCAGAAGACTCAGTTGCATGGCTATTTTACAGTACTTCACTTTCTTTTTTCATCAGTTGCATTATTGCCATTTTAGTATAATTTAATTACAGCAGTCAGTGGCCATACCTCTCAACCTCTTAGTACAAGATATATTGACAAAGCCTAAAAAAATGGGGGACAAAGGCCCAAAAATAGGGACAAATTGTAAATATTGCTGTTATAAACTTAGAATGTTGCTAGAATAACATGATTTGTACTGGCATGTATTTTATTTTCTTTTTTTTTAAACTTTTTTTTTAATCATTTTCATAAATCATGAACTTCTTATACCATGCAAATAATTATACATAAACATAACACTAAATATTAGAAACTATATACAAAAAAATGCTTATAACATTAGTCTATTCTGTTTGAAATCATTACATTTTATCTAATAACTTTTTTAGTTTCATCCAGGATAACTTTCTGTGTGCCATTCTTGTTGTTCTAAAGGCAAGAGTTAAAAGTTCTCTATTACATACTGTTTTGGGCAATAACATAAATTCAAGAGTCTAGACAATTCTTTGTGATTGCTATTGGGAACATTAATATTGAAAAATGCCTTATTATGCAGTTTCTGTTTATAATTTTCCTAAAATTGTTTAGTATATAGCTAATACAATGTGGTAGCTTCTCATGTTTATTTTCTTTATATGCTGAGTCCTTCACCGCTAAAAAAAAAAATTATTTTCAGTAAAATGTCATTGTTTATTGCTTCATCAGCATTAGAGAGTAAAATATTCATGTGTAAATTTTTCCAGCTTGTAGTATATTTGTTACTTAACCGCTTGATTATGATATGAATTATGACTGATTCAGCATATAGTTCTAAGTTTGGGAATGCATTTCCACCTTTTTCCCAATCTCTGTTGTGCCAATCATACTTTATTCTTGTTTTTTGTGGGAACCATAAAAACTTAATTAGAAGTGAATTGAGTGGTTTTATCATTTTTTTGGAGGGCTAATAATTATGGTTTGAATAAGGAACAAAATGTTTGGGAGAATACACATTTTTATTAATGTTAGCTTTCAAAAGTAAAGAACATTTTATTCCATGTGTTTATATATTCTTTGATTATACCTAACAAATTTCTATAATTGATTTGTATGATTTCTTTCCAATTAGGTTTTATATACACACCTAGATACTTAAGAGTGTAATTTCCCCAACTAAAATTACTGTGTTTTCTCCATTCAGAACTTACTTTTTTATTTACTAATAATGTTTCAGATTTATTGCTGTTAAATTTTAAACCTGAAAATTTCTCAAAATGCTCTATAGCTGCTGTGATATGTGTTATTGAGGAATCTAGATTTTCTATAGTTAATATTATATTATCAGCAAATAATTGTATTTTAGAAGCATAATTTGAATTAACAATCAAGCTATTTATATTGTTATTATTTCTTATATAATTTGCAAATGGTTCTACTGACAATGCAAATAGCAAAGGAGACAGAGGACAACCTTACTTAGTTCCTTTTATTACTTGAATTTTATTAGATAAAAAAGCCCCAATTTTAATAAATGACAAAGAGTTTTTATATAAGCTATTTATTAGTTCTATGAAATCTGTGGAGAAATTGAATGTTTCCAAGACTTTAAATACATATGCCCAAGATAAAGAATCAAATGCCTTCTCTATATCTAAACTAATAATTGATAGTTCTTTTTTCTTTTTATTTGCAACATCTATTAAGGTTAAAAGTCTGATGACATTGTCCTGAATTTTCCTATTCAAAATAAAACCTGTTTGATCATCTGCTATTATTTTGGGGATGAATTGATTTAATCTTTTAGTAAGTATAGAGGTAAACATTGTATAATCTACATTTAGCAGAGATATAGGTCAATATGATGATACTAATTTAGGATCTTTATCTTGCTTTAGAATGGGAGCTATTATAGCATACTTCCATGAAGGAAATATATTTTTATTTTTCCTAAATTCTTCAAAAGTTGCCTCTAAAGTCTTTAAGGTGTCCTCAGGAAACAACATATATTTCTCCTATAATCCCATCTAATTCAGGTGCCTTATTGTTTTTAAGATTTCAAATGCATTCTTTAATTTCTTTTAATGTTATTGGTTTGAGCAAATTAGTGTTTTGTTCCTTTGTTACTCTTCTGTTGATATTATCATTCAAAAAATTACACTTAAGCATATTGTTTGCAGAGCCACTATTTGTATTATTTAACTTCTCATAATACAATCTGAAGACCTCCAGAATTTCTTTCTGTTCAGTTACATGTCTTGTTTCAACTCTAGTATTATCAGTAATTTCTTTAATATGACAAAGTCTAGCTAATTTTTTTGCTTTAACTGCCAACCTATGTACATTTTTGGGGTTCACTGAATAGGATTGAATTTTGAATTTTTTTCTAGATTTACTGCCACTTTATGGTTTACAAATTCTGCATATATAGTTTATAATGTTTTAAGTTCAGAATTAGTTTGTATGTCTTTGGTGTTTAAAATTTTCCTTATTCCATCTATTTTTAATTGTATTTGTATTAATTCATTTTCCAATTGTTTTCTTTTGTTTAGATACCAATTTTTGATCTTATCATATAAATAAGATTTTAGTGAATCCCAATGTATAACCTTTGAAGTTTCATTATTATTATTGATGTCTAAAAATAATTTTATTTCACCAAAAAGCCACTCTTTAAAACCATTAAGTGCAGTAATGTAGACAGGTAATCTTTGCCACGTTATTAAGTCTTTAGCATGATATTAACCTTAAAAAATAAGGCATTATGATCTAATAATGGGCATGAACTAATTGGCACTTCTTGGACCTTAGAAAATATATTGTTAGTAACTAATACTTCAATTATATTTGTGTACCATACCTATATGAATAATGGGTGTACTCTAACGAGTGTATTTCTTTTAAATCATATATATTCCTAAAACATAATACATTGATACAATTCTTTAACTTTTTGGCTGCAGAGGAAATTCTACATTTATCATTCTTAGTAGTGTCTTTTTCAGTGAGAAGGCAATTGAAATCTCCTGCATGTATTATTTCTTCTTTGGATTTAGAAATTATTAACTCTAGATGATTTTTTGCTGTAACTGCACCAAAACCAGGTATCCAGTAAGAATTTACAAGAGTTACATATCTTTTGTTTATCTCCAGAACTGCCAGGCATAACATGCCATTCTTGTCTGAGTAAGTATCAATGACTTTAGATATTGGTAATGTTTTTCTCCATAGTATCATCATGCCTCTTCTCTTGGTTTGGTAGTGGGATTCTACAAGGACCATATATCCATTAAAAGATAATGTATCTATATCTCTGTCACCAATATGTGTTTCCTGTAAAAAATCTATATGTACTTTATTCAGTTTCAAATATCTAGCTATACTCCCTCTTTTGATAGGGTTATTGAGGCCATTGACATTTAAAGACATACATTTATAAGAGAACATTTAGAGTGATACAGATATATCTATTGAATTTAGTTATGAGCAAGTAGAAAAATGAATTAAAAAAAATAACAGATATAACTATATGCAAAACTAAACATGGAAACCTAATTTCCTGGCTTGATGAAAACATCATCTTAGCCACCACCACTAACAGTCCTACAAACAATCAACCTCTATATTGCTACTTCTGCCCTCTTATAATTAGGTATGCAGTTAGACTTATTCAATATTATGTAGCATTATGTTTAGTTATTAAAGCGCAAAAACATCTCAAGATATATGATGAAATATTAAGTATTTTATGAATTACAAATAAAAATAGTCATGCAATAAATGTTCATGTTTGACAAACATCTCTATGTTAAAGTAACATGATTATGTTCTCATAAACCAACATATGTAAGCTTAACTTCAAAAACAATATAAGGGACCAGAATCTTTTATTAAAATGAAAAAGATATTATTTTCCTAGTATAGATTAATCTGTGAATAAAGAGTGTGCATACAGTTTAAGTATATGATTTGAAATGACACCACGTATTAAATATATATTTATATATTTAAGGCATAGAAACCCTCTCCATTCTTCTTTTATCACCCATTCCCCTCTCAACTATTCCTTCTATACATTTTGTGTATGGGCTATATGTGTATGATCTAAGCAAAATATGACCAATATTTTGAAATTTATGCTATTAAACTATTATGTGTGTTTTAAGTTTATTTAATGTGATAAACTTACTTTATTTAAACACCCTTCCCTGTCTCATTCATCCCCTTTTGTTCCATTAATAAGTCATTTATACAACTTTCTAACATTGATATTTCAGAAGTGTATTCATTCAAGTCCTCGCTGTTATCAATACCACTGCAATTAGCAAAAGCACAGATCAACATTGCTTATGTTAGTTATTAATTATATGGTGACATCCTTAGTATAATGATCAGATAGTACATGTATTTGCTGCTTGTAAAGTAATTAGATATGTGTTATTCCTTAAGCAGCTTTTGTTTTGTTCCTTCAACACTTACTATTATATTCTGTACTTGCTTAAAATCAGTTATTTAGTACTATGTGAACTATGCAATCAACTTACTTTACTGTATCCTTCTGTACTTTAGGGATGCCTGGATGCAAATTATCCATGAAAATAATAAGCAATTTCCTAATATCCAAATAACATTCCTAATATATCAGCGCTCACGTGAAAAGAGATATGTTTAAACTAGGATTCTTGTGGATAAAATAGATAACACATGCGTGAAGGGACTTCCAAGTATAGTTCCCCATAAGTAACTTATGGAAGAATATCAGTAATGTTCTCTTTACAGTTTCTTTTAGTTAAAACCTTTAGATGTTTATGTGTCAGATAGCTGTATTTACCTCAGCTTATTAACATGTGACAATATTACACCTGCCTTTTTTTTTTTTAAAAAAACTATCTGTGACTTATAAAGGAATGCACTATTTCAATGTTTATTACAAACCCATACCAGTTATTGTCACAACGGGTACAGGGTACTTTCTTAACCTAGCTATAATCATCATATGTATGGGGTATAAACCTGTATCAGTTATACCAACAATGAGTACAGGGTATATTTATAACCTGTTTATAATAATCAGCATGTGTGCACAGTATAAACCCATACCACTTATTGTAATAATGGGTACAGGGTTCAGTCCTAACCTAGGTATAATCATAATGTGTAAGGGATATAAACCCATACCACTTTTACCAATAATGGGTACAGGGCACATTCCTAACATTGCTATAATCATCATGTGTACATGGAAGAAACCCGTAGCAGTTATACCAATAATGGGTAAAGGGGACATTTCTAACCTAGTTATAATAATCGTTGTGTGTACACAGTATAAATCAATATCAGTTATTGTAATAATGGGTACAGGGATCATTCCTAACCTAACTATAATCATCATGTGTATAGGGTATAAACTCATACCAGTCATACCAACAATGGGTACAGGGCACATTCCTAACCTTGCTATAATCAACATGTGTATATGGAATAAACCTATAGCAGTTATACCAATAATGGGTACAGGATACATTTATAACCTAGCTATAATAATCGTCATATGTACACAGTATAAACCCATACAGTTGTAAAATTTTTTCCAACCTTCTCTTCAGTCAGCTACATTTACCTTAAATTAAATATCTAGTGAAGCTGCATTATAACTAAATTATCTGTGTTGTGTATAGAGAAATGTTCATTTTCTCTTCATGTGCAATTTTACTCTTTGTATAATAGAGACATCTAGAAAGCTAACTTCAGTATATGAACAGTTCATGGTGAATTTAAGAAAATGTGTTGAAGCATTAATATAGTCTAGAAACATCATTAGCTATTCTATAGACCCCCCCCCCCATAAAAGGAAGAGGTCATCTACAAACCTGCGAAAAAATAATATGTCATCTTTAAAGTCACCCACGACCAAATTATCTTGTTCCCATTTGGACATTACAGCATTCGCATAACTGTTAGCACATGATGTTCCCATGGCTACCCCATTGCATTGCCAGTAGACCTTGTCCCTGAACATGAACACATTATTCTCCAGTACCAGACCTAGTAGTAACCGTATTAGGTCCACCCTATCTCTATCATACTCCCTGGTTTCAAGCATTAACTGAGTTACACTATTAATCCCAAAATCATTTGGAATAACAGTGAAAAGTGACACCACATCAAGGGTAACAAACAGCATTTGTTGTTTACAGGCTTGTTGCTCTCTTTCACATGCAAATCTGTATAAGTCTCTCACAAAATGTTCAGTGTCCTTCAAGATATAGTCTGACCATTTAATCAGATTCCTAAGGAATTTCTCTACAAAAATAGAAATGGACCAGTTGCTTCCAGCTACAATGGGCCTCATAGGAGGATTTTCCCTATTTTTGTGTACCTTGGGTAATCCTTGAATAACTGGGGTAGTGGGGTTAAATATAAGGACGTATTTTAATAAATTTTCATCAATGAGACCCATCCTGGCTATTTCCCTTAGCTTGTTGTGTACATGTTCAACCATTCTATTAACATGTGATAAAGTAATGACTTTATAAAATGTGTCATCAGCTAATAAAACAAGCATTCTCCTGTCATAGTCTTCCCTATTCAAAATTACAATCTGTCCTCCCTTGTCTGCAGGGCGTATCATGATACATGGATTCATTTGTAAATTATTTAATGCTGTAAATTCATCCTTGGATAAATTGCACTGTCTGCTGCTACTAGGGTGTAATTTTTGTTCATGAAACTCTCTATAAACATCATCTAAACATAACTGTTCAAATGCAGAAACCAAAGGATTTAACTTGGGTAAAAAAGAGCTTGGTTTTTTAAACATAAATTCCCCATTTTCACCATTATTAGCATACATATTTTTCAACATTAAATTGCGTGTAAATAACTTAATGTCAAATACAATTTCAGTAATGTCAGAGTCAGCAGTCGGAATGAAAGAAAGTCCTTTTTCCAACACATTACATTCATATCTAGATAGAGTATGAGTAGATAAATTAACTATTAATTTTTGCTGTTTATGAAGGCTTTCTTTATCGTGTATGGACTCACCATTCCTTCTGGGTGCTTCCTTTTGTTTCTGGTCATACTTCTCCCTCTCTGTTGTCCATGGTTCAAGCCTCCTCTTCCTCGGCTTACAGACCTGTTCCTGGTTGGTCATAGGCTTTCTAAAAAAGAAGAATGGATGCCATCATCAAGATCACATCTATTCAAAACTTCACCAGTCGCTTCTTGATGAACTTGTGCTGTGGTTGTGATAGTTTTCCTTCTTACCACTGTTATCTCAGTCATTGGCGTGATGCCACCTAGGTCGCTAGTTATCTGAGCCCTCCCCTCATCCATTTTCTGGATGTCTTCAGGCTCTTGATTAATGAAAGTTGTCGTGGCGGCTGTCCGATTAGCAGGAACCTCAATGATGCTTCCTTGATTGGTTGACTCAACTACAGGGGTTTGAGTATTGGCCCTGTTATTATTGTTAGCCACTATTGGCCACATAAAGACGTGGCCTTGTGAAAAATCTAGTAGTCTGTCTCTATATAACTTTTTTAACTTGATTTGTATTAACTTGCGAGAATAGACATGAGCATTCTCAAGCATATCATTTATTGGCTTCACAATCGAAGCAGGGTCATATTTTTTACACAGATCAAGATATTTGTTCTTGATCTGAAGTAGTAATTTTGTTTCTTCTTTTTCAGCAAAGTCAGATAATAGTTTTAAGTAACCAGCACTGGTCAGTAGATTTAATTTCTACCATTCACTTAATAGTAAAGGGTCACAGTCCGCTTGAGTGGGCATTTTAAGAATTCTCAAACCCCGAGGCACAATGCCTTCAGCAATACAAGTTTGGAGATGAAATTTCTCAAACTGTGTTCTTTTTAGTTTGCGCAAGTCTTTTTCTAACAAGAATAATTCACTTTTCAGTGCCACGAGCTAAGTATAACGTTTTCAGTTATTTTTGGCTTTCCTAGCTTTCGTGTGCTCGTGGGTTGCAAAAAAGCATGTAAAATAGAAAAAAAAAACAGGTTAAACAGGGCAGTACTATGCAGCTATTAAATTTTTCCCTTAAAATCACACACCGCACTTTTCTAGAAGGTGCTCTCTCTCTATCTCTCTCTCCCCAAAACATCTCTCATAATTAATTTACTAAATACAAAGAAAATAGAAGAAAAACACACAATGCTCTCCATTTAATCAATCTAAAACCCATAAAGCTTCCTGACAGACTGTGTAGGTGTCCGCAGTCCCCATTCCAGCATTTAAAGCTACTGCAGCTCTAATTAATGCATTAAGGTTACAGAACAAAGACACATAAACTATTTCTAAATGGAAGCTTAATGCTATTCTAACGGCACTCAGCACACCACTAATTTAAAATAAACATTGACTCACGATCTTGTAAGATTATGACAAGATCTTATGTGCTTATAAACCATTTGTTTCTATTTATGTCATACTCTGTATATGGGATAAAACCTCATAGTAAAGGAAGGAGGAACGGCATAAAGTAATTACTTATGTAATAATAATAGTAATTACTATAAAAGGAGGAAAAGGAGTTAGTTACATATAGTTGTAAAGATTTATTTTAAAATCTTACCTCATATTTTGCACTATTTGTCCTATTCACAAAGGAGAATAACCGCTGGAAGTTAGAAACTTATGCTTTACTTCCCTTTAAGTTTTTTTGTGGACTTATCATTTGCTGTTATTTTGCCATTAGTAGCTTGCTTCTTTAGACTTGGAGTAGAAAGTTCCATATCTTCAATTTTGTCCAGTAAGTTATATTTTTTGACAAATTCTGTTGCTTCTTCAATATTATTAAAGATTTTCTGACCATCTGGAAGTGTGACTTTTAATCTAGCAGGGAAGAGTATTTGAGCTTTTATTTTGGCTTTCTTAATGTCTTTAATGAGGGGAATACATGCTTTTCTCTTTGCTGTTGTCACAGATGTATAATCATTATCAAATCTAATAACTTGTCCATTTTCTTAAATGGGGCTCTTTATCCAGGCGGTTTTTAAGACCAGCCCCTGGATTCATGAAGCTCAGTGCAAGGCCGGCGTTAGGCTTGCACCGACCGTGCGGCATGAGGAAGGCGCAGTAGCGCCAAATGCATAGTAATGAAGGTGCGCCACTGACACAGCCACGTGCACAGGAAAGGAGCGCGAGTGCATAGGGTGTGTCGAAGTGCCGCATGGAGGCATGGAAATGGCAGCGGTCGATGTGCAACCTAAAATGCTTGCATAGAACAGGTTGCAAGATAGTAACCATGTCAGTGTCCCTGGATACTGAAATGTATGCAAAGCATTTAAGAACGTACCTGCGAACACAAAGTGACGAAGCAAACAGAAATGCACTGTAGAGAATAACAGGTCCCTATCCCGCGAACAAATGACATGGAAGATCGTGTGGCCGTAATCCAACGCAGTGTAGATAGCCATACCAAGTGGAAGTGAAATGCATCATATGTTAGTGATCCGCCAGTAGGTACGTCCAGCCCAATGGTGAGGGTCACCAGCTGACCCAAATGTGAGGGAGGGTACACAGCTGGGCAGATGTGTCCATAACAAAATACAAGAGAAATGTAGATATCTAGCGACCATATGTCCGAATTATATCCTACAAGGCATGTAATAGTCACATACAAAAGGTATGTCCGTATTTCACATACCAAATGTGATAGGAAATAGAATAATCATGTAAACAAAACAGAAGGAGCATGCAAACAGCCACAACAATAAGGACACATGTAGGCTGAAAGGAACAGTATTATCTGTACCATTGACTAGGATTACCACCTGTCCACTTTTCGAGCAATAGTCCCTCCTTGGGCAGTTGTGTCCCGACAAAAACCTGTAACAATGGCAAATGTCCTGAGATTATACGACAAAATTATTCCCTATACGTTATGTAATGGTTGCAATAAACAGGTTTTCTGTATCTAAATTGCATAAATGTTATAAGAAACAGAATAAGCAACTGAACTGCTACAAGAATAAGCTGTGATATAGGCAAGAAGTCTAAGTTCTATCCTGTGTACTGACCGTGGGTATGTGTCGGCCTGTAAAATGTGGTGTGTACCAAAAATGCCTCACTTTGGCCAATTGGAAAGGTGGCAACCCTACCGTCGACTGTGGGGAGGTGTTGTCCACTACAGTTGGATATGTGTACGGAATATATCCCATCCTGGACATAGGAAAAGGTGGCATCCTACCAATGAGTACAACAGGCCGCCAAAATCCGGAAGTCAGCGGTACAAGCTGAACTTGTCAGGATGTGTCACAGTCGAACGGGTAGTACCCGGGTATACCAAACATGTAATGAAAGAGAAGTATGGGCGTGTACCTATGTGCGTGAGGTATAGCATGTGGAAAGCAAACATGGCAGGGTAGTCCACACAACCATGCAGGTACCAGATACATGTAGGGTATTCAATGTGTTACTCTGGCTGTGTCATGGGCCAACAACCAAAGCACAGATGTATGGGGTGTGAGGAATCTGTGTGTGGGGGGTGGATGGGTAATGGTACAATCCTCCAAGGCGATATTGTGTCGTATGCAGAATAGGTGAACTGGAGGTGTATGAGGGAGCAGCGGGTGAAGCTGAAAGAAATGCAAACACATGTATAAACAGCTGCAATACAACCAGACAGGCCATACTGTAGAACACAATCCCACAAACAGATGAATATTGAAATGTGCTATACAAATGTATAGATATGTCACCGGCACCTACCCACAGATTGGTCCTGATGGAACTGGTCATAACAAATGCAACACACCTGGATGGAACCGGCCATAACAAATACAACACACCTGGATGCATAATGGACTACCCAGCATCCCCTCCACATCGCACAACCCGCTCCCGTAGCTGAACGTCCACCAAATCCAGCCATACTTGGCCTACTGGTGTGGTGCAGCCACAGCTACACATAGTGACCACTACGAATATGTAGTAGGTAGTGTCACCCTAGGCGGTTGCAGGGTTGCACACAACCTCAGCACATTTTCGTAACTCCAAAATGATGTTCGGTATACCTCATGTTGTGGATCAGTACAATTTTTTGATATCCCTCATGGGATACGTAACCTGTGTAAACATTAGAATGGAAGACACAAAGTCCAGTCCTCTGGATAGAAGTTGGAATGTGCATTAGAGGTGTATGACACTGTCCAGCCTTAAGTGGTCATGCATAACCCACTACCCAGGATCAAACACTTGCCCGTGACGCACGTGTCCCGACACGAATAAGCAGAAATATATTGCACACATTCGCATAGTGGCAAATGGTATAAGGGTGATGAAGGCACTGACGTAAACAGGATAACCCTGATCTACTGTTTGAGGGACACTTAATGTGTGTGTAGGTGTGGCCGACCATACCTGTCAAGCTCTGAGAGGAAGATATCTGGACAAAGCCGTGAATAAAAGTATACCTGTCAGCCTCTGAGAGCAAAATATCTGGACAAAGCCATGAATAAATGTATACATGTCAACCTCTGAGAGCAAGATATCTGGACAAAGCCGTGAATAAAAGTGAGACAATGGCCCAAAAGTATGGACAATTTGTAAAGAAACTGAGAAAGTTGATAGAATAACAGTTTGTACATTGGCATTAATTTCCTGAAGAGTATGAAGTCTGAAACACAAGTGTCTGTCATTATGTTCTGACTTCAGTCTTTAATGACTAGCTACTGATTTGCCAGAAAACAACAGTGTATTACAGAGGTCCGTACATATTTACAGTAACAAACCTTCACATTTGTTTACTGTACCACTGCATAGCTGTAGTTAATTCATGTCCAAAATAATAATCCTCGTATGAATGCATACAGGAAATAGTCAAATGTGAATGGGAACACCCCTCACTGTGGATTATGTATTGTAACCACCCCCACCCATATTATGTATTGCCAACATAAAAAGCTGCTGACAGGTGCCGAAAGACCTGTGTCTGTAAACACAGGTAAACCTCTATAAAATGGACAAATGCTGTCCATGTGCTTCATCTGACATTTGAACTCGGTCAGGGCAGTTCCATTCACCAGGTGGACAAGCCTAAACCCAGATCACCACAGGAACACCCTGACAATCAAAGACTTGTATGTGCCAGGACTATAAGCCTTGGAGTTCTGCATATCCTTGGAGTGATTAAATATGCAGCTTGGGTCCAGAGCAGTAGGGAATAGGGAATGTGTAATATGTAGTACTGCATTTTTCCCAGCAGGAGAATGGATGCCTGTGTTGTAAGTGAAGCGGTGAGGCATATGTTAATGTAGCTATGTACTATGGCTATGCATATAAATGAGTCAGAACACCAATAGTATAGTGGTTACAGCATCCGGCCAACGTGAATGCAGTCCCAGGTCAACTACTCAGCACATATGAGTTAATGAATGCGTGTGTGCTGTAAAGACATTTAAATATGTAAAGGTGAACGTGTGTTTCGCATATGTCCATTAGCCGGATTACAGATATTGTACTGGTACCGTCACAATTAAGAAAGCCCACGTAAGCACAAAGACTTAGTAAACATATGTAACCCACAATAAGGATATGAAAGTGCGCCTAAATATATATATGAAAGAAAGAATGTACAGACATATATATATATATATATATATATATATATATATATATATATATATATATATATATATATATATATATATACACACACACACACACACACACACACACAATTACATTAATCGATATATACATAATAAACACAGTAACATTTGTCCTTGTAGATATAACACATGTACATAAATAGGCTACATCATAGCTATTATGGATAGACATACAGACATGCAAGAAAGGTAAATACACTGCTGCTTTCCAAACCATTGCCCGGAAAGTACCAGTGTGCCAAATCTGCAAGTTCTGCTATTTAAACATGGATATAGGTGTCCTTTGCAGGACTCCAAAAAGTGTTGTCTACAAGCAATCGCCAGTAATTATCGACACAAAGGAAGTCACATCTGCAGCTACAATATAGCTGTACATGCAACAGTAGCTTGTGCAAGGGTAATAACACATGGGTTGACAGAATGTATGACATATGTCCCGATACGCGGAGAGTGGACAGTGCTTAGAAGTATCTTCACACTTTATTATTGCTCACATTAAATATGTCTTATGACTACTGTGAAGGGGGGTCAGATATGGGAATCATGGGTATGCAAGAATGGGCCTAGGTTCACAGGTGTTGGTTGGCACAGATTTATTAGGTCTGCCCCCATGGGAGTGATTAATATTCCTATGTGGGTAAAGCACACGCCTATACCTTCCAAAAATGAAGAACCCATCTACTGGATATTGTGTAAACCATTGGGGGAAGACGTAGGGACTAATATCAGTGTCATGTAAGCGATTATCATGGACGTACATGCGTATGAATAAGATGGTAACCATACCTCTCAACCTTTTAGAATAAGACATCTGGACAAAGGCATATTTAAATAAGTACAAATAGGGACTATGTTAAATATTCCTCTGACAAAGTTAGAACGTTGATAGAATAATGGATAATTCATTAGTATGAATGTTTTGAGGGTTATTAGTTATAAACTACTAATGTCTGTCATTATTATCTAACCTCACAGTCCTTAATGATCTGCCACTAATCTACCAGAAAGGCACAATAATAACAAAGAAGGAACAACATTATAAGTCTAAGTTCGGGACATTTACCCAACATGTGTACGGTTGAGAGGTATGAAGGTAACCCTGTCCTAAATAAATGTATAGAACTACTGATATCAGGTGGACAGGTGTGAAGAAAGACGGGATGACAAATGACAAAACATGTATAAGTCAAAAGCATGTACCTCGATAAATGTGAATGAATACTTATGCCCTGTGATAGTCAATGTGGAAGGTTAATAGTGTCCCTCAGGGTGTTATGCAGTGTCCCAGATACAGTGTCCAGTCTCCCACACTCACATGTGAGTTCTGCCACTGATGGACATCGCAAATACTGGCAAACACATAAGGTAGATGATAGCATAATATGTATTGATTAGCACCTGTTGGCTTTTGTGAAGAACACAACTCTCTTGGCGGGTGTATCCTGCAAATGGAATGTAATGGCATCTGGCCTGTGATTTCTTCTTGTGTGTAGTGGTGTAATACAATGATATATCTTGTATCAGAAACAGATACATGTGGTAGGAAACAGTATTATCGACTATACTACTACAAGAAAACTCTGGAGGTATGAAAAGCGCTGAAGTAGTCAGTTCAGTATTGACCGCAGGTATGTGTTGACATTTCAAATGTCACAGCTGTATATATAGTACCTATAGGGTTGTCACCGTTACAAATGATGAAGGTGGGAGCTGCTTTGTAGAAATGTCAGATGTAGCAGGTCAAACCATATCTACAGCCATGCATACTCCACAAATAGACATATTAACACACAGCAAAGCTTAGGCCAGGGGTCATGGAGCCTTGGCCGGTGTGTACAAGTAGAGGAAGTGTAGAACATGGCAAGATGTCTGCCGAGCTATTCAGCAATATCCTGTAGGGGCGTGTAAGACAGCCCCTAAACCAAACGATGCACGGACAATGTTAGGATATGCAAATTACCCCATTTGTAGGTGAAAGCTATGCAAATTATGTAAATCTGCGATACATGTAACACTAAGATGTCCGTGCAAGAGTAGAGTTATGTGCAGAAATGTACTTGGATGTTAACCAAGTTACTTCTGCAAGTAGCTAAACGGAGCAATGTCAGCTGCAAATAAAGGATGGATTCAGTTGAAGAAGCATGCCAATGGCTAAATATAAGGCCAGTGGCATATTTTTCATTGTAACTTAATAAAACTCTATTTGTCCTCCCCCGATCTCTGGTGTGTAAGCGTAGCACAGTGGCGCGAAAACGCGCTGCGCTTTTAAAACAAGAGAAATATTTAAAATACACATAGACATTGTAATTATCATTAACAGTTAGTTCGCCATGCAGGTGAATGGCAAGCTGAAGACAAGATGGCTACTGAGTACTGGTTGCTATGTGTGGAAGCGCTCTGTCTGAGATGTAACCAAGCATTAGTAGGCAATCCGATGCAATTGAGGCTGAGGATAGTGAATCACAATTTGTCATGCCATATGGGCCAAGCCACTACAGTGGAAGAGTAGGTTAAGGGGATTATCAGAGTAGAAGATAGGTGACATCATGAGTGTGTATGTATAAAACACTGTAATCCTATCGGAGCAATGTGTCACATGTTTGCTGTCAGTTACTCATCAGTGGAAGTGGCGTGTTATGATTTATCCTAGGTACAGTCAGGAAACTGACGGTGTACGCTATGGATATCACTGAAGTTTCATGCAAACCTGCTGACAGTGTGTTTGCGCCTGTGCACGCCTGTAAGCCTGAGTAAGCATCTGTGTGCGCGTGTCAGCCTATGTGCATGCGTTGAAGAACGAGTAAGCTAGTGTAAGCATGTTGAAGCCCGTGTAATGTCGTGTAAGCCAGTGTACGCGTTTGTAAGCATGTATAAATCTGTACTACACACATCACACACATACTGCACACTCTGAAACACATGCTGCCAATACTACACACATCAGTGAAATGGCACATGGATGGATAATAATCATCAGAATCAACGATGCTGTAAACTATACTACATTGATGGTCATAGCTGCAATGCATCATGCCTGCTTACATACACCTAGAAGGATATCACACTTTGTGTTAACATCATTTTAACATTAATACAGTGCTATAAAGCCACCCTGAGCATCAGCACCATGTTAATCTGTTCCTGCATCTATGTTACACATTACAGGTGGTGGCACAGGTGTCATCATATGCACAGGGTATGGTGTTTCTTTTCCAGAGCCTGTCATTGAGCCATCCAAGCAACATGTAAGTATGTGTGTGTGTGTGAGGGACAACAGTGTTTGCATGGCCCAATGTTGATTCAATGTGTGTGTGTATGTGTTAGCCCTAGCTGTTTGTTTCATGTGTGTGTCTGCATGTACACAGTTTCAGCATGTGTCCTGCATATACAGGAAGTTGTGGGACAGTCACAGACCGTACCTGCCAGGCTGTACAGATCGCCATTACTGACCATGGACACCCCTGCATGCATTCAACAATATTCCAGTCCTGCACCTGTCAATGTATACACATACATTCTTGGGATCTGTATCACAACCTGTGGATAAACGGGAGTCAGTAATGTTAACCTGATTTGCATCGTAGTGTCAGGTAATACATAGTCATATGAGCCATACTCATCCTCCAAAGTAACAACCACTGCTGACTGTTGCTGAGATGTGCACACGACCGTTTAAAGGTGCTGTACTATCATTGTTGTCAATGTCCCTTGTAATACCCAGCAACAGAATAACTGGTCACTACACAACTATAACCCAGGATCACTACAGCACACAGTATGTGCACTAACACAGAGCCATAGCAGATTTACATGCATCAAAGGTGTTCACGTACAGATAATGCAGCACATTCAATAGTGCTAATATCCACATACATATCAATATCTATCTACATTACATATATAGAAATAGAAATACACACACACACACTTGGCAGGGTTGTGATCAGAACACAGACCTAACTACTTAATCACACTACAGCATTACTCATGTACAGAATGTGCTACCGAGATTACTAGATCACAGCATTCACACAGGCATACGTCCAGCTTGCTGGCATCAGCATCAAAGGCAAAGACACTGTACGGATTCTACAGAGAATGAATAGTGTAAAAGCAATGGACTGTTGTCATACAGCGGGAAACTGTCACACACACATACACACACACACACGTGGCAGGATTGGGATTAGAACACAGACCTAACTACCTTATCACACTACAGCAATACACATTTACAGAACGCGCTACTGAGATCACTGAACACAGCACTCCCAGAGGCATACTTCTAGGTGGGTGGCATCATCCGTAAAGGCAAAGACGCCGATAGGGAATGTATGTGGTGTGAGGCATCTAAAAGCATTACTGTGTCCCCAGGCTGTAGGAAACACACACACTTGGCAGGGTTGGGAGTCGAACATACACCTAACTACCTTATCACACTACAACAATACGCATTTACAGAACGCGCTACCGAGATTACTGAACACAGGACTCCCAGAGGCATACTTCTAAGTGGGTGACATCATCCGTAAAGGCAAAGACGCCGATAGGGAATGTATGTGGTGTGAGGCATCTAAAAGCATTACCGTGTCTCCCGGCTGCAGGAAACACACACACACACACACACACACACACACACACACACACACACACACACACACACACACACACACACACACACTAGGCAGAGCTGGGAGTCAAATATACACCTAACTACCTAATCACACTACAGCAATACGCATTTACAGAACGCGCTACCGAGATTACTGAACACAGCACTCCCAGAGGCATACTTCTAGGTGGGTGATATCATCCATAAAGGCAAAGACGCCGATAGGGAATGTATGTGGTGTGATGTGTCTAAAAGCATTACTGTGTCCCTAGGCTGCAGGAAACACACACACACACACACACACACACTTGGTAGGGCTGGGAGTCGAACATACACCTAACTACCTTATCACACTACAGCAATACCCATTTACAGAACGCGCTATCGAGATTACTGAACACAACACTCCCAGAGGCATACTTCTAGGTGGGTGACATCTTCCGCAAAGGCAAGGATGTTGATAGGGAATGTATAGAGAGTGAGCAGTCTGAAAGCATATTACTGACCCAAGGTAGACGTAGACAAACACATGGCAGTCATGTGATCGGGGCAATTAAATATCTATGAAGCACCACAACAACACTACATAGATATGGGATGTGCCACAGACAGTACACCCTGCATGACAGTCAGCCAGTGTGTTCAATGTAGGCATCCATCGTGACGTTGAAAATGGACATCTGTTGCTTGGATGTCCACCATCGCTATACAGGATGTCAATGGCCATGCCCATACACAGAAGCACAAGGTGTCACTGGCCATGCCCACATGCTTAGCATCACACGTCCGTTTGGAATGTACTGCGTGTCCATCTACACAACGGTGTACTGGGCATGCTCACACACTTAGCAGTTGCAAAGGGCCATCTTGCATGCACACGGATTCTAAACACGTAAGGGCGCAGTTTGGAATGTACTGTGTGTCCAACTACACAACAGCGTACTGGGCATGCTCACACACTTAGCAGTTGCAAAGGGCCATCTTGCATGCACACGGATACTAAACACAGAAGGGCACAGTATGGTATTACTGTCCCCACCTACATGATGGCCACTCACATGTATTGACCAGTACACACTCAGGAGCCATCACAGATGTCTCAGGTGCAGATCACAGAGGTACACACTGCAGTCTACAATGAAGCCCTCAGACACCACCATGTCATTGGACCAGCAATACATCAACACAACACCGTGTGACGCATGACCAGTGGACTGTACATAGGTGTACAGCAACTGTGCAGACTACACGTACTGACAGGGTTCCATCATGTGTTATGCATTGCAATGATACCACTGTTCATAACCAGGTCGGCTCTACACATAACTGGGGCCCTGGGTCTTACACAGCTGTGACAGATGACTGTCGCTGTACACCAACGAACACACATGTTCGGATATGTCATACATGTAATTGCAGTGGATATGTGCATGGACCACACACACAACACATATGTACATAGCATAGCTTTTGCTGTCCTCCGTGCAGACAAGTGGCTACAGCAATCATACGCATGCAAATGGGAGGTGGGTCCATGGCTGTTGAATGCCAACAGTACATGAGGTTGCAATGTTGACCGAGGACATATTCCCTCTGTACTAGTTACCCATGACACCCATCATATCATACAACAGTCCATGTGTTATATATGTCAACACAAATGTCTACCGATTGCAATGCATACAAACATGGCTACATGACAGGCATGTAGGACCAACACACATGTACAAACTGTAGTGTGCATGCAGCTGCCATGCATGTGCAGTAGCTGATGTAAGTAACTCATCTGTGCCGAACTACAACATGCAGTTACAATGCAGCCCCATCATTGACACCTGTATATGGTGACATACTGACAGTACGGTAGGATGTACATTAGGTATGGATGGATGTGTGTATGTAAAGTGGTGATCCACCTGTGTAGATGGATGTTTGCCGGGTACGGCTCACAGGTGTGTCACATGCCATCATACCATTACATGTGCAAACAGTATGCTATGTTACTGTTACCTGATGGTGAAGACATAATACCTACACAGCGGTCAGGTGTTACCGACTGTATGTCACCCGACACCTGTAACACTTACATCCTCCCGTGTGCATATAGCAGCACAATTGCTGGACATAGCGTTGGTACACATAATGCGGCCAATACTGCTGCATTTCTGTCAGAAGTATCATCATATAGCAGGTGTATCATTCACAGTACTGCCATGTGTGTTTGCATGTGTGACCATATATGCCACATATGGTGGGGAATACATCCCAATTGTGACACACCCCTGTACACTGTTGTATACATCTGTACATTCTGCAGTGTGGAAAGCATGACATAGGCAGGTGTGGTGTGTGTATCACACACATCAGCTATCCGTATGTGTATGACAGTTGGTCTCCACAGTGTGTGTGTGTGTGTGTGTGTGTGTGTGTGTGTGTGTGTGTGTGTGTGTGTGTGTGTGTGTGTGTGTATGGCTGTCTGGTGCATGGAGTGTGGGTGTATGCTACCATACGGGAACACACAGGATCCCAACCCCTCATGGTGATGCAGTCAACTACCCTGTTGATGCCATCGGTCTCAGCCGTACTGGCTATCTGTACATGTCCCTTCTCTGTGTCGCGTTGTGTGGGTGCACAGTACTATGAGGGTGATGACCACATAGGCAAGTGTCCTCACCTCAACACTATAGGGTGTGCGTTATAGTGTTGTCGACCCCGTGAGTGTGGGCATGTTCCTGTACTGTGACAGGGTATTACTGCTACACAGTGAGGCCTCATGCTATCAAGTGGCCTCTAACATTATCATTGTCCAGACCGCTGTGTACAACCACTGCACCATGTCAACATACCTGTGATGTGACCTGGTATGGATGTCACATCTCTAGCCACTGTAGCCTATTAAACTGCACACAGGCTGCTGGATCAGTATATGTGTGGACATCTGTGGTATATTAGACTTTCCAGCTGTCCAGATGAGGCTATGTACAGCATGCTGAGATTGCCATACGTGCCTGTGAGTACTCCACAGTTACACATGGGAGACTGCAAACACTGCTACCTGTAGACACATGCAAGTAGACCATAAAGAGGGAACCTGGGCATCATTACCAACATGCTGTTACTGTTGTTACCGAGACACATACTGTGAACATATAACAATGCATGCTACACCTGTACTACATGGTTGTGCACATATAACAATGCATGCTACACCTGTACTACATGGTATGGCTGGTGCATGTCAACAGTACATAACTGATGTAATATACACATCTCTCACCATTCTTACACAACTAATGTAATATACACTTCTCTCACTAGTCATACACAACTAATGTAATATACACATCTCACTATTCTGTTCACCCTGTGCATCAGACCATTTGAGCATGTCCCTGCACTGATGGTGTGGATGACAGGGATGTGACACCAGCTTCATCATATGCACAGGGTGATAATGTGTGCCAGGGGCATAGGCTGCACCAATGGGTGACATCATGTGTGTGGGTAAGGGCCAGTGATATGATTGAACATGTCTGTTCAGTATGCATGTGGGTGTTGTGGTGCCCTACAGATGTGTTTGCTGTGTGCCTGTATGTGTGCACACAGTTCTGCCTTTTGTGAGGCCTACACAGGGGTGTTATTGAGAGGTCCAGATTGTACAGACCAGGTTCTACAGCTCACCGTGTCCGGGCACGGCCACGTGACCTGTGCCTGCCAGGGGTTGCACAGGCACCACCAGGCGGAGGTACAGATTGGCTACTGTCCGATGACACATGTCTACTGGAACCATGTCCCCGCTGGGAATGTGCAGGGCCATGTCCACGTGGCCTGCTGTGTCCTGGTGTGGACAGTGCAGCACCAGCTACACTGCTACTGCTACTGGCACAATGGGAGCGGGCATGTGAAGTGGCACGCTCACGTCGACCTGCACTAGGTGGTGTACCTGGCCTACGTCCACATGGCCTACACCTCATTCCTACCAGATGTTCCAGCACAGACAGCTCATGCTCGCGGATTGCCATGCCACGGTCAATGATTCTGACCATGTCACCCAATTGCCTGTCCAGAACATCAGCGATCTGCTGTTGAGCATTTGCCAATGCCTGGATGTTGTCATTTAGGGTACGGATAGCAGCCCTCTGCAGCCTCTGCCCTTCTCTGTTCTGCCGTTCAGCACGTGCCTGTGCCACCATTACAGTCTGGAACATGCGTCTGGTGATACCAGCTGCTGCACTCTGTCCTGCAGGTGCATGTCTGCTAGAGGTCCTCCTATGAGCAGCACCGGCCACATGCCTGTGTGGCACATCTGCAGACATTACACTGACACCATGGTGTGGAGACACACCATCTGTAGCCACCACACGTTCCTGTTCCACACTAACAGACACTGACTGTCCTTCCTCTATGGCCACTGGTGATGCGGTATGTGTTGGCAGCAGAACTGTGTGCGGGGAAGAGGGGGACATAGCTGGGATGGCAACCATTGGCACAGATTCAGTCCCTGACAACCTTGCCTGTACCAGTCAAAAAAGAACTCCTGCGCGAGAGGCAAATGCAAGGCTCAATATCAAATAGGAAAAGCCAAAAAAGAGTAGAGCCAGCATACAGTGTTCCAAGGTATCTTTATTAATATGAATCCATAAAAACAACAAAAAATCAGACCGGTTTCGGCCGGAAAGTATCACAGCCTTCTTCAGTGTGAACCAAATACAGCTTTTGTTGTAAATTAAATACACCCATCACAAAGATCATTGGTCCATACTAGAATTGTTCATTTAAACCAGGTGGGAACAATCCACCTAGTTTGACAATCCACTTTTTTCTTTATTGTTTAAAATAGAGTGCCACCCAGTTTTATTGGATTTATTGCCCTTAATGATGTCAATAACCATAAAGGAAAATCTGGCAGTAGTGTGTACTAAATGGTGTTTATAAAGTGCATTGGCTGCCTTTTTGTTTTTGATGTTGCTAATGTGTTCAGAAATTCTAATTCTGAAAGAGCGAGGTGTCTGACCAATATAAAAGGAACTACAAATACATGTAGCCTAATATACTAACCAATCAGTACTACAGTTAGCAAAAAAATTCAAATCATAAACAATGGCACTATTATGACTAGAAAATTGTTTGGATTTCGTGACTTTGTCACAGTTGGTGCAATGGCCGCATGGATAGCAGCCAACCAATGGGTCCCCTGATAATGTACATTGTACATATTGAAAGGATTGATTCAGTGTCCCATGCTTATAATGATTGAAGCAAGAGCCAAGATTTTTGCCTTTGTGAAATGAAAATTGGCATCTATCCGGTACAATGTGTACTAGCTCATAATCACATTGTAGGATGGTCCATTGTTTGTGTACACTTTGAATTAAGTTTTCAGAATTCCTAGCATAGGTTGTTAAAAACCTAATGGGTTGTGTGGCCGAAATGTTATGGTCTTTGCAACTTAAAAATTCTTTTCTGTCTATTGAGTTGACCAGATTACTGGCCTGCAACACATAACCCATGCAATAACCCCTAGATTTAAATCTATTTGTAAGATCTTTCCTCTGCCTCTGGAATGAAGAATCATCAGAGCAAATGCACTTTATTCTTATAAATTGTGACTTGGGGATGTTACGGGCTATGTGTGGTGGATGGAAACTAGATGCATGGAGGATGGTATTATATTGGGGGTATTTCCTGAATAATTTAGTACTCAGCATATGGTCTGGTAATCTGTTGATTAACACATCCAAAAACGTAATGCTGTTCAAATCGTAATGGACCGTAAATTGTAACCCCCATGGATTGTTATTTAGGTAGGACATAAATTCATGTAACACATTTGTCTCACCCTTCCATACCATCCAACAGTCATCTAGGAAACGTCTCCAAATGTCAGTATGTTCCAAATAGGTGTTATTCTCATGATCATAAATGAGATGCTTTTCAACAAAGGCCATAAACAGATCGGCATATATTGGGGCAATGGAGGCACCCATCGCTGTACCCTTTGTTTGTAAATAACAAGTGTCCTGGTAAAAAAATACATTACTATTGAGAGCATGTCTTGCTAATTCAACCAAAAAGAAGATAAAATCAGATTGATTTAATTTAGCCACTTCCAGCCAATATGTAAGGGCCTCTAAACCAGATTCATGTGGAATATTTGTGTATAAAGCACACACATCAAGTATGCACATCAACCAATCGGGTTCCAATTGGCTAACTGAAATGATCTGTAAAAAATTTGTAGTATCCTGCAATCGAGAACGTACAAGATAGAGCAAAGGCTTCAAGTGTTTGGTCAAATATAAAGACAAAGGTTCTGTGAGATAACCTTTCCCTGAGACAATTGGTCTACCCGGTGGATTGGTGGGATTTTTGTGAATTTTCGGCAAAAAGTAGATATATTGGTTGGCCGGATCTTGAATGGTGAGCTGATGCATTATATCATTGGTGATGATGGCTTCATCCTTAGCCTGAATAAGAAAATCATCAATTAGTTTTTTTTAAAACAATGAGTGGGATTGATATGCATCTCAAAATAATATCTTTGATCAGACAACTGTCTTTTTGCCTCTTTGTCATAATCACACCAGTTTAAAAGGACCACAGCCTGTACCTCATGCATATGTTCATCACTACTAGTATCTGTGGGGACACTAACATCAGATGGACCGCAGGAGGGTAACTCACCTACATCACCTGTGAATGCAACAAAAGACTCTAAATTACAATAGACACAGACACACACAGACACACACACAGACACACACACACAGACACACACACAGACACACACACACACACACACACACACACACACACACACACACACACACACACACACAGACACACACACACCATGCATGTGATTTGGCAGACGGCATGCAGCATGCCTGTGATACAGCTGACAGCATGTAGCTCAGACATTAATAATGTTAGTAAGCATACCCCCTGGGGTGCACAATACAGCAAGCAGGTGTCATATCAGTAGCCATGCAGTTCACACAATCATGGTAGTATGCATGCATCCCCGTGATACACCATGTGGACCAGAACAGGATAACAGTACACATGGCTGACGTGACCTTGACATGTAATCTGCTGATGTGTGCATTAACATGCATACAAGTCTGACACAGTGGTGTCCTGACATGTACAGCATCGTAATGGCCATCACATTGCTGGGTTGTATGTATGCCCTACAGATAGAATGCATGTTTAGCACATGTGCATGTGCATGGAAGGGTAGTGTGAGCCATCTACATTGCTCTACAGTGTGAAGTACAGACACTGTGCCATTGCATGGCATCATGAGGCATCTATATTGCTATACAGTGCATCATATGTACACATTGCATAGCCATAACTGCATGCATACCCATGACATAACTGTGGATTGTGACACACGATGCTGAGGTGTGTACACACCTAACCATACTGTGTCATGTGACAGGTCACTGGAGGACCTACTGATGACACCCCTGCACAACAACTACAGAGTCTTAGCTGCCTGGCAACCATGTCCACACATTGCGGACTTGTCAATTCACCATGTGCAACATGACATTGCTGTACCACACACGAGGTGCACAGCTAATGGTGATGTCCTACAGCAGCAAGGGAAATGTACAGTATCTGTGGCCTGATGTGGTGTCAATGTCTGTGGAAGCTGTAGAGGTGACTTCTGTCATGCTATGACACGGGCGTGATGTTCAACACATCTTATATGGCAGACATCAGTGACACCTCCACTTGCTGTGCACAGGCTGTTAGGATGTCCAATGTACCACATCAACTGTATAATCGGTCAACTAAGGCTATAATTGGACCATGTGTGGACAATGTGAAACAGGGTGTATACACCTCACATCTACTGTGTGGCTACGTATCTCTGGCCATCCCCATGGCCATTTGAGCATGTGTTGGACAAATGTGTGTGATGGCTGTCTATCACACATGTCTGTGTTGTCCCATATGACATACACCCATAGATGTCAGATATGTCACCATCCACAGGGCTATGCAGACAACAGGTTGTATGTGGGGTATGGGTTATGGGATAGTGTGACATGATTGTAGACAATACACTACGTGTCTGGGACATGTCAGATGGCACATCACAATGTGTGCACCCATTGCAGGGGCATATGACACAGTGGTGACTCCTGTGGGCTGCCCATATCACAGCTCACTGTGTGGTACTGGTTGCGTACCACATGTGTTGTTCCAATGTATAGTACATATGCCTCCATTGTAGAATACCTCCACTGTTGTATGCACAGCTGACCACACATGTAGCAATGACAAATACTCTGGTTTCATGTTGGTGTATCATTACATTTGTATATATTGCACATGGGTGGCCTGTGTGAATGATGGGTGACGCGACCTGTATATAGTGAATGGAATGAACATCAAGTGTACAAGTGTTAACTGGCCACATGGCAAATAGATCTATGCTTTTACATGCCTGATACCGATGACAGTCTCACCTGCAATGGACTCATGTCTGTGCGGCACGCCAGAGATACCTGTATAGGGGTGACACAGCAGTATGAACATTATCCATGACTGTATGACAGCCACAGGATGCACTATGCATGTTAACACATTTGCCTGTACAATAGCATATAGTATGCACATGTGTGCATACACAGGGTAGCATACTGTAGTATGCAGCATGTGTGTCCACGTACCATGCATATGTTGTTACATTACATAATGTACAGTGACACATGCATGTAAATGGGATATAGTAGCCATATGTGCAGTACTGACTTACCAGGAAACTCCAGGCTCATTGGTTGGGAGACACCCACCTCCACGATGGCAGATAGTGTTTGTGGATAATATTCTGAGGGTGTCCCCAGACTGGCCAGTAACTCCTCAGTGTGTGTGAGTGGGGGCTGGGTTGGTGGCCCACCACCTGTTCAACCTTGTTCCCTGGCGATTGCAGTGGCATGCTGTTTTGCATGCCATATCAGGTCCGTGCAGTGTCTGCGCACCTGCTGGTAGGTGCAGTTATGGCCACCCACATCGTTCACCCTCCTGCGCAGATCTTGCCACAGGTCGTCCCACTGCTGGGCATGCTGTGGCACATGGCTGAACAACACCTCATAGTTCTCGTGGAGGTACGGGATGAGGACATCATCCTCCTGGTGGCTGTAGGCTGGAAGGCGTATACGAGGCATTATCTGTAAGACATAATGATGGTGACAGGTCACAGTTTCAGAGATGTACAGAGATACAGCTGCACATACATTTCTATGACATCTAGTACATCTGCACAGTTATCTTTGCAAATCACCATGACACTGACATGACTGACGTGTTTGTGTCACACACATGTAACACCCGTTATGCATTGGATATCATCACCATATATGTGTGTCACCTCATTACAGTGTTCATACTCTATGTAAATGAGGTCTTGATGTGGGCATGTCTGTTTGCCTAAACTGGTGTTCATACCTATCTGCACATGCCTGGATGTGTCCATGGTATTGCTGTTGACCTTGATGCTGTTTATATGTCACATATCAACACAGACTCAGCCTTAATGGACTTGAGCAGTGACAATGCACACATACGCATGGAAACCTGTACATGCATTTGTTTTGCCAGATACATATACACAGCACTGTACAGCTGTTCAACATGCTGCCATGGATCGCCTGTGTTGCACATGTGATAGACATGGAACAATGGCTAGTCAGACGTCATTTGCAGGGATGGTTATCAACCATAGCATGTACAGGCAAGGTTTCCTAGCTGTAACTGACAGCCATTATGCCACCGCGAGGTGCATCAGTGCCACATTACTGATCCAGACAGTTGATACTACATCTACCATGTGGCCATCACACCATGTATGACTGGGATGACATGTGCAGCTTTGATGGACAGGCTTGCATGGTATAGCAGGAGTATGTCACACGTATGGCACAGGGATCTGTCCAGCATGTGGCGATCCTAGTATTAGTACGATGGCTGTCCATGTCTTATGTCTTTCAGATCAGGATATGGACATGTAGCATGTCCAGCATCATGGTTCAGCAAATGCCTTTATGCAAGGTAGACAGCATGCTGCATAGTGGAGGTGAGGATTGTGAAGGCTGGAATCGCCCATCCACGCATGGCCATTAACCCTTATAGGTGATATGTGATCCAATATTGGTCACCCCAGTGCTGTATATGCCTGTCCAATGATCTCTGTGCTCATGGATGGCACCCTGTCATGACATGCATACCTCGTATGACTACCTATGGGGTCTGGAGATGTCACCAAGTCAGGGAAGTGTACTGCACAGCACCATCCCTTACACAGTGTCCATTATGTTGACTACAGCCTAGGTGGCAGGTAATGGGTACAGGGATGTTCTTCTAGCAGTGACAATGCTGATATCATCCATCAGACTGTGCACATATGCCACACAGCCCATTCTGTATGTTGTTCACAGCACTGACACAGCTATTCC
Organism: Protopterus annectens; assembly: GCF_019279795.1. NCBI lineage: Eukaryota > Metazoa > Chordata > Ceratodontiformes > Protopteridae > Protopterus > Protopterus annectens. The sequence continues at coordinate 1,487,840,553 of NC_056728.1, read as the reverse complement.
TCATAGGTCATGGCCATTCACATCCTTACATACACAGATGCCTAACATTTGTCTGTGTGGTATGGGCTACAATGAGGGTGGAGTACAACACATTAACCCTGTTCTACTGTAGCTGGCACTGGTGTGATATGCACATGTCACTCTGGCACCTTTTGTAGTTGTGAGTCTGTCAACAGGCCACTGGTAGAACACTCTTGTGACATACAAAGGTATTTGTAATCAAACATCTGTACTGTCTTGTACATCTGTACTGCTAACATCTACAGTGATAATGGTTCATGGACATGCACACCATACTCAGCAGGGTTATAGTGCGGTGCCACCCATTATGACTGTCGTCACCACTTCTGGGTTGGTATTATCCAACACCCTATATGTATTGTATGGTCATGCTAGGCACTTGTTCAGAACTTGTGAGCATGTCATGAGCTACTGATTTCTATAGCACCCATTCCACACCATTTCCCACAGGTACACTGGCTGTCCTAAAATTTCCAGCTTGCTTATGGTGCAACAGCTGTTGTACACATGTAACTCACATATCCTGTGAGACATGGTTGCATATACAGGCATGTCCAACTGTCATGTACCAGTGCTATTGCCTGTCTATGTGATGGATATGTCGCACATGTGGCAATAGAGCAATTGTCTCATGTACACATTAAATGCTCGCCTCCCAACATATAACACTACAGCCTGTGGGGGATGCACTTATGCAACCCTGCTGGGGGTAAAGCTGTCACCAACCCTGACTGCACCTGACAGTCATGTTGGGATGTGTAACATTCGCAACACACCCCACACATCACATAGTCTCACATGATCTCCACCACAGGCCACACATACGAGGACAACTCGTGCAGTACCTCGCCATACTCTGCGTAGGCACCAGGGGCAGCCCCCATCACGGAACACAACATCACCAACTTATAGCCCACAGACTCATGTGTCCCCCTCACATACAGCCAATAGGGTGTTATAACATACACAACACACCAGTCATAGGTGACTCTGTAGGCGGTCACACTGCAGTTCCACACAGCAGACTACACAAGGAGATAGTCACTTACATCTTGCTGTTGGGTAACTGGTTCTGCAACATAACCTATGCACCCATGCCACACCTCATCAGGTACGATGTGACTGTCATTCTCCATGTTAGTGTGACTGCCCTGAGATGCCACTTCACAGACTACATGTGCAGGGACATGCAATAGCTCACCAGTCTTGTAGCCCTGAAGGTGTGGGCCAAGCCCTGGGGAGCATTATGCATTCATCCGGACCCGATACCACTGTACAATGACTGACTGTATCACTTCAACAGTTGCGTATGCTTCTGCTGTCATTCCACAGGCATCTGGTATCTGTCCGCTTTGACTGACCTGGTCAAACACAATGCTTTGGCACAGATGACCTGCACCTGTCAGCCCTGGGAGTACAGATCACATGCGAGGCTCTTGCTGCTTCGATACTGCCTGTCTTGCACAGTTTCCAATAACCGTCACCGGCAGAACGGGAACTGGCAAGCAAGACATGGGGTCATGTGACACAATGCTTGCATCTTCCTCTGTGATGCACGCAGGCAAGGCACACCTTAAAATGCACCACTCCAATATCGCTGCAGTGACTGGGACCTGCCTCTAGGCTCTGCAGAGCACACCTGCAATGACAGGTTATAGACAGACCATACCTTTCAGGCACATTCCTGGACTGTCACACCCACAGCTGAGGTGTTCCCATATCGAACTATGTTATACACACATCCTGGCTAGTTACTTAGCACAATGCATCGCAGGTGCTCCATGTGCAACTAACTGTGTCTGGAACCGCTAAACACATTGTAACCAGCTATAGATTCAACAACACACCCCACGGTTACCAGACCTCATTTGTTGGTGTACTGGACAGTAGGGCTCAGACAGCTACTACTGATGTGTAACTAACACTACCCCACACTTAACTGGGTTAGCCACTCATGTACCGACACATCCGTGAGTCATAACCTCCACTCGGCTGGATCAACCCATACACACCACCTCCAAGACCAACATTATCCTTGACATGAACACTACCTACATGTGACTGGTGTTCAACACCTGGGGTTATCCCCTCATTGGTGGATTCTGAACATATGCTAATCACCCTTGTTAGCCAAATCCCGGCACCACACCCTTCACGGCATACACAGTACATGATTACTATAACACCTACTACAGACATCTTATGACAGCGGTTGTTGAAGTCATGACACCCGTGCAGATGGACAATGCACATACAAATGCTGAAACATACCCCAGTGCACTGCATTAGCATGTACACAACTGCATGGATCATGCTATTCCACACAGAGCCATGGTGGTACACACCAGATAACAGACGCCACTCTGGTGGTCATGTTCCATGGACATAATGTACAACAACAGGTGGAGGCTGTTGCACAGTGGTGTACAATCCCATGGGTGGAGTAGTTCACTGGTCAGCCTTGGTAGGGCCATGGGATCCCTCATCACATACTCCAAGACTAGCTACGTAAACATTACTGCGACACATTCCGGGGTGTACCACAAGGCATTATGGTGGTATGTCAGTAGGCAATACCCACATCTGCTCTCACATACAACAGTCACTCAGGAACATTACAGACCCAGGTGATGCAGGCAACATGCTGGCGGATGGATTCAATGCTAACATTACACCCTCACACTCACTACAGGGCCACAATCCATGCAGGAACATTGCGGTGTCCCTGTGGTCACACCAACACAGTACTAACCTGCACTCTATATGTCCTGGGACACTGGCCCCATGTCACCTTCCAAAGTCCCAGGCTGTGATGTCCACAAACCTCTGAATGACATGTCTCCCCACTAGGCCACCATATTCAGTAATAGCCTTGTATCAGACATTGTGGCCCCTGAATGGCACACAGCAGCAGTTATCACACTCCACTCAGGTGGTGCCACAATGCACGTGTGGGCCTATAGTCCTACACACCTGACTGGACTGTTCTGTACGGCTATGGGGCACATCATCATGGATGTCATTCACAGAGACATTGTTGGGCTCCAGTCCTGTGATGCCATGCGGGTTGGACTTGTTAGGGCCAGAGCATGACCCCTACACCAGGTGGACTCCATTCATACAGTTACCAGGGTAGCTGATGACGGTACGGTGGTCCACACATCCTACATTGTCCTCTCATTGCCTTACAGCACCGTTCTCCATTCTGGTATTGACAACATACACATCCACCTTCACATCGTACCCTATGTCTCAGGATGTTATGCAACATGGCTCATGGACAGGACACACACAATGAGGGTAGCATACCATAGCACCTACTGCATTTCAGTTACACTTGGCATACCACAGTCCTCAGTCATAGGGCCCCTCATGTTCAGTATATGCTTCCCTGAGGTAAAGGCTAGCACAGAGGGACTTTCCCTGCCAAGCTTTACAAACCCCTGCATACAAAGTGCCATGATTGATCCACCAGCTGATACTGACTCTATCCATACGGGTGTCACTGTGACAGATACCTGATATGAATATCATGGCCTCAAGCTGCATGAACATTACCTTTGCATTACACCATTCACCCACTGACTATCACATAGGTGGTAGTCCCCTACATACATGTCACATTGTACATGTTCGTAGTACACACATATGTCGCACCCACTTCTGTGGTTACCATATTGCCACTGTGGTGTGGATATCCTTCTACGTGGCCACACTTATCTGTACTGGGTGTGTAGCTGGTACATAGGCACCCATTGTACCTCTGAACCCAAGACTTCTACACACATTCAAGGGTACACCACCCCGTTTAGGGTGTACCTTACACAACAGCTACAGCTTTACATACCACGACATTAACAAGCCTTAACATTTATTGAGCTCCGACAGTTGAAGTATGCAGCTGAACAACGGACACTACATCTGTACACATTTGCATACTACATACTCAGGGGTGACCTCTGCTGAACAGACAGGGCCCATGTCCACAACAATATTAATGGATATACTCCACATACGCGACATAAGCAAAAGCCACTGTGAGTAACATGTCCATGGATATGTGCATACAAGCAACGATGAGTGGGATGTGCTTCAGGGTTACATTCCCAAACTGGACACTCACCATGCTTTGGAACATGAGTCCTATGTACAGCAAGCAGGGACACTCAGTAGCACTGTTCATGTGATACCTCCCTTGGTGGTTGGGAGACACATGCATGCCAGGTATCACTGCAGTGGCTGTACTGTGCAGAGATGCAGGTAACACATGGCTCTGCTGTTCACAGGACACTACCCTAGAGAGGTGCCACTGGTGTGAACACTGTAGTTGTGCTTACACATACACTTGCCAGACTGCATAGTACCCCACTATGAACCTGTGAAGCTATCACATGTCCTTTGTGCATGGTTACTTGGTAGCCCTGCCGTTTAGATTAGCTATCATGCTATTACAATGTCCTGTGCCTACAAGCCATATGTATTCTCTTATTGTACATGCCAATAGACGATACCTTTGGTATGCATGATATGCCTGTTATGCTGTGTAGAATATCTGACATATCTACCTACAATACTATACATTACACATATTTTACATAGTATCCCATAGTGCAAAGCATACTTACACAGCGGGACCACCTTACACATGTTATTGTCGTTATATGCCCATACACTTGCCTACTGTGACAGTATATCAACATATACTATCCCCTGCTATGGCACGTACTTGTTGGACATACCCTACCACTGACAGCAGGTGGTATGGAATTGTTCTGTTTAAAGCACTCATGTAGCATCCCTTGTGGTGTCTGTGATGTGTATCTTGTGGCCCACTGCTGGATGCACAGTTTCTACAAGCGTTAGTATGCTCAGCAAGACATCACTACATAAATACCTTTTTCCCACTTTATGCATTGCGGACACTTTTAATTAATGCAAACCAGGCTATACATACAGTAAATAATTAATACAAAACATGCTATACATAAGCTTACATACCGAGTGTTCTACATACCTTGTTATCATTCCAGACTTTCGTCTCTATCTCTCTCACACTGCTTATCTCTCTCACACTGCTTAAACAGGTATATGGTATGAGCATACGGTTTGAATGTCTGGCAAGTCATCCTTATATACGTCGATACCTGTAACATGTGGTTTCCTGCTGCCAATTGGTGCTCCTGAGTGACTAATTACTTGCACATCAGCTGTGCAACTACTCCATTCGCCAATTACATGGCAACAGTGGGGTATAATTGAATTCTCCACTTGGGCGTTGCCCATTTGCACTACCTTTGGGGAGATGGCTTGTATTGTGTTTTGTTGTATGTAATTGCAACTGCTATGTGTAGAGACAAGTATACTTTGGATTCATGTCCCCCGTGGATTGTGCGTGACAGCTAGAGTATGTAGTTCAACATGTGGGTGTACCTGTCATCCCAACCATCTGATAACGGACTATTGCAAACAAAACCTGTAACATCACCATTTGTTCCATTATACAGCGGCTACAATTATGCATGGTGCCTTTAATTGTGTCTCTCACAAGGTATGTTGATGGTTCTGCAGATGTAATTGACTGACTGGATGTTTGTGCTGTTATTACAGTCTGTATTGCTATAGTTTCTAGTGTGGGGGATGTCAGTGGGTGTACATAGCATATACAGGTGTGTGGGGCTTGCATTTCTACATATTCCATATATATATGTGTGTGTGTGGGCTCCGTCCCTAATTAAAGAGCTATCAGTTAGTAGACTTATGTTACGGGATTTTACATTGGGCCATTGTTAATTGGTTTCTATATAGTATGCAGGTGAGGTTGATACTTCCATACCTCCGTAATTGCAGCGATATGTAAAGGGATATGTCTAAATGACAGCTATTCCGTGTATTTCTGGCCCAGATATTTGCAGTCATAGCGGTTGTGATGGTAACAGAACCTCTTTGCCATGGGTTGCCACCTTTTCATATGGCCATTGTTGGACACTTGCGGGACACACAGTGGTGTCTACAGGCTGACACATAGGCACGGTCAGTGCACAGGATAACACATACTTTTATCCTTAATACATACCTATTGTTGTGGGACTTTGGCTACTTATCATATTGCATGTAACATTTACGTTTCTTACATACAGGCATAAATATTTAATGCAACTATTACATGATATATGGGACATATTAATGTCCTACAATCTCGGACATTTGCCCTTTGTTATGTTTTATATCAGGACACACCTGCCCAGGGAGGGGCTGTCCCTCCTAATGTGGGATAGTTGGTAACCGTATGCCTATGGCTAGCTATACCCACACCTACCGTAATGATCTACCTCAGAGTTGGCACTAACAGACACATGATGCAGACACACACACACACACACACATTACAGTCACGCGGAGACACACACGGCACCCTCAACACACACATACACAGACTACAGCACTGACAAACACAGTTGAACACAATACCTACGTGGACCGCAACACCGGCAGTGGTAACTACATGTCCCTTCATATGGTCATACTATTACTCACGGTTGTACTGTTCCGATACTGTGTTCTTTTGGTCTTTCAGCCTCGTGGTTATGCGTGTCAGTATGTTACACATTCCATAGTTGGCTGTATCCTATTTATTTGTACCTCCAAGGTGTTATGAATGTCGTTGACCTATCCATATATATTTGCAGATATCGTTGAATCCGTATATATCAACATATATCACTCTATCACCCTTTCTATCTGTATTATATATATGTATATATGTGTACATATATATATATATATATATATATATATATATATATATATATATATATATATCTGACAGGGAAAGTGACAGGCAAGCTACACCTTTCATTGTGGACTTGTCGGTGTATACTGTTTCCTGGACTCCACACGTCTGTGTCTGTACCTGTCACATTACACACCATAGGTTAGGGTTACCAGCTGTCCCACTTTGTGAGGGACAGTCCCTCTTTGGGCAGTTGTGTCCTGCAAAATATTTGTAAACATGGCAAATGTGCTGAGACTGTAGACATACTTATTTCCTATAGTTTATGTAATAGTTGCACAAAACAGTTATTCTGTATCTGAACCACCTATATGTTATAGAAACAGAATAAGGAAGTAAACATTACAAGAATAAACATTTATCTAAGCAAAACAGTGAAGTTCTGATGTTCGTACTGGCTGGGTGTATGTGTCGGCCTGCAGACATCTGACGTATGTCCCACATTGGTCATTTGCAGAGGTGGCAACCCTACCATGGGTACATCTTGGCTAGCAATAGTGTTAGGTGATTCCATACATGATTGCGTGTTCTACTCCTGGCAGTGGTTGTTTCACCCTTCAGAGCAGGCGCTATTAGTACAAGGGTGAATAATGCTGGTTTCACCTGTTCTGAAAATCATTGACCGTGATCCGTGCAATATTTGGAGAAGCTTATCCCTGTTTCACGCATATCCGTATAGTCATATTTAAACATCGCTTACCAGCAGTGGGCAACGCATATTCCCACTAACGTGTGCTAAACATGATCTGATGACCTGCATCCAACATGCATTAATCATGCCTTTGGGATTACATTACATCCCTTGCAGGATGTGGGACCGGGAACATGCATGATTGTCACTGCATTTAACACATGGATATCTGGGATATGTATACGTGTTATGTTGTTTTGTACGTGGAGTATACTATGGCTGTTACTCCATACTGCACTCACATGGGTAACTCAGTTAGTTTACATATTGATGAGTCCAGTTAATGGTGTGTCCATGTGATGTTTACTAGATGTGCTCCGGCATTGGGTATGTATATCACAGTGAGCCACACACAATACTGTGCTACACCTTCAAATGACCGTAGGTGGGGCATGCTGGGGTGACGAATACCTGTCATGGGTACAACCCATGCCTTGACACAACACCCATGATTTTATTATGTGGAGCCCCTCATTAACGCAGCAGGGACTCCATGATGAGTGTGTGCAGAACAGTGCTTACACACGTGCTCCCGCGATTACCTCTGCTCCACTAATCGACAGTTGGTTACTCAATGTTGTGGCAACAGCAGACACTGTTTGCCCCGTTTGGTGTATGGCCTCTGACAATTGGCCGTGTACCTGGGAACCTATACACACAGCACCACCATATGCTGATAGGCGCATGTACTGTTTAGGTGTTGACATTCCGTGTTCCAATAGCTGTTGTGTGTACAATGTTTGAGGGCTGCCTATGTAGGATTCACACAGTGGGCCACCTATACATTACAATTTACAGGTGGTCGTGTTTGTGTGCCATCCATTTTACTGTGTGTGCAGGTGGAGAGGTGTGTCAGTCCATAGGGGCCTACACTGTCAGAGCATGTGCTATACGTTCTCTCTTTGCCAAGGCGTAGGCATATTGGGCATGCCTCCGTCTGCCTACTGGGGCTGGCACAGTGTGTTCATGGTCTGAATCCCTCTGTGCCTGTGATGGCCTTGGCAATTGCGGTGGGCTATGAGGGCCTTCACAATTTTGTCCCTGCTGCAGCTGTTTCCGCAGGATCATATTATGTAGCATGGCACATACTATGACGATGTGGGCACATGTGCCTGGAGAGTACTGCAAGGCTCCACCAGATGTGTCCAAGCACCGGAACCATGATTTCAGCATCCCGAACACACGCTCTATGATGATTCTGGTTTGTGCGTGTGCCTCATTATGGCATTCTTGCATGGGTGTGTGTGCATTTCTGATGGGAGTCATCATCCATGGCTCCAGTGCATAGCCAGCATCCCCCACAAGGTGGCCATGTGGGATGTCCCCCCTGACAAATACCTGATACAGTTTGAGGCATGCCAGATATGGGAGTCATGGTAGCTTCCAGGGCTGCCAGCACACACATCCATGATAATGCCCTGGGCATTGCACACGACCTGGTAGTTGATGGAGTGGAATCCCTTGCAGTTTATGTAGCGCCTACCATGCTCACCGGGTGGTGACTTGATTTGTATGTGCGTGCAGTCTATAGCACCCAGTACCTCCGGGTAGTGTGCCACACCGTGGAAGTGCCGCATATTGCTGGCCAACTCCTCCTGAGTTCGGGGGAAGTATATATGCTCATTGGCATGTGGTAACATGGCATCCAGGAACTGGTGTAGTACCCTGGATGCCGATGCCTGTGAGATCCCCATTATATCTCCAGTTGGCCTTTGAAAGGTACCTGTGGCTAGTATTTGCAAGCTTACACATACCTTTGTGTCCACTGGGATGGGTTCCCCTTTGTTGTTTCTGGTTCTCAGGCGTGGCGGGCACAGCTCCACTATTTGCTGTAAAATGTCCCTTTCCACCCAGTAACACTCTACTATCTCCAGATCATGTAGCCCCTGGTAGGTTACCCTTGGTCTGAACACTCTTCTCCTCCTCCGGGGCCTGCGGTGGTTGTCGGCATCCTCCTCCACAACACCATCAGTCTCTAACACATGCTGATGAATCACAGCTATGGCAGCTCCAAACATGTAAATTTTAAAAGTTCCCCATGTGTTTACACTTATGGTGCAGTGTTTGGGAATACACAGGTGTGTGTAGGGTGCTTTCACACTTTATACTATTGTGCAGTGAACACCGATGATGTCATAGGGTGTGTATGTATGATCGTAGCTACAGGGTATCTTATGTGTTTTACTACCGGAACTACTATTGTGGTGCCTTTGGTGTTGAATTACATTTGGCTGCCGTGGATTACCTCTTGACCTTCCCTTTACATTTCTGCACATTCCACCTACCATTTTCTGGCATACATCCAGCAGCCTGCTTTCATTTGTACTTTCCTAGACCAGGCTTATCTTGCATAATGTGTGCTATTGCCGGTCTCCTGTCGGTTTGCTTTGCTCTGCTATGACAGATCTCCTGTCTTTGCAATCCAATGCCTCCCCTCCTGTCTTTGCATTCCAATGCCTCCCCTATCCTGTTTTGCAGGTTTCTGCGAGCAGACTTATCAGCTGCCATCGATTTGCCGCCGTGCGGTGATTGGTGTTAATTGCTCATTAGTACTTCAATTACCCTACTTCGGCATTTCCTTCTTTTCTTCCCATGACCTTCCTGTTTGTGCTATTGTTCGCGGCGCGTGCATCTGCTTACCAGGTTTCAGGCACATTTTCATCCCCATACACATGCACTTTCGGGCACCATGCGTGCTCTCAGCTAAATGATTCTATACCTTCCTCCCCACCCCTGTCCTGCAGCTTTGCTTAGCAATGGCCAGGACAGATTTGCATTGCTCCAATGTGCTTACTGCTACAGCGGCACACCCCTCTGCTGATGTCATGTTTCTCCTCTGAGCCACTCCTAGGTGTTATAGCACTGCGTCATATGGTACAACCTTCATCCGGCCGGACATTTGCGATTCAGTATTACCTGCCTCATTTGCATGGCATTGACTACTAATTCATAGTTACTGCTCCGAACACTGCCGCAGGCCCTTAGCAACCTTTGCACCTTGGTTGTGGTGTTCCATGCCTACCATTGCGTATTATGGTGTAAACCTGATTTGTATTACATTGCGATTTTATGACATTTTTATGTAATTTCTTTATGTTCCTGTTTGCGCACACATGCCCTGCGGTTATACTGTGCATTACTGTGGACATGACATTAAATTTTTTTAGGTGTTGTGCATATTTTCTTAAGCCATTGGCTGTGTATTTAGCCATCGGCATATGTTACCTTTGTAATACATGAGTCTGGTCCGCTTCCATAGCTCCGATGTTCTGTTTGGGAAAATGTAAACCGTGTTTTTTGGTTTACATTTCTGTGGGCTTACGCTACGCCTGCACCACTTCATGAATCGCTATCTGCCTTCATTTGCATGGCGCGACACTGCACATGGGGTGATTAGCATACCTATGCCGTGGGCTGCGCAGTTCTGGCATACTCCGGTAGTGCACGTGGAATTGGATCATACTTGAATCGCTCGACGGCCATATTTGGCATTATTCCACCTATGCTACGCCTGCGCCTGGCGCAAGCTTCATGAATCCCGGGACAGATCTTTATCCTGTGTTGACAAAAACTTAACTATGATGGATCTTGCTGAAGTTGGATTTTTTGATACAGAAGGATTTGATAAAGACCTATGAGTCCTTTCAATTCCATAAGAAAGTGACTCCGGAAGGTTTAGTACTTTAGGTAACCAATTATTTAGGAAAAGAATCATATTATTTCCCTCTGTCTTTTCAGGAACTCCATAAATTCTAATGTTGTTCCTTCTTGGTCTTGATTCCAAATCTTCCACTTTTTCAATTAATAAGTTGTTTTGCTTCAATAGGAAATTTATTTGACTGTCATTCTCTATCTGCCTTCCATCTATGTCATTTAGAGATTCTTCTATGTTGGTTATTTGATCTAAGTGCTTTGAAATAATTTCCTTTAAATCTTGAATTTGCTTTTTACTCTATTTTTTCATATTTTCCATGATGTTTTCTAAATTGTCCATTTTAGTAGAAAGGTCCTGTATACGTGTAATTATGGTCTGCAGTTCTTTTTTAATAGAGCTATCTTGAGCTGATGACTTTGAATGACTCATATTTCAAGTATCTGTATACAGCTGCTAATATTCTGATAGGAATTTTGTGAGAAAAATCACTGAAAATTGTTACTTTTTCTTCCTCAAGTAATCCACAGTGATAAAGAGAATATTTATAGGTAGTTTTTCCCAATGTACTTCAAAAAATTCCAAATAAATTTTGTCAAATAAAAACTTATAGACAGAGCAACAAAAAACTGCTGCACTCACTCTGACATCTTGGCCATGCCCCCCTGTATTTTATTTTCTGAATGATGTAAAGACTGGAACTCAAATGTATGTCATTATTTTGTGACTTCAATCCTCAGTGACTTCACAGAAAAACTACATTTTTTGAGTAGCAGACCAAAAATATTAGGCAAAAATCTGGACATTCTGTGAAAATATTGACAGTTGAGAAGCATGTCTATGACCCTTATGACAAAACAATAACCTTTTAGCACATACAAAATGGGCATAAAAAAGCTTAACACCTGAGATATTTTTTGGCAAATTAAAACATTTCTGATTCTGAGACTGAACATTTCCCTTTGCTGATGCTTTTAAATCAGTTCCAGTTTACTTTTTCTTTAAGAACAGTCAGACCATATTCTCTTTTGGGATGTTTCATGTAGATCACATATCCACTTTCTTTACTGGTGAAAATCTGAAGGCACATTGAAACATATGTATTACCAATCCTGGGTTAACCAACTCACTGCAGATTTATTTGCTCCACACAGTCACGCACATGCCTCATGTATGCTGAGGCATAGGTATGCTACTTTGTCATGGAACTGCTTCACTCAATGCACAACCTTGTCATACTTTCATACCTGGATATTTCACAGGTTTATAGGCTTATGCATTTATATTAGGCATTCAGACTTGTAAGTGTATAGGATCCTAGCCAGTGCACTGTGCTTCCCACTGCTTTTCCCCTTGTCTATAAGGACCTTTGCAAACAGAATTGGGATGAATTTATAGAGCCCCTTCCCTTTCACAAGGATTGCTTTAAATGGAGTCAGAGAGCTACTTTATTTACCATTGAGTGAGAATTTATTCCATAATTGTGGGATCCCTATGGAGAGATATCTACCTCAGCAATAGGTACTATTAATATAGTGATGCAGGTTTAGGTTTGTAGAACAAATACCAGCTGTAAAGTCTAACTTATGAATATATAACTGGTCTGGGGGGATAATGTACATGTTGTCTTATAGACAAAACAGATGCCATTTCCTAAGAGTCTTTAAAAGACAGAGTTCAGTGACAAGGCTTTTAGATGTTTTGTGTAGAACAGATCTTAACACTTGAGCTCATACTTGAGTTTTTTTTTTTTCTAAAACTATGATTTTGTAGTTTGTGTACTGTTTTTTGAACAGGTACATAACAAAGAGTACATTATATTCTGTTAGAGGTTGTATTAGGAAGACGTAAGAGAGAAAATATATTTGGGTAGGTACATGCTGAAAGGGACAATATTTTCTGTTATGTGTCTACACCTTTAGGAATTAGTTTGGTTGCATAGAAGGATTTTTGTAATGAAAGTCACAACATGGTATCCAAGGGATATTTGGTTGTTCATGAATGTTCCAACTTTTGTGATGACAGTGTACACTATGAGTATGTGCAGAGGTGTTTATGCTTTTCAGAAAACAACAGTGTATTCCCTTTTGTCTGACATGAGTCCTTTTGTCTGGATGTCAATAACTAGTACAGGCTATTCCCTCTTATTAGATGTAAGTGTCTGCTGGAAAGTTAATTACTGCTCCAAGACTGTGGTAATCTGCAAACATTTAAGCCAGAGACCTTGACAATAACTTGTACATCAGAAAAGAAAAGCATAGGCTGAAGATGAGTAGGTCCAGTAGGACCAGTAATACATGTTGTGGGAAGCCATTAATACCAACCTTTCAAATTATTTTATGTTGCCAACCTTGATTGAATTTTTTTTTTATGTCAGTCAATTAGCGATCAAGTGGATTATGTAAAGGATAATCTTTAAGTGGCTGTGCTTATCAATAATACCAGAATAAGAGACAGTTATGAAAGCCTTAGAAAGTCCTGGTATGTGATTTGTACTATTTGTCCTTTGTTCAGTGCCTGAGTTATCTTCTCAAAGACTTACACGAGATTCATTAGATATGACATAACTTTTGCAAAGGCAGGTTGTTTTTAGTTGAGGGATTGTAGCTGCATATGCCTTTAAATAGAGATTCCATGATAATATAGTCCATTACATTAGAAATACTGCTACTGAGGTTAATTTTCATGTGTTTCCCAGGGTCGGCAGTAGACCAACATTTGTATAAGAGCACCGTTATGGTAGCTCTTCAAAAGCCTTCTCCATGGATCCAGTGCAGGTACTACAATTAAATTAGTATACAAAGGAATTTGAGAGGACATGTTTGGTTCTGACTAAGAAACAGCCTGGTATGTTTGCCAGGCCCAAAAAGCTAGTTTTATTTGGCAAGGATATGGTAATTTGACTGGTATTCTTACACAAGGGCACCTAAGAGATTAAGTTCACCATGAGGTAATGGGAATGCAAACAGAAAAATATACACGCCCTTCAAATATACTCACTTCATCAACTGACAGAGAAATGAAGGATAGGTGCCAAAGACAAGGTACAGAGGGAGTGTACTGATTACAAAGTAAGCAAATTTCAGTAATGATACATATGAATATGTGCACATTGTCAAGAGATGCCTCATGCTCAGGCATTCTTTTATTTCTTGTTCAGGCTTCTAGCATTGAAAAGCATTGAATTTATACAGGCCTGGTTTGGATTTGCTGTTAGGTCTTGAACAAGGAGACCACTAAAAAAGAAAGCTCTATAGGAGTATGTGGAAGCCCTGAACATAAATGTATAGGCTGCCCTTGGTGAGGCAGTTGGCATTATTGACTATCTCCCCCCCCATGCAGATACACATAGAATTCTTGATGAATAAACCTACATATCAAGCCAACAGCTTAACTGTTAAGCTATGGAAGGAGAAAGAGAAGGAAAAAGGAAATAAAAGAGGCTAAGCTAGCTATTCTTGCACCCAGTGCCTTCTCACAGTCTGGCTACCCCCTCAACTTTAAGTATAGAATTAGAAGAACAAAAAGACAACAAAAATAAGCTCATTTCTTCAGACTTGATGAACAAAAAAAAATTCCTTCTTTTCCTTTTAATCTATAACAAACTGATTATGTCTTTTGTGCAAATATTTCCTACAATTTATTCGAAATACAGAGCATGACAGCACTTTAGTTCCAAACGCATTCATGAATGCCATTAAAGCACTGAACACTTGGTACTCTACAGAGTTTGATTTCTGACCAAAAATGCAATATCGGAAATCATTTTTGATGCCAGTAATGCATATCATTGCTGGAGCCTTCCTGTGTCCTGACAGAGTGCTCTTCAAACTATCTGGAGATATACAGAGCTGAGTATATTTTTCTGGCACTTCAGAGTTGTGTACTGGTAATTGTAGTTTGACTAATTTTATATCATTGTTGGCTGATTTCAGAATTGTGCACTGTTATTTTTGCTTCACTGTATAGTTTTTCAGATCTCTGCTGAAGGTGTTGGTTTTCCCATTCTCACCTTCCCTATTCCTGTGTTGTTGTTTAAATTTGGAGGCTTTTGCAGTTGCCTGACCCCACTGTAGATTTGATCTGGGACACTCCCCCCAGTCCCATCTCTTTACCTCATTCTACCTAATAGACTCATTCTGCACTTGTTTTTAGTCATTTTTAATTTAATTGCATTTTTTCAACTGTTTGGACTAACATTGCTACATACTCTAGTGTGCAAGCTTGCACTGCATTTGAATTGTTTTGACTGCTGTTTTAGCTACCTTTTTGTATATATAAAAAAATACTTTTCCTGTAACTAGTGTAGTACAGATTCAGATTTGCTGTATCCAGGACTGTAAGTAAGCTTCTGAGTCCCCCAAGCTTTCTGTGTTGGAGGGAAGCTTTCTAGCTTATCAGTAGGAGTGGTAAGCACTAGGTAACCTATCTACCACATAAGGAGTGGTTCTTGCTCAGAAATTGTAGTTATTGGCCCTTTGGGCAGTTTTTCCATCTCTCTCAACTTTCTGATTTAAAAGCCCACATTTGCACTTGTTTCCCCCCCTTTCCTGTAACTAGTTTAGTCCAGATACAGATTCTTAGTTTTAGCACTTGAATTTGCTTATTCATGATCAGCACTTGTTCAGAACTTGTAAGCACTAAATAACCTACTAATTACTACAGCACTTAACCTTCCTCATTACCTAGAGGAAAACAGTTTTGGTATTTACTTTCCTCACTTGCTTAGAGAAAAACAGCTCTTGTACTCACTTTCCTCACTTATCTAGAGGAAAATAGTGTTTTATTCAGGCATGTCCAAGGGTCAGCTCCCAGTGTTCTCTCCTGTCTATCTGATGAATCTGGGCATCTTGGGGCAATGTAGAAATTGCCTCATGTACACAGACAAACCTCTTCGCCTACCACTCAACACTACAACCTGTGAGAGATGCACTTATCTAACCAAACTGGAGGTAATGCTCTCTCCAATCAAGACTGAACTTGACAGTCAAGAGGAGAAGGTAAACACTTGCACCACACCACACTCATCACATAGTCTCACTAAACCTACACCACCAAAATCCACACATAGAAACACAAAAACATTCACGGAGGCTCTCAATAATAATCTGCTCAAGCAACAGAGACCTCCAAAGTAGAAATGCAAGCAACCTCCACCCCCCAACACAACCCAAATGGCACATAGCCCGCAGACTCAGTGTGCCACTCAACCACAGCCAATAAGGCAAAACAACGTACCCAACACACTAGTCATAGGTGACTCTATAGTCAGGCACACTGATGTCCCATTCACCAGGCTAAACAAGGAGAAGGTTACTGTCAGCTGCCTGTCGGGTGCCAGGATCTGCCACATAACACACACACACACTCAGGACACTCCACAACAAGTACAAATATGGCTCTGTCATTGTCCATGTTGGTGTGAACGACCTGAAACGTACCTCCTTGGACTACATGAAAAGAGACATGGAAGAGCTCTCTGATCTTGTAGCCCAGGCAGGTATTACTCTAGCCCTGAGTAGCATTCTGCCATCACCCAGAATGATGCCGCAGTAGAAGGACAAAATGATTGACTTCAACAATTGGCTAAGCTACTGGTGCCATTCTAAAGGGATCCAGTATCCGTCTGCCTGGGATAACATGGTCGATAGACCATGATGCTTTGCCAGAGATGGCCTGCACCTGCCACCCCTGGGATTCTGGATACTGGCTAAGGTTCTTGCCGCCCCTATAGTGCCTTTTTTAGGCAAGGTTCAAATGATAAATTCACCACCATAACAGGAACAGGCAAGCAAAAACTGAGGGTGATGCTACTCAATGTTGGAAGTCTAAATCTCAAAATGCACTCACTCGAGGCACTCCTTAAAATGGAGAACATCAATATCTGTGCAGTGACTGAGACCTGGTTCAAGGCTCCAGAGATCACCCCTGCACTACCAGGCTATAACTCATACCACACTTTTCAGCCATGTAACCTGGACCGGAACACCAAAGGTGGAGGTGCGTCCGTATTCATTAAGGATATCCACACCTCCAGGCTAGTTGTTCAGCATAATGCAGCCAAGGTTATTCCAGTGCAATTAACTCTGGGCAAAACTGCAATCCAAATTGTAGCTTGCAACAGATCACCCACCATGCCCCAGGATTCCCACTCCTCTTTTCTTGATGCACTGGAAAATATTAGGGTTCAACCAAACACCCTAATAATGGGTGATTTAAACTATCCCACCATTAACTGGGAAAACTACTCATGTACCAACTGTTTTGCTCAACGCTTTCTGGAATTCATAAACTCCAATGCCCTGGATCAACTTATCCACACCCCCACCAGGGGCAACAATATCCTAGATGTAGTCGTTATCAACATGAGTGACCGGTGTTCCACACCTGAAGTCAATGCCTCATTGGTCCAATCCGACCATAAGCTAATTACCCTAGATGTCCACATCCTGCCCCCACCCCCCATTAAGGAAACCGTGGTAAAAAATTTCTCCAAAGCCAACCTCATGCTTCTTAAGACAGAAATGGTGAACTTCATAACACCCATGAAGATAGATAATACAGCTACGACTACTGAATCCTACACAATTGCACTTTATAAGCACTTACATGAGTGCATGGATCGTGCTATCTCAGACACAACCAAGACACTATCCTCCAAAAAAAGGAAGCCAATCTGGTGGTCCCCTGCCATAAACAAACTGTACAACAGAAGGAAGAACCTGTTGTAAAAGAGGGTAAAATCCCATGAGTGGAGGAGCTCCCTGGTCAGCCTCAGCTGCGATCCCTGATAAAATCCTCAAAAGCTAGTTACAAAAACAAAATCGCCACTGATTCTAAAGACAACCACAAAGCATTCTATAGCTATGTCAAGAATCTCAATGGCAACACTCAGATCTTCTCTGAGTTACAGCACAATGGTACTAAATATACAGACCCAACTGATATTGCCAACATCCTGGCAGATAGGTTCAGTGCCAACTTTACCCCCCTCTCACCCCCTAAAGAGCCCATCTCTATACCAGAAGAATGCAAAGTTCCTGTAATCATGGATGCACAGGTAAAAAACACACTCTTCAAAGCCAAGAACACAGCATCCATGGGACCAGACAACATCCCAGGCTGCGTTCTACATGAACTACAGAACGAACTGGCACCCCACCTAAGTACCATGTTCAATCATAGCCTTACCTCAGGCATTTTGCCTGCTGAATGGTGCACAGCAATGGTTATCCCACTCCACAAGGGGGGAGCCACCACTGACCCTGGGAACTACTGCCCCATTAGCCTGATGTGCCTGGTCTGCAAGGCCATGGAACATATCATCATGGAACTTATAAACAAAGACATTGCTAATCTCCAAACTCTGGACCCCACCCAGGTCGGGTTTGTAAAAGGCAGATCATGTCTCCTAAACCTGATAGACTTCTTTGAAGCGGTCACAAAAGCCGTAGACAAGGGTAAGGTGCTTCTCGTAGCCTATTTAGATTTTGCCAAGGCTTTTGACACCATCCCCCACTCTGGAATTATAGACAAACTCACTAAACTAGGTATAAATCCCTATGTCACACGATGGGCTGCCAACTGGCTCACTGACAGAACCCACACTGTGAAAGTAGCAGACTCCAAATCCTACTTCAAACCAGTGACAAGTGGAGTACCACAGGGTTCAGTCCTGGGTCCTCTCCTGTTTGGTATCTACTTCTCTGAATTACAGGCTAACACAGAAGGTCTTTGGCTAATGAAGTTCGGAGATGACTGCAAACTAGGAGCCATAATCGAAACTCCTAATGATGTGGACATCCTACAAAAGGGCCTCACTGAGACAGATGACTAGTGTTAAAGCCATAGCCTCAAGCTCAATGCCAAAATGTGCATTGTCATCCCCTTTGGTAAAAACTCTGTACTCATGAACTACAACATAGGCAGTAGTATACTTAACACAGAAAGTGTAATAAGAGACCTTGGGACACAGGTGGACAGTAGTCTCTCCTTTGATAATCACATCGCCACAGTAGTTAGGAAATCCTTCTACATAGCACACCTCATCACAAAAGGTTACTCATCCAGAAAAAAAGAGGTCATTTTTCCCCTCTACTCATTACTCATTATACCCATTGTAGAGTACAACTCCCCTTTTGGTATGTACCTCACAAGACATCTACAACAACTGGAAAGGCTGCAGAAATACCTCACAAAGAGGATTACCAGCCTCAAACAGATGCCCTACACAGACCGTCTCATAAACTCCAACTTTACTCTGTTGCATATCGCCTACTCAGAGGTGATCTCTGCCTAACATACAAAGCTATGTCAAACCCAGAGCTGTTGGACATGCTCCACTTAAAGAAATCCCAATCCCTCCAAGCTACATGCTCTAGGGACCTAAACCTTGTCACCACAGTAAACAGAACATGCCAGAGGGATAGATTCCTGTCCCAGAGACTTCCCATACTCTGGAATAAACTACCTATCTATATCAAACAAAGCTCCTCATTAGCACTCTTCAAGAAAAATCTTGATGATTGGATGTGAAATAGGAAATTCACCCTGGGGATCACCTCTATAGCTCTGCTCGACAGTGGCACAGGAAAATAATTTTCTTGGATGGCAAAATCCAGCGTACCTTTTTGTCTGGGCTTGTATAGGCCCCAGGGCCGATAGCCTAGTACCTACCTATGAACCTATGAACCTATGAAGGCAATTCAGGATCTATCATTTGTTCTCCTTAACACTTTACACCCAGGGTGGTTGCACTCTTCACACTACCCTAGCTTCACCTCTGGAATTTCACATTGTACATCATATACATTGCTTTAATGTGCCTAAGCACTTTGTATCCCTTTTTATCTGGGCACAAATCATATTCCTTACTCTTTATACTTGCTTCATTGTCTTGCTGAAGGGATCTTGGGATATGACTAAAAAAGCGCCTTGGCCTAATTCACTCACCAGGTTAGCAACCACAAATAATATAATATAATATAATATAATATAATATAATATAATATAATATAATATAATATACTAGTGATGTATTGTAAGACATGCAAGTGAAGTGTTTAGAGATAACAATGTAACAGTACATTTCTTGTATTTTTATGAATTTTATATTTGTAATCCACAACCTACTGCAATTAAAATTTAATGTGTGTCTCTATGTGTGTGTTTGTAGTCTCTTCCAGAAATTTGAACTTTAGAAGTTTGTGGTATAGTTATTTGTATGTACGGTATATTTGTATCAATATGATACAAATTTATCATTTGGGTTAGTCCTGTTCTTTGAGGAGGTGCTTCAATGGATTTATGTCAGAAGATCGAGTTTTTAGAAACTTGAATTTCATATGGTCGAGACCATATGTTTGAATTTCTGAGAACTCAAATGAAACAAATTTGACATTTTTGCAAGGATGAAAGTCCCCATGCATCCACACACCCCCTGTGAATTATATATACCAACTGCAAGATTGCACTATATTGGGTAAAATGGTAATTTCCCTTATCCCCACTATACTCTACTATCTATGTCTATACAAATGCATCAAGATTTCTAAATGTCAAACATACGGTCTTGACCACGTAAAGTTCGAGTTTACAAAAACTCAGTCTTCTGGCATAAACATGTTGCCACAGCTTGAGAATATACAAGTAAGGTTGGTGAGATTCAACACCCAAAATGTGTATCAATTCTGTTATTTTACAATAATTATCCATAAATAATTTGGATGCAAGCCTTTACTTCTCAAATGTGCACACTCTACCTTAGTGAGTATGTACATGCATGCGTGTGTGCATGGTTTGTAGGTTTGTGTTTATGAGTGCAAGTGTTCCTGTGTGTGGTGCATACCTGTTTGTGTGCATTTGTGTGTTTGTCCATACAGATCTGTGTCGGAAGCATTATTTGATTGCCATTGTTGTTGGGACTATGTGTCCATCACTTAATTGGTATAAAACAAATGATCCTTTCAAATTACTTCATTTGCTTAAGAAATTTAAAACAATGTGATTTTATTATCTTTTGTAGAGAACTATTCACTCTGCACACCTTTTAGCATATCTTTCGGCTCATATTGAGCACTCTACAGTTACTGTAATCTATCCATCACTATTTAAATAACATTTGTATTATTATTCTGCTGAAATGACAAATGATGTATGTACAGTAAGTAAATGATGACATCAAACATGGTGGAGCAATTTAGAAAAGTAAACATCAGGTACACTGTGCCATAGAGTAAATGTGTTCTGTAGGCCAGGGATTTTCAGTGTACAGAGAAACGGGCATGCCAGTGCTAGTACAAGCTATTGCAGAACAGCATTTGTTAGTGGTGCTTTCTGAGTCCATGGCACTTGCCCAGAAGCAGAAGGTGTTATCAGTTCTATATGTGGCATCACCTTATGGACCAGCAGTGTACTGCTTCAGGGTGGACAGTGAAACCATATCACCTAGAAGAAATATATCACTTGTAAATAGAATCGTGGAAGAATGCATGCCTTGCCCAGCCAAATAGACCCAAAAATATATTTATCGTTAACTCTCTTAGGGAGAGAGATCTTACAATGATCTACAGGGAATACCATAGTGACATCTCATGCATCAGCCTCATGTATCCTGCGCTAGTTCCTCAACGTTATGTTATGGCATGTGTAGGAACATAACTGGTACTATGGGACTGGACAGGGCAGAGCAGCCACACTGTGGTCACTTTACAGCATAGCCCATTCTCTTGTAATCCAGAAAACCAGCCATATATCATACAAATATTGCTTTCAAAGCTTCACCTCATCCAAAGGGACTGAGATTAAAAGGAAGAGATTCTACAACCTCAACTGCCAGACTGTATGTAAAATTCAAAGCATTATCTGTCTATGTATCTATCTATCTATCTAGCTGTCTATCTATATAAAATATGTTTGTGCACAACACAGATCATTCCTATTATTCACACATTTGACAGAAGTCTTACTCATACAAATGGTTCATGCTGACAAATTTCCCACATGGTCAGCCATTCAATAAGTTCATACATATGTGCGTTACACACAACAGTATATACTATATAATATAAGCAGGTATCAGGCCACATGAGATGATGTGATTGCTGTGTATTGCAGGTGATGCTGGATATGCCTTCGGCCCTTGGATAGTGATCCCTTTTTGTAAAACTGTCTATGTTGTGCAGCACAGTCAGTGTAGAAGCACATAATATCATGGAATATTTGTTTGGGTAACTGACTGTATTTTTCTGCTTCCTTTGGACATCAAGACATCAGGTGGGACTCTGGAATGAACACAAGGTCTTACACAGAGTCTTTGCGGTGTGTGCTCTGTTGCATAATATGTCACTGCAGAAACAGCTACTTCATTAGGGAAATATCCAAATAGTGCTCACCAGAACAGTAAAAGGATCACTGAAAAAACAAGGTGTAGAGCCTGGAATAAAACAGGCAACTGTGGTACCAGATGTGAGGCCCAGATGGCCACACTGACAAATAGACACAATATGATCAACAACTGTAAGCAGTGGCACAGACAAAAAGGAATGAAATTATACCTGTATTATCACACCAAGGCTATGAAAGACAATTTATTGACTAAGGGCATTTTGTGGAAAAGACAAACCCATACAAATATAAATACCCATAGATATGTGTTTACTGGTAGCCTGCTTGTCTCCTGTGCCCTGTTATGATAACTCCACAGGTCTGCAACCTAACTACCAATTCCCTTTGCAATTTCAGGATGAGACCCTCCTCACAGGAATGCACCCTGTTCTGTCAGCTACCTGTGACATTAAGTTGTGTCTGCCCAGCATGGCAGTCCCATGTTACGGCCATTGTATTGCTACCAAACACATACCACATGCACTGCACTCCTGATTGGTAGAATCTGTTGCTGTCATACTCCCTTGAATGGTCCATTATCATTTATTGTGTCTGCTGTCAGTTTTTCTCTATGGCAGTGCATGCTGTAATTTTCCTTATTCTGATCCTCTCTATTGCTTACTATAACTTAGTCTCCTGCAAAATAGTAATCACAGATTTGACCTAGTTAAAACAGGAGTCATGACAGTGCAGATATACTCATGAGATAAATTATCATGATTTTCTAAGAATCACCCTAATAATACAATGTGTTTTAACCTCTACTTCATGCTATACATCTCATTTCTGCTTGTATACAGTGGACAGTCAAACAGGATGTATGAGAATGAGGCATCACTTTGCATCTTACTAATGACTATGGCTGTCACTACCACAGTGAAATAATTTGCTGCTTTTCAGGTGGAGTGTATAAGCTTCTTATTGTAGAATACACAGACTGGCTTTCCTAATTCATATTGTGTGAGATTTGGTAGCTGCTAAGGGCCAAGGTCAACTGGCAGCTTCATCCCCACATAGACGTTCTTGGCGCACTTCCTCATGTGACTGTTAAACTTAAATAGATTTCTGACAGATATCAGTGCATCAAAGATGGAGCCCATAAAAGGTGCCAGCCATATTGGTGACTGGCTTCTGCGAGGGTTCCAGTCTGGGCTAGATTGATGGTTTTCCTCACTCTACCTATCCTTTATTATGGTGTTCCCCATCCTTCTGCATATCAACAATTCCTTATTCATAATCCAGTCCTTCCCATCACCACTTCTCCACCCCCTGTCAGCCTGCATATTTCTATTGTTGCCATCCCTTGTATGCCACCAATGCCACATCCATCTTTTTATGTGTTATAGGTTTGTCTGCCCCAGCTTCATTCCCTTTGCCCGATTTCCAATCCATACCTTCCCAGTGCTACTCTCCCCTCACAAAATAAAAATGGGTGCTGATGAAAAAAGATGCATATCTAGCTTCCCACACACCACTCATCTCTTCCTTTTCCACGGTCCTTTTGCATGTCCCTTTGCTTGCTCTTCCCCATTTCTGGCTGCCATATCATCCCGTTGCCTTTCACTTTATTTTATAAGCTCAGTTAGCTTTTGCTGTGTAGCCCTTGTATGGGTTCCAAGCTTTGCCTCTCTTGCAGTATGGGATATGATGAAGCAGGTGCAAACATGCATAGCTTCAGGCATCCTACCTGTATGGCAATATCTCTGTTTCACTTCATGTGCTGTTTTGTACAGCTGATGCTATTAGAACTATGAGTATTCATTATACACCATTTTCCCTAGCATGACCATGTTTTATAGGCACTCATACATAGCTAATCCCCAGTGAGATGTGTCACATTAACTACACCACACTACTCACTGCTGTATGATGCTTTATCCTGAATGCCCGCTATAACTAATACTTTTTTTGGTGAAAATGTGAAACAGAGATGCAGAAAGGTGTTTTTATGGACTAATCAAACATACTTATACCAAGTTTCAAAATCTTTCTGCAATGTTGATAAGCAGATGCAAATATGTATAAAAAAGAGTAACAGATTTGTATGTCTGCCATTCTGCTGAACTGTCATGCAGTTTTTATGTGACCTAGCCAATAAAAATGAGTATGCGCGTGAACATTGAAATAAAATTTAGTGCCCAACTGTTCCATTGACATTTGACCTAAAAGTGGACTAAAATGCTGTTTTGCAATTAACACGTTTATTTATTAGGCTGTTGAAAGAAAGAACATGTTGCAGTTGTTATATATCTTATATATCTTATATATGCATTTTCTTGTATGTTATAAAGCCCTCATCCAGATTTTACCTTCAACAGGCCCAAAAAATCAGGAAGAGGTTTTTAAATATGGTTTTTATATATGTAGAATGCAGTTAGAATAATGTTTTTTGCATTAATATGCATTGTGAATAGGATATGAAGTCTAAAATTCAAGTCCTTGTCATGGTTTAGTTACTGCAATCCTCAACAATTTGCCAGCAAACCACAAGTTGTATGAGGAGCCATTCAAAAATATGAGGCAAACTCAGGAACATTCTGCAAAATCAGAGACATTTGAGAAATATTGTACATGTGTGTGTGTGTGTGTGTGTGTGTGTGTGTGTGTGTGTGTGTGTGTGTGTGTGTGTGTGTGTGTGTGCACCCATTAAAATTCACAAGGAGAAAATAGAGTGATCGCAATTAACATGTAGTGCAATTTTAAATGCATTGAAAATACTCAATTACTTATAAAGACTCACTTTATACCTTCATTTTTCTAGATGGATACTTAATAGCTGGTTATGATAAAAGACTGAAATGGTGATGATTAAAAACTGAAAGGATGTCTTCATTCCAAAAACTTGTGATAGGGGCACCATAATAGCATTAATTTTTCCTTTTATCATTACCATTTATCTTTGAGGTACAAATGAGTTGTTTTGTGGTTGACAGTAGGGTATGTTGTTGTTGTTTGTCTTTCAGCTTTTCCTGGTTAGGGGTTGCCACAGCAGAATTCCGGTCTGCTAATGACTGGCAGTAGATTTTTATGGTGCTGAGTTGCCAGCTTGACACCCAACCTTCAACGAAGGCACGCACATTCACGCATGTCTTTCGGAACACCACTCGACTGCAGGGAGGACATGCAGACTCCACACAGAAGGCACTCCCCGCACTCCAACCCAGAATCGAATGGGAGAACCTCTTGCTGTGAGGCAACAACGCTACCGCTGCACCACTGCGGATCTAGGGCATACAATACATATATTTGTTCTACAGGATAAAAATAAAATTAAGAATAATCAATAAATGATTACATTTAGAATTATTTGTACTTTTGAAAGTATGCTGTTCAAAGCAGTTATATGGCACCTAATACTTCAACAGGCTTCTATATTTCTTTATGCTGTATAGATTAATGAGGAATTATGTAGGCCCAGTCCACATTCCAAAATATAAGTTCTGCAACCCCCCCCTCAAAAGAAAATACTTTGACATAGAATATCAAAGTAAGCTTACAAAGTAATGATGTAGAAACTCAAGTCAGTGGGTGACTGGGGCACAGGAAGAGCTCTGCCTGCATGCAGGTAGTGTTACTATAAGCATTACATGGAAGAAGCCCATATTCATGCATATGAGCATGCTCAGTTCTAACCAGTCTTTTATCACATGCAGTTGAGTGTTAGTGAGAATTGTCTGCTTTGGACAGAGAACAAATTATTATTTCTAACCAAAATAAGTTGTGTAATGGTTAAATAGTACACAGCATGCCAAAGGTTTTCAGAGCATCTCTTTGAAACTTTATTACTCAAATAGCTCAAATGACTTAGAGCTGACTAAAATGTTTACAATTTAAATCTATGTAAAACATGCTTATGTGAGAGGAATGCACCTTTAAAGGGGTCTATATTGAAACATCGAACGCTGAAAACAGAGAACGATGTTTCATCAACACATTTTCAGCGAAAGCTGAAAATGTCGAAACCTCAGAACAGCGATTTTTTTCCTAGGGAAAGAAATCGCTGTTCCAACCCCCCCTCAAAAAAAAAAAAACATTAAACACTTCCAAACATATACACACATATTCTAACCCTAATTATACCCCCCAAAATAAACAGTAAACAACTAAATTCAGATATGCATGTAACCCAACCATATATCTACACGAAAAAAAAACAGTAAACATTTACACATATGCACTTACCTTAACCCGCACCCTAACCCTAAGAGCAGTAACTCTCTCACATTTACATAAATAGTTCCAAACACATACACACTTACCTTAACCCTAATTCTACCCCCCCAAAACAAAAGTAAACAGCTGAAAACACATACACACGTAACTCGACTATACATCTAATGCAAAATAAAAAACAGTAAACACTTTCATACATGTGCACTTACCTTAACCCACACCCTAACACTAAGGTCAGTAACTGTTGCACATTCACGCTCGGGAGCTATACCGGACAAGGGACCACACTACACTGAAGAACACGGCAAAGCAACGAAGCGGTCAAGTGACTTCTTTCCCAGGGAAAGAATTTGCTGAACAGCCGCTTCACTGTTTTGCTTGTTTGCTATACATGTGCTAACGAAAATGAATTCATCAAAATGCGTTTTCCTCATTCTAATAGGAACCCTCTTTAAAGATAGCTATATTGTGTTCTATAGTGCCAAAAGTTGAAAATAATGTGCTCATTTTGTATGTGATAGGGGCAGCATTTTGAAGGTTAAGTACAATTGTTTGGGTGGCACTGTCAATAACATTAAGTTTGAGTATACAATATACATTTCTGTCAATAACGCTGCTGGATGCCACCCAATGCAGGACAGTTTTAATACTACATGTGTGTCAGAGTTTTACCTATAATACATATAGCATTACAATTTGAATGCAGTTGCTGCAGTAATTGAAGAAATTGGCATACTCAGGAATTCATGTTCCTGGAAGTTCCTCAAAGTTCCACATTGAAAGACTCTGTCACACATTCACTGTTAGGAATTTTTTTAAGTGAAATCCATCGTAAATAGAAATGAATCATATTAATTCATTAAAAGATCTTCTTTATATGTAAAACCAGCATATTTTAACAATCATATGAGCTTCCTAGTTGAAGTTGTTAGTAAGCCATTAGTATGTGTTTGACATTTTGCCCATTTGTTCCACATTATGAGGGCTAGTGTTCTTCATTTTGGACGTGGAAGGTTGAGAGCCATGCTTTGAGTTCTGATTTACTTATAGTTGCTCTATTTGAAAAGATAGAATATGTTTGTGAACAGAGTAAAGGAAACATGGAAAAAGTGTATCTGTAGTGACACTGTATTTACAAGCTCAGACAGATGACTAGCAAGCACACCTGCTTTAATATCTACAATGTTAATAAATTTGTTTTATTCTGAGTTACACAACATTGGGACATAGCTTCCACCAGTGCAAAAATAAAATAAATGAATTTATTAACTCTTGGTAAATCAAATTGCTTGGTAAGATAAAGTCAGCGAAGACAATTTGGAAACTACTCATACCAACTGTCCTGATTTCTTTCCAGTCCACAGCACCAACCCAATAATTTCTCTGTCTGCAGCCAATTGACCCATTCATTCCATGGAGTGACAGCTGGCATCTTCGGGCTACTACAGCCCATTCAGTCCTGCTCATGTAGCCTAATCAGCTCATTCAATACCCCACAGTGTGCATCAAGTGGTCAGAAGCAGACTAGCTCTCTGGTCCTGTGGCGTGGACAATCCATGATCATAACAGAGCACACCCTTCTATCATGGTTGCTCTCTGTCCTGCACTGGGTGATGCATGGAGCATTCCTCTGCATGCTACCTCAGATGCATGCATATGCACAGAAGCAACACATGATCCTAGAGTCACGTTACATGAGTCTAACAACAAGTTCACTAGGTGTCACCCAGGTGTTAATCCAGAGCTGTCTCATCCCAGGATGGTTGATGTGGCAGGAGCCACTCACACTCATGTATACCAGTCCCCTCCATCAGAAACTTCATTTAATAATCAAATTTGAATTATTTGAGCCACTGTCAAGGCTTTATCCCTCTATGCCAGTGGAACCACTAATCTTGATTACTTTTTACATGTTTGCAGTGGCCTCTGTCAAGTAGGGTTGACATAATGGTTAAGGTAAACACAGAAAAACAAATGCCCAATTTGGTCAGCAGCAAAGCAGGAAGAAATTCAAATAATACAATGCACCCGATGTTTATTAAAAAATAACTTAAATGCTTTTGTCCTATAGAATTAACTGTTGGACTTCATCAGAACTGAATAAAATGATAAGTAAAGTTTTAAATAACAGAGCAACAGTCACATGCCAAAATGAATCAACCTATGGGGTGCAAATTCACATAATTAAAAACAATTTAAAATACATATTGTTAAACTGTATTACCTTAAAAATCATTGTATGAATACAAAAAAAATAATTAGAATTGATGTACATATGTGAAAATGATGGTGTTTGTATAGTCAATAAGTGAAAAAAATGTTAAAGCACGTTTTATACTGTTGAAAACAGCAAATTAAGTTGGCAATAAATATAAACATAACATTGAGTGAGTGGCCTGCAAGGGCAACTAGCATAGTAATTTCTTATGCATGATTAACACACAAACTGGTAGACATCATTGGGGGAAGTTATAAATATATTTTTAAACTCACAGCAGATAGCCTGAGTCTTTCTGCAATTCTGGAAAAATGAAATCATAACTAGTCTACATTTTACCCTAAGTAAAAATGTCATTATTAGCTGCAGGAGAGTAATGATTCTGGCATTTTGTCCAGATATAATATGTACAAAAGTCAGTATTCTTTGATAGATGAGCATAAATTATTTTGTACAGAATGAAGAATCCTATATAACCTTCATGAGCTGCCGCTTAGTAAGTTTGTTGAATATTTAAGCAATAGTAATATGGTTTAGGCCAGTGATTTTTTCTTATGAAAATGTAATGACATTAGAGTTTTCTTCTGCTGCTTACCTTCAAATGGGCTTCTGATTTTGTTCTATTTCCTTCAGATAATCGCAGTGTACATATGTGCTGTAAAGTGCAGAGTGCTATAGGTTCTTCTCACTGCAGCGTATCGCATGATATCAAAACTGTGATTTATTTTTTTTTTCCTCTGTCTCTGCACATTTCACATGTGTGCGTCTGTGATAAATTGTGGAGCAATGGAAATGCCGATTTCATAAACTGCAGTATACTGTCATTCATTCAATCACTGTGACCTATCAGGTTATA
This sequence comes from Protopterus annectens, assembly GCF_019279795.1. Lineage (NCBI taxonomy): Eukaryota > Metazoa > Chordata > Ceratodontiformes > Protopteridae > Protopterus > Protopterus annectens. The sequence goes on along the minus strand of NC_056728.1, from coordinate 1,487,810,767 downwards.
TTGCATATGCTGAAGGAATCTGAACAGTTTAGACCTGCAGAGTTACTCACAAAGAACTCTGAGTGCTCAACTAAGTTCAATAGGTGGAACATAAGCAACTCCTGCACGTCTAAATGAAATTTCATGCTGGGTGGAAATTGTTGCAGAACATGTCCTTTTTTAAAAGCAGTGATTATTTTACTAACTAAAATGGGTACATTTTCAGAGGAGCCTTTCATATTATCTGTTCAATTGCAGTAGACTTATTTTTCTAGAAAAATGACACAAAGGAATGATTAATAATAAAGGAACTATACAGCCATCGTGGATTTACAGTATTATGTGTTGCGTCACATTATGACAACACAACTTCTATATCATTGATTGATTGACTGATTTATTGGATTTTTACTCCTGTTTTCTAATTTCTTCATTTTACAGCATCATCTGCAAAAGACAGTTGGATATGTGGATGTCATCAGCAGTCATCAATAATCCATTTATTATTCATTTCTACAGTAGTGACAGTATTTGCAAATACAAACTGGCCTGTAATACTTATGGAATAATTACTATTTAACAACCTGCTTGTTTTGAATAAATACATAGCTTATCACTACAAAAATATTTTACAGGTGAATTATCTTTCTCTTTCATTCTCTGTATATGGGGTCATTATTAAATGACTGAATGCTCAAATGAGTGAAAGACAGCAGATCAAACAGGGAAGGTAAAAAACCCAGAAGACTGAAAGGGATGGGGTACGAATGCTGCAGTGAGATCATGGCACAGCAAGGATTTGGGTTGTCCTTTAATCCACTGTCGTGAGATCTTGATGTTGGTAAATATAAGTAGCAGGGTGTGAGCAGGATGGTAAGGTTTTGTACGTGTTATGCTTTTTGGCAGTTGTCTAGGTTTTTGAACTTCCTGGCTCAGTCTTCTGTCATTTAATCATCTGAGTCTTCAGCTAGTTAAAAGTAATCCATATATATATATATATATATATATATATATATATATATGTTTACTGGGATAGTCCATTTGGGCCAAAAGAGCCTGTTTTCAATGGAGTCCCAGGGAGAAAAGCTCCATGAACAACAATATAATATGAAGACAGTGCATTTACATTTATGTAATACTATTGAAGAACAATGGTATTACACAACATGACAAAAAATCCATGATTGCAGTGAAAGTACAGTCAAAATAACACAGGGCTGACATGACAGTTTTACATGAAATCTTAGCAGAGTTAAAGTAGGATAACGGGATAAGAGATGTTAATTATTGAATGTAAGAAGGGTGGGGCAATAAGAAAATATTATATATATATATATATATATATATATATATATATAGAGAGAGAGAGAGAGAGATATGAGAACATTCTTATTAATTGCCAATTAACTTTAATTGACAGAAAAAAGGTAAAAAAAAAAGCTCATCAGCATTCACATTTATCTGAAAAAAAAAACATTGAATATAAGTGATTGTAAATGAGAACATACACAATTTTTCAAGATATCCAAGCCCAGGATTGGACAAATGCTTGTAGGCCCAAAAATACACAAAGAAGGTGAATTCCCCTTACTGACCAATAGTGTCAGCACTTGTCTACAAATTAGATGCAGTATCCAAATTTGTAGACAGAGCATTACTTAGCATGGTGTAACAAATTTCATCTTTTATAAGGGATTCTTTTGACTTTTTAGAGAAAATCAAGGAAGTCACACTACAAGAGGTGGATTTGACAGTCACTGTTGATGTTCATGTGTTATATACTTGTATTCCACATGATGCTGGCATAAAATGGGTACCTTTCATGTTAATCAAAAATGATAACTATACATTGGGTGAGGTCAAATTTTTGACAGAATGTATTGATCAAGTTTTGAGTGGCACCTTTTTTATGTTCAAAGGCACCTATTACCATCAAAAGAGAGTGGTAGCTATGGGCCCATGTATGGCTCTGAATTATAACAACTTGATCATGGCCTACTGGGAAACATACATTTTTCCAGTCAATAGAAGGATATGAGAACATTTTTTTTTCTTATTTTTGTTTTATAGATGATTTATTTTTATATGGAAGGGAAAGGTCAGAGAAATGGGATTTTGTTAGGCAATATGAACAACAGTACAGATTTCCTGAAATTCTCACAGTTCTCATAAGCCCAAGATCTGTTTTTTTTTTTTTTGGATTTGGAGGTGCACAAAAACTTTTATGAAAAAAAAAGTTGAACATCAGGATCAGTTGCAAAATGTTTCTAGCAAAGCACTTTTGCACTATTCAAGCATACATCCTACATACTGTATATCAAACACAATGTTATAAAGGGTCAGCTGGTGAGACTTAAGAGGCTAAGTAGTGATGCAGACAAAAATAGGCAATTTTATTCAATTACCTCACAAAAGGTTGATATGTAGGTGTCACCCAGCAAAAATGGTGCACAGCATTATTGAACAAGGAGGCATTAATATCAGCAAAGCAAGGGCCACTAATACTAATGTCAAAGAATGATCTTTTTCCAAACCATTAGATTTTTCCTTAGATAGTTCAGCCATCCAAAAGGTCATCCACAACAACTGCAGAATTTTAGAAGACAGTGAGGAAGTAAACAGATTTCTGGGTGACAAGCCACTTTTCATTAACAACAAAGCCAATATCATCAAAACACATTTGGAAAAGGAGAACAACATCAGCTAGTAAGTAAGAGAGGAACTTATAAGTGTCATAACTGCACCCAATGTGGATACATCATGGAAAGTCCATATTTTTTAATATCAGAATGAATAGGGCACAACCAGTGCCAAGGTTTTACATATGTAATGTAAAATGTGTGGTATATATGGCTAATTGTTGCAGCTGTGAGGCATTTCCCAAGGAAAGACAAACAGAGAACTTAGAAAAAGGATTTATGAGCACCAATATTTTATAACCACCAGGAATACGGAAAATACTTTAGCAAAACATTCCATATTATGTTGTTCTTTTTATAAATTTGTTTTTAGTGTCATTGGCCATGTCCCACAGATACTCATGGTGATTAAGATAATGAATTGGCATATAGAGAGCTAAAATGGCAAATTTTGTCTTCTGCCTATATTACACCAGGACTTAACAGCCATATGAATTACAAGGAATTTTTCATTAAGTATCATCACAAACAAGTATAAATTGAATGTTTTAGTGTATCAGAAGAACAGAATATGTTTTTTTTTAAATAATTTTGGTAGCTCACTGCTAATTGAGTTGTGATAGGAACTTGTATTTTTGAATTTTATTTAAAAATTTGTATTTAATGGAAGTTTATGTTCTGATGAAGGCACAAGTTGCCGAAAGTGCTCAACATTAAACATTCAGATATATTCTCTCTCTCTCTCTCTCTCTTGGTGTTCTTTCATGTTTCAGCATACACATTGCATTTGTTATCATAAAAACAACAACAAGTTTTCTTCACCCTCTAAGACAGGGTGTCTGCCCCCACACCCTGAAACTTAAATAAACTTAACTCCATATTTGCACAACCATAGAGTAATGGGCAAATACCTGAATTTTATTATAGCTGGCCTGAGATACTTCAGCTTTAATATAATTTAACCACTTTCACCACAGATAAAAATGACCAAAAAATTCAGCATCAGACCAGTGCCTTCGCTGACTAAATTAATGGCACCAACGGGTGCCATTCTTTCAGTTAACAATAGCAAACACATTGATATAATTTGATGTGTGTGTGTTTGTAAGTTCATATAATCATAGTTACATAGGTTAGTACAAGGCTGTTCATCTGGTGGACTATTTGTAGCCTTGCCACATATTACCACACTGGTTCATAGGTTCATAGGTGTGTACTAGGCTAACAACCACAAGGCCCTTTTTAAGTCTAGCTATGCATCCCCAAGCTCTAAAAATTTCTGGTAACCTTAATAAGTGTAAGTAGGTGCTTGGGAGGGGAAACATTTACAAGCAGAGAACTGGCAGATGAACCATTTACAGGTTGCCCGTGTCCATTAGAGATGTATGTGCCAAACCAGGGATGAATTTCCTGTTCCTCATCCAATTGTCCAAGTTGCACTTGAATTGAGTTAGAGAGAAACTCTGCTTCACATGGATGGGGAGCCTGTTTCAGAGAAGACGTAGTCTCTGTGATACATACCTGTCACTTCACCAGGTCCTATTTATATCATAGGTAAGTTTAAGTCTTTTGAATGGGTAATTTGTGTTCTGTTTGTTTTTCTGATATGTAGGAAGTCCATCAGACTGGAGTCTGACAATGCCTTGTATGCCAGGCATACATTTTCTCTCAAAGACCTGTAGAAGACAGAATATAGGGATAGAGCATTCAGGTGGTCTGCCCAGGACATGTTACTTTCACCCTGTATTCTTTTAGTGAGGAACCTCTGTGGACATTCCAATTGTTGGATATGCTTGGTTAGGTACATACCGAATGTGGTATGGTACTCATTGACAGGTCTGATAAATGCCGGATACAGTGAACAATGGCTTTTTTGGACCTAGATGCCATACCTTTATTTATAAGTTGCACAACATAGAATTATTTCCACACCACTTTAGAAACATGGTGGGCAAAGGCTAGATTACTGTCTATGTGTGTCCACAAGTTCCTGACTACTTGGTCAACTCTTAGTGTGTATTGTTAATATGATAGTTTTCAGCAGAAGATGACTTCCCAAAGGATACTATTATGCATGCTTTGGTATTTACTTTAAGTCCATTGATGTGGCACCAGTTATTTGTCTGTTTCAGCCTTTCCTGGAAAACATTTATGTCAGTGGGTGATTCGATGACAGCTCCTAATTTGCAATCATCTGCAAATTTAGTCATCCAGAAGCCATTGATAATGTCCTTGACTTCAGTGAAGTAAATGCCGAAAAGTAATAGTTCCAGGACCAATCCCTGAGGGACTCTGCTTGGGACAGGCTTCTTTGAGGAAGTGAACTAACCAGTTTTAACTTCCTGGGTCCTGTCTGTTAGCCAGCCAGCTCTCCACCAGTTGACATAAGGTTTTGTACCTAACCTCTTAAGTTTGTCAGTGATGCTCAAGTGGGGGATTATCTTAAATGCCTTGGCCAAGTCAAGGTAGGCAGTGTGAACCATGTTTTCCTTATCCATTGCTTTTGTAACTTTCTCAAAGAAGTCCACTGGGTTGAGTAGGTATGACCTGCCCTTGGTGAAACTAAATTTGGTCTGGTGCAGTGTCTGGAGGTTTCCTATGTCATTATTGTTTATTTCCCTAATAATTGTTTCCATGGCTTTGCATATGTGACTAGTGAGACTTATGTGTCTGTAGTTTCCTGTGTCTGTAGATGGTCCACATTTGTACAGAGGGATTACTGTTCCTGTTCTCCATTCATAAGGAATGAAGCCTGTTTGAACTATATAGTTAAATAGCAATTTCAGAGGGCCTAATAAATCATGTTTTATGCTATTTACATATTGTCTGGACCCACTGATGCAGTGTTCTCGGCTTTAGACAGACCATTAAGTACCTATTCCCTAGTGATATCGAGTTATATTTTATGGTATTTCCTGAGGGAAGGTTGATGCGGAAAGAGGGGTAAAGTTGAAGATGAATCTGTCAAACAGTAGGTTTTCTATACCTTCTGGCTTATTTAATTTCTCCACGTTTTTGGGTTTCTAATACTATGCTGGGAATGGACGCCATTCCTAAATCAAAGTATGATTAAATTTCATGACATTAGTATTGTTTAAATCTTTGATGTTAGCCAGAAATGCTATTTGCAGCACCCACAATGTGCCCAGTAATGACCCCTTCTGCAATTCGTATGAGTTACATGTGTCTGTAACATATCCAAGTACAATTGCAAAATTCTTTTTTATAAGATCCATTGCTCCTACTATTACTGGAGCTGTCTGTGTATCCTTCTTCCATATTGCCCTCATTTCTCTCTGAAAATCCTGGTATTTTATGTCTTTCTGTCTCTCTGTACATTAGACACTAAAGTTACTGGGTCTAGCTGTTTCAGTGATCAATGTTACTTTTCTTTTAACAGACTACGATATTTGGGTTACTCGTGTTTGCTATGTGAACTGTTAGTAATGGTTGATCCTATGTGATATAAACTTCATCACATTCTATAATGCTTTGTGGTTCTTGTTTCCAGTGTTTTTCAGCTACTTCAATATTATGTTTGCACAATCCCCAATGCAGCAATCTTGCCACATTATTATGCCTTTCAATTTACAGTCCTTCTGCCATTAGTATATCACAACCAGTAAAAAGATGTGCAATTGTTTCCTTTTCTGGTTTACAAAACATTCATCTGTCTATTTCTCCCACATGATCAGTGGACTTTGTAAACCAAATTGTACATAGTCCATTATCTTGGGCCACCAATATTAACCTTTCGTCTTTTGGTCTAACTTCACCTCTCCTTAACCATTCCTGCATTCAGTCCTTGCCAACATGAGGTTGTTCCAAGAGTTTTCTATACTTACAACTATATTTATGCATTTTCCACAGTTCTTGCCTTCTTATCTGATCCTTCACCTTATATTCTTCCCTTTGTTTTTTGGCACATTCAGTTGCTGCCTGATTTTTATCTACTTCTGGTTTGATTTCCATTCCTGCTTGATCCTGATATGATTCTGCTAAACTAAGCAGAAAGGTCATCTTAGACTTATTCTCCTCATGTTTAAAAACTTTTACTACATTTGAATCTTGTGAGGTCAGCAGATATGTATGCAGTCCCACAATTACATATCTCTACATGTAATCAATTTTGAGGAGGCCCATACTTCCTTCAGAAAAGGAAATATATGAACTTGATATGCTCTGATTTTGATAAAGCATCCTTCTTGATTTCCTGTCCAACCTATCCAACACTGTTTGGGGCCAGTCAACTACTCCAAAACTGCAAGTTAGGACACGAAGAGCAAATTGATTTATAGCTTGTACTTTATTCCTAGATGTCAACAATGTTTTCAATATTAATTTAAGTCTTCTAAAATGTTCCTTACTAAGTTTTATTTGCATTTGTTCATGTCTTATTGTTGATCCATCATAAATTCCCAAATATGTATACATGCCTCTTGCTCAAATTCTTTTATATTACATTCTTGTCCCAAACTTATGTTTTCCTTCTACTGCATCTTTTCTGCTTTAAATGTTACTTTTGCACATTTATCAAGACAGAAAAATCATTCTTATATCATCTGGAACAGTTTTGACCACTTGCAGTTTTGCTTTCAACTCCTCATCTGTTGAACTATACAATTTTAAATCATCTACAAAAAGAAGATGAGAAGTCTTTATTCTTTGTTGTTTTCTGGGAGCCAGATTATAGCCATGACCTGAGAAATTAATGGGTTAAGGGCAAGTCAAAAGAGCAGCAGTAGCAGAGAGTCATCCCGGAATATACTCCTTTGAATTTTTATCCCTGGAATAATAATTTGTCCTTTATCATGGCTTAACTGTAAAGTGGTTTGTCACGGGTTCATGGTCGCTGTAATGTAATTGATCATTAAGCACTCATTTATCCATGAATGTGGGATACTGTCAGATGTTTTTTGTAGTCTAACCATACTATACTTAGGTTCTTCCCTTTTTTACAGTTTTCCATTATGACTTTATTTAACAACAAATGATCCTTTGTTCCATATGACTTTCTTCTATTACCCTTTTTTTCTGACTATAAATTCTGTTGCCATCAATTCCATTGTATAGTTTAAACATCATCAGAAGGCAAGTTACTGGTTTATAGTTTTTAGGGTAGCTTGCAGGTTCACTCTTAAGTGTGAGCATTGTTTTTCCTGATGTTAGCCAGGCTGGTGTCTGTTTGGGGTGTGCATATAAATTGTTCTTACTCATGGATAAGTCTTCATGCAAAAATGTTGATACTTTCTGCCAGAAGTTAGGGACTGCATCTGGGCCTGGGGTTTTCCACCTAGAGGCTTTTCTTAATATTGTTTCAATCTCTCTGGCAGTTACTTCATCCCATTTCATATCATGTGCATTAGAACTTCTTATTCTTTCTTTAATTTCTTCTATCCATTTAGCATCTCTGTTATGTTCCACAATATCTATATAGCTATTTCTCCAAAATGTATCTATTTCTACTTTCTTAGTGGTGTTTCAATTCCTTTTGCCTTGTTTTCCAATTCTCTATAATTTTTTTTTGAGTCATCAATAAATTGCTTATTTTGTACTTTTCCTTTATATTTATCTACATATCTTCTAAGTTTTCTGCCTGTGCTGATATTTTTTGTTTATTATTTGCAATAGTGCACAATATATCCTGATCTGTTGAAATACTGCATGTTGCTTTTATCATGTATATCTTTCTGAGTATTTTTGTTGATCTGTTCCCTCTTTTTTTTACTCTTCTAACAGTGACAGTTATTGTCATAATTGCTTTATAGCTTTATCTATTCAATATTTCCATGATGGCATTCGATTTCTCCCCTTCCTTTCCATTATTACCCTGTGCTCTTGTGGTAAGACTATATGTTATTAATTTAGATGCACAGTAATACATCCTATTTAATTATGTTATTTCACTTGCATCCTTTTTAATTCTGTTATTTCACCTGCATCTCTTTGGACGGTCCTAATTTTTTTCATTTGTTTTATCAAACTTCTAACTTTTGGGGTTTTAGTGACCTTCTGTAGTCTATTTCTTTCACTGATCTTAATATGTCTGCCTATCTCTATTAAATCAAGCAACTCTTCTCTTAGGTCATTTTCTTCTAAACTGAGGGCACATTCTTTGTTCTCCATTTCCTATGGGCATTCTATAGGAAGTTCCAGACCATCTTCCTTGGTCATGTTTTTTTTATTTTTATCCTGTGTCATCCATTTCTCTTTCATATGGGAACTCGCTGGTCAATCACTCACCAGCATTGACTGTGTCAGAATTGCCAGTTTCCTGTTCCTTCCCTTGTTGTCAACCTCCAACTGAACATTTGTACTGGTTTCCTGTCGAAGGCGCCAAAGTATCTTCATATGACAACTGATCAGATTCTTTCCATTCCACTGGTTTCTCCTTAATTTGGGTGTTCATTGCTCTATCCTGCTGTGACGTTATCTGAGTTAAGTTTTCTACACAAAATTCTTCACTTTGCAAGTATTCCATAATTTCAGCATCTAGTTTTTAACTTCTACTTTACTAATCTTCTGTTCTACATTCCTTCTTTGTGATCTTTTTTTTTTTATTGTGAATGTTTCTATATTTGTATGCCTTTGCCTGTATTTCTCTTCAAATATCTTTGGGGCTGCCTTTTCTGTGTTGAATAATTTGGCTTTCTCCTTTGCATAACTATTGCACCATATCAGATCTCTCTTCCTTTCCCATGTCCATATTTCTTTTTTAAACCTTTCAAAAGTCTCTAAATTTTATTGTTTATATTTTCACACTTCCTCAGTCACTTATTTTTCCAAACGGCCCAAAGTTTATTGCCTATATAGTGTTTTTAATGGATCTGTTGTATTAATGAAAACACATTTGCATTTGAAGCGTCTGACAGTTTTTCTTGTGGAATTAGTTTTCTTTCCTATAATTTTTTCTCTTAATCTTTTCATATATATTTTGTCTAGATGTTCTGGGCTTCTTGCATAATAGTAACAGAACATAATTTCTTTCTTATCCTTGATAGTCCACTCTATCATCTTTTTGGATCTTTTTCAGCCTATCTTTTTTGTGATTTTTGTGGACTGCTACTTCCTTCTACAACAGGGAGGCCATCTTCTCTCTGAGCTTTGTCTAGCCCAATTGTAGGAATGTTTCTGTCTCTTGAGGATTCTACACTGTAATTTTTTTCAAGTCCAGGCACCAGTGCACCTACCAGGATTGGGCACTTTTTATCCTGGGTCTTGTGCACCCAGCTGTCTTTTTTTTTATTTCTTGACTTAATTCTGTCCGTGATATATATAAAATACAGTCTATATATCAGTGTTGTCTTGGTGAGATTTTGTGAAAAAGAGGATCCAGCTCATGAAGGTACTCACCAAGACTTGAGGATGAATACATTTCCAACAATACAGCTCTCCTTTGCTTGCTGACTTATCTCCCCAGATTTAATAAAATCCATGTAGGCATAGTGTAAAGCCTACAAGAAAGGTACCATGACTATGTATGTGGCACCCCCTCGGTAGCAGGATGCATATTAATGAAGGTGCATTACTGAGGGAGAGCCATGTAACATGGTTATTGAATCAGTGTAGGGAGTGTGTTACTATATCCGGAAATGAGTAACACACTCCCTGCATTTTTTTTTATGCTTGTGCAGCGCAGCACACAGCAATTGACACATGCCAGACATCTAAAAATAGAAAGCAATACATTTAATTATGAATGCAAAGGTCATGTTTAAGCATATTCTACTCTGTCCACCTCAGTGCTCAGTGGTACTTAAATGTAGTAAAGAGGTATATGTAAAAGTATAACAGAATTCTACATGCCCATGCAGCCAAATTGTTACAGTGACAGCCTTACATGCATTAGATGCAGCGTTTGAATACACAGACAGATTACTAAGCATTTATTTTGCAAATACAAATTATGCAAATTATTTTTAAATCCTGCTTTGCTGCACTCAGCTAAGCTCTGCTAAGCACAGCTAAGCCTTGCCAAGCACTGCTTAAATGAGGAATGTTTTAGCACCACTTAGGTGGTTTATGCATTGCTAAGTGGTGTGAAGCACTGCTCAGCATTTGCTAATCTAAGCACTGCTCAGCTAAGTTGGTCCGTACACTGCTAAGCATTGCTAAGCATCGACAGTTTAAGCACTGCTGAGCTCAGCTAAGCTGATATGCACAGTGCCAAGTGACGAGCCGCATTTTTAAAAATGGCCCAATGATGTGCAAGGGTGGGAAAACAGGCTTATTTAAGTGCAACAGGTAGGAATATAGCATAGCCTGTTGGAGTTTGAACCATGTAGGAACTATGGCAGGTATTGGACAGTGTGCATGCTTCCTGGTGCAGCAGTGGGGCATTCTGGAGTCCAGGGTCATGGTTAGACTCCTTGTGAAATACCATGACATCCAGCCTGCTGAAGGGCCAGTACCAGGGATCGGAGTATAAGTCAGAGGCCTGGAACTGGCTGGAATGCAATGTCACCAGTGCAACAGATGACCCCTGAACAGGTGAACAGTCCCATCACCATTTTGATGATCTGAAGTGGTGGAAGAGGAGACTTCTAGACACTTATGTCCAGGATGTTCAGGACAGGAATACCCCACAAGTTTACATGTACTGTTAGCATTGTTTTACCAACACCTTATCTGAATGTGTCATAGACAGGTGCACATAATGGTGTGCTTCTCTCCCTACAGCTGCAGAACAGAGAGTTTGCAATCTAGAGACCCATGCAGGGCACCTGGCAAGGTTGTGCCATGAGTGTGGTGAGTACAGATTAATTTGCAATCTGTAGTCAAATACACAAGATAGAGTAATTCAGTCAATGCCAGTAGGTACATACTGTACATATATGTGTAATGCAATGAATGTGGGCATAGCGCTGTACTGCAATAACTGTCTACTGCAAAGTATAGTACAATATAGATTAAAGAATTAAAACTGATAATGTTAATGAAATAAAGATTTTACAGCAATAATTGTGGAATTACAGCTGTATAGCAACACCTGCATTATATCAACTGTTGTGCAATAAATTCTTGAAACTATACCAATAACTGCATGAAGGTACCCCTAATTAAGCTGTGTTGTGCAATATGTGTGTAAGTAGGGCTGTTGTTCATGAAATCAAGTATGACACCTGCTATGAAATAACAACACAAAGAATACCACTCACTGACTCAAGGTGAGTGAACCTATGAACCTATATGGGTCAGACAGCCAACCCAATAGTCCGTTATGGTTTGTAATCGTTCATAGGTTCATAGGTTGGTAATAGGCTATCGGCCCTAGGGCCTATACAAGCCTAACCATAACAATTCTCTGGCTATTTCTTCCCGCAATATTTACTTCCCTGGACCCCTGTCTAGCAGGTTGACTGACGTGATCTCTGGGATGAATTTCCTATCTCCCATCCAATCGTCAAGGTTCCTTTTGTAGAGGGCCAAAGAGGTGCTCTGCTTGACATCACATCACAGATATTCCCACCCACTAACAGTTTATTGTGTATACCTGCATTCTATGTATTAATGTACTGTTTACCTAGTATCTCTATCATACATGATCCAATGTAAAATGGAAATCCAGGAAAGTCTTTTGGCAGAAAACCAGATTTTATTGACCACACTCTCCAAACGCTAAACCAACAAAACAAACTGGTACAAGAATAAAATAAATGCACTTCATCCAAAACAAAAACAAATAATATTCCACATCGTTCCAGTTTGTTGGTTTTGGTTTCTATCATACATGAATTTCAAGCATGTGTGTTCAACTGTCACTGCAGTCTTGTATAAAACTGTACTACTGTTACAATTTCATATTTTGTTTCCAGGTGAGCTGTAGGCAAATATAAGGCAGTCAATAGTCAGCAGTGGCTCAGTTTGTTAAATGCTGTAACTGAAGTACATTTTGTCACACATAGACCAGGGTTCGAATCCAGTGACAGGTACTAGTAAATATTACTGAGTCAGTTTTATATTGTTAACAGATGTTCTCCCCACAGGAATTACAGGTAAATGGGTGCAGTAGCCCTTATTATGGGTTAATAATTTGTGTGTTCAGAAGTAACAGACTGTTAACAGCATTGATCAGGAATGTGATAAGACATCAGAAAATAAAGGCAACAAGTATAATACTAATAAAAGATATTACAATAAATAAAATGTGCAGTCTTGGTATGGCTGTATGCCTGGTGCGTCTCTGTATGTTGGATGACAGTCTAACCCCATGCCTGCCAAGGACGGCATGACAGCTGTTTACTCTCGGTACAGTGTACGATACATGTCTGTCAAAGTGTCATACTATCACGGACTGCAATCAGTGTTGCCTAATCCCACTGTCACAGATCTATCATCGACATGATTATGCCAATAGCACAGTCACACTACATCAATCCACAGTACACCATGGTAGTCATATAGATCCTCCTGACATGTTATAGTCATCCTTAGTTGTGTACCTGCAGGTGTTACAGCTTGGCCCATACTGTCCCATGCAGATAGCTTGAGAGGTATGTATGTACTACAGCAGCTATAGGGCACTGTTATACATAAAGGAAGGGCAGACCTGTAGAGTAATAAACAATACTGTTGCAAACTATATAGCCTATACTGGTACTAATAGACTGTATTTCTCTCTCCCCTCACCCCTTATCTTCAACATAATTTATTATTGTTATACATCAGTTATGGTTTACTATTAACAAATGTTCTCTAAACATTATGTTGGCCATTGTGTTTTATTATTGTTAAGTAATACAATGGCTGCATACAAACATAACATGTTGAATTATCTATGTTGCTGGCCTTTTGCCATAACTGTTACTGGCATGCTGTTACTATGCTGACTGTTATCTCACTTATTGTTGAGTTCCATATACCATGCAATGTTATGTTAGTGGGTTATTTGCAATGTTCTGGTATGCAGTTATGACTAATATAATGTTATGTTCATTACTAACCTGTAAACATTGAAATACCTCAACACCACAGCTCAACTGGGTAGGCTGGATCCTGGTGATCAGCCAATCCTACCTCACGTGGCCATGGCACTGGGTCCCAGCACATCTGGGACCCATGCTGATGGTGCCTCCTCTGCTGGCCCTGAAGCACCTATGGGTGGAACCACCTCAGGGAGGTTGTCATTCAGGATTATCTACAAGTGATAGTGCACAGGATAGGGCATTGTGGTTATGAGAATCACCTGACCAAATTGAGGGCAGAATCTCAAACCTGGAGGGGCAAGGTTACCCCAGTGTCCAGCCTTCAGCAGAGCCACCTTCGGGGCAGTGAAGGAGTAGTGTTGATTGCCAATTGATGGGGAGCTCAGTCACACTGCTGCCATCTGGGAACACATGGATCTCTGATTCTGCAACACCCTTCCCATCCAATGTATTTACCACCCGCATGTGTCACACACTGCCCCTGTATGCTGTCTTGTCTGTCTGCAAATGCAACCTCTCCTACCCGACTTACCTCTCCACATGTACTTATATTCCTCTCCCCAACATTCCACTCTCTCCTTAAAAAAAGGGCACCAGTCCAACAAAAAAAAAATATTGTCCCATACATAGCTCAATTTTGCACACATGTCCACTGGACATAGATAATTATTACATTAATCAATCAACACATTTATGTTGCCCTCAGCCCCCTCTCTAGTGTATGATGCTCCAAATTCAAAATTCTTGTAAAACCTGCACACCTGTTGCTGTAGAAGAAATGGAGAGCTATGGTCCTTTCCTACACCTGTCCTGCACATCCCTACCTGCCTTTCAGTATGTGTTTCCCCTGCTTGCCCCCATTTCATCACTTTCCTTTCAACCATTTTTTCTTTTCTTTTTTTATTTTTAGGGTGGATTTAAGCAGAGCTAAGTGGTGCGGTGCACCTCGCAAACTCACTTAAATCTGCTTAAAGTGTCTTAATCATCTTATGTGTTTCTGACAGCATTAGGCACACCTGCAAAATAATCACTTCTACCACATCTCAAACCCAGGCTCCTGTCAACTACAGCATAGTACTTTAGTCTACTAAGCCAATCATCTCTGAAGTACAGCAGGTGTTTCCACCAACATATCCTGATTGCCACTGACACACTACAAGTACATATAATGGGGAAATTGGCAGTGTACTTGGGATTGTGATGCAGAAACTGCACCAGTACACAGCAAAATAAATGTTAATGGATGTACGTGAGGCCTGGGATAGCAGGTATAGCTATCAACTGTACGGACTGTTACAGAATGTCCACAGTTGTGCTTCCTAGCTTTGGCATGTTTTGAAAAAAACAAATCTGTCTGCTAAAGTACTGGCAAGACATCAAAGATTGAGGTTAGAAAATCATGACAGATATTTGAGTGTCACACTTCATACCCATCAGAAAACACATGATAATGCAATTCCTTTGTCACAGACTGTATGCATGGACATATATCTTGCTAATATACCTACTGCAGCTGTGAATCAGTATCTCTGTCTGTTAGATGCCATGCATGCAGTACATTTTGCTACCCACAGTCTTGGGTTCGAATCCAGTGTGTTGCATTTCAATTACATTCTTGTGAATACAGTAAATAATGACTGAGTCATGCAATTTTAACCAAAACAGGTTGCTGCTACTGAATTAACTGCTACACATGATAGCAATTTAAAGGCCTTTAGGTAGGGACACAATGCACATGTTTGTATAGCCTACCTACATGTCACCTTCTACTCTCTGATTGGCACTGTTAGATAAGCGATGTACCTTAAGCACATGCCATGACTGGACTGTTTTGGGTACCCTCACTCTGGCTCTGCTGTGACGACAGAGCTGACACTGCTCCCTCAGTGACACATACAGGTTGCTGTCCTCCAACGTGTTCACAGTCCACACTATGAGTCCTAGGCTAAAGCAGCAGCTGCAGGATGCAACATATGCAGCTGTATGTTATGCTACCTGCTACAGACCTATCATACCTCACAACCCCCTAGAACAAGGGATCCACACAACACCCATATATAAAAGGGTAGGGTGCAAAGGTAAACTGACAGGAACATTGTCACATTATGCCCCTACAAACATACAGAGCTAATAGACCAGTAGCTACTGCAGCAGCATGCATATTCTAATGGGTATGATGTCTGACACACACATGTTTGTTCCCCCTTACTGACCTCAACCCACAATGTTTAACATTGAACTGCCAGATAATCATAAAGTCATTTGACAATGGCCAAACATAGCATGGAAAACTGTGGAAGTACCTCATAAACCTCAACAGTGGACAGTATTAGTACCTACACTGTGAGATAATGTAGACTCCACACCTCATCAGTGTCCATCTCAAAGACTAAGAAAAGGGCTAAGGCCTACCTGAAGTCCTTAAATATTGCACTGTTGTGCCATGTCATTGGCTAATGAAAGTGCAACTCAGCTGTTCTGGATGCAATTAGAAAGTCTGTGCCATGGACTGGTGCACAGGCAATTACCTGTTAATGAGCATTACCTACAAAAGGCAAGCAGCTGCCTATGGGAAACAGGTCTGTAACTTGCTATACAAAGACAGACTGTGATTTACCAAGGACTGCTCTTCAGGATCTCTTCACAAAAGGATTATGTTACTCTACCACGTATGTAATACATGTCCCCATGTAATGGGATGCAGATGGGAGGATGCAGTTATGGGGAACAGAAATTACAACAGTAGGCCTGTAGTGTATCTCAGGGAATGACATGTAGTTGATACTCTGCTGTCCAACAGCTACAGGCATCCCCTCAACTGTGCCTGCTGTGAATGACATCATAGCTGTGGCCCTCTTGCTCCCTCCTACTATGATTGCCTCATGTACGAATTCTACTGGATAATAGGTTCATAGGTTCATAGGTTCATAGGTTCATACTAGGCTATCTGCCCGAGGGCATTTACAAGCCTAGCCCATAGTTTTGTGGCTTACGCCACCCCTTTAGTATGGGGAACTATACCCATTATTTTGCTGTGCCTCTGTTGAGCAGTGACACTGAGGTAATCCCTGGGGTATATCTGCGATCTCCCATCCATTGGTCAAGATTTCTCTTGAACAAGGCCAGCGAGGTGCTCTGCCTCACATATACCGGGATTTTATTCCACAGCATAGGGAGTCTTTGGGTGATGAATCTATCCCTCCAGCACGTCCTATTAATAGCCGTGTCGAGGTTTAAGTCTCCGCCCTTGTGGCTCTGACGGATCTAGATTTTTGAGGTGAAGCATATTCATCAAATCTGGGTTTGACATGGCCTTGTATGTTAGGCAAAGGTCACCTCTGAGCAAGCGGTGACTGAATAGAGCTGGAGTTCTTTCAGTCGGGCAGCATAGGACAGATGTTTGAGACCCTTTATCCTTTTGGTGAGGAACTTTGTGGCCTCTCCAGCTGCTGCAAGTGTCGGGTCAGATACATTCCGAATGGGGCATTGTACTCAATCATTGGTCTGATGAGTGATGAGTATAGGAGACTATGACCTCCCTTGATCTAGATGAGAATCCCTTCATGATAAGGTGGGCAATGTAGAAGGTCTTCCTAACTACTTTAGCTACATGGGTGTCGAATGACAGATTACTATCAACCTGGGTCCCCAGGTCCCTGATAACTTCTTCTGTACTCAGTGGATTGCCACCTATTTGGTAGCTAGGGGTAACCTTGTTTTTCCCGAAGGGTATGACTATGCATTTTTTGGCATTTAACTTTAGGCCATGGCTCTGGCACCAGTTATCCATTTCTGTGAGACCCTTCTGAAGGATATCTGTGTCAGATGTGTTTTCTACTATGGCGCCCAGTTTGCAGTCATCTGCAAACTTTGTCAGCCATAACCCTCCTGTGTTTGCTTATAGGTTCATTTTCTCTTTTTTATAACCTATCCAAGCGTTGTCTGTCAAAACACTTTTCTTTCTCATCTGCTCTTCTTTCATCTTCCGTGTGTTCCACATGAGCTCTCGCAGTCTGTACGGAATCTCCTGATCATCCTTATTCTTGGGGGCTGCATTGCTTTTCTTTTTTCTTTTCCGAATACTCCCGGTATCACGCGCAGATCCCTGATTATCATTTCCCTTCATGTTTACAAAGTATTTTCAACCTGGCGGCATAGACAGCTTGGGTCCTGCTGACGCAGGTCAATCCACCGTATCTCTTGATTGGTTACTGTAAACAGAAACGTCAACTTGTGTGTTAGACATATTGACAGTACGTAATGGTGGACACAGCTGTCACATCACATGAGGCATTGTCATTCAGCACCTCTCAATCTGTGAATGTCACACAAGAATAGTACAGACATTATAAAAGTGTCCATGATGTACTCTGACTAGGTCACAGTTTAGTAGACATTCATATGTCATTGCTTGAGAGTTATGGCTAACATACCTGGCAACTTCCTGCAGTGGAAAGTCAAGTCTATTACTGGGGGGACACAGGCCAAACCTCAGCAAATGAGTGTACATACTGGTTATACAAAGTAAGAGTATGAATAGAGTAACAGATATCACTGTAGCATAACTGTTTTCTGAGGGTTCTGGCATGTGGCAGCCAGATTCTCCATATTCTGAGAACAACCATCAATTATTGGCCAACCACTTGCCAGACGTCCACAGGTTTGTGCCAAAAGGACCACATATATCAGACACATGAATACATTCAGCAAACATCTGCGTACTGGAAAAGTATGACACTTACAGGAAGTATAAACAACAGCAGGTTTGCATTGCTGTCTGTCATTGTGGCACAGTGATGTTGCTGGACTGTCCCCATATACTTGTAATAGCTCACACCTATGTGTCTGACAGTGGCCATATGAAAAAGTAGAGGGGCATTGCCCACATGGGACACACCTAGTAGATGGCATTGATGGGAATGGAGACATACATCACACTCTGTCATGGCACTCAGGGACACAACCGGTATTGCTACTATGTTGGTGATAGCAACATATATAGTGTGTTGATAGACTGTGGGGTATGGCATGGGAGGTGGTAGTGGATAGTACAGGGCAATTTTGATTTGCAGGGTCTGTACATAGTGGATATAAACATTTCTGGTCCTGGTGATGTGTTCCCATCTTGTCTTTCAGAAAGGATGTATCAAAGGAGGCACCCAACATTTTCAGAGGCTGAAAATAATATCATCATGGATGGCCTCAGACTACATCACAACATTCTGCTGTCCAGGACTCACTACAATAGTGACCAATGTGCAGCAATGTGGGCTGACCTCATCACAGCAGTGAACCATGTAGGGCTACAGGAAGAACCTACAAGCAGGTCCAACACCAGGCCGCAGATATGGTCAATGCTGCGTGGCATAGGGGTGACACTGTGGCCAGGGACCATGTTGCCACCAGTGGAGGACCTGCAGCAAAACAACCACTCTCAGCCACAGAGGAATTCCTGGCAAACCTGTGAACAACCACCCATATCCCAAGCATCCATCACCCCATACATCGTGGAGGTAGGTGCCACAGCATCCACAGCAGAGGAGCTTCCAGGTAAGTTTCCTGTGTTCATCAGTGTAGTACTGTATCAGTTATTGTGGCAGCCTCTGCATACCAGTACACGGGTGTCAGGTCTATTTGCATTGGGGGGTGGTGGTTTGATTTTAATGTATAGATGTGCACACATAATCAGAATGTCAGCAATCTAGGCAGTATCACATTAGCTACTGTAGATGTTGTTATATGCACATATTACCCTGTAACAATGCCACATTTGTTATTGCTGACATTATGTCTCCCTCACATTTCCATAGGTACGTCAGTTGAGGCCAGAGTCCAAGGTTCTGTACCTAGTAAGTGTGCTACTTTTGTTTTATGAATCATATCAACCCTAAGAATGTTAATGGCTGACATTTTGCCCTAGGCACAACTGTTATGCTTAGCCAGAGTACAATATTTGTATGTTCAAATTCGGAGGGGTTAACTGATGTGCACTGAATGGGTAATCACAGTTATGTACTTACAGGAGGAGTAATACGTTTTCACTTGTTTTTGAGAAGTTTTTTGCAGTCCACTGTACAGGAGGCAATCACTCATGGATGCCTGTTCGTACACAATATGGTGATAGTACATACCTGAGCCAGTGGTACTAGATCTGGCATAGTATGCTCAAGACGGGTGCACTGTGTTTTAGGTGTAGGTCTATCATATGCACTGATATACTGTTTGTTGCACAGGTGTATAGTACTGTCAACATTAACTGGACATACCTGCAATGCATGTTATAAAGGGCCAGTCTCATCTGTGTATGTTGTAGTCTGCTTGTGTGTTGTGTATGGGATTAGAAATAAGATGTGGTATGTGTAATGCAGTTGTGGCTCCTCACCTGTAGGTGTTTGTGTGTGGATTATCATACGTAATAGTGCAGGTAGTAATGTACTTATATTGTCTTCTTCCTCACAGGTGAACGTGGGAGTTCAAGTGTGGCCTCTCACAACCTGATGTCAATGTCTCATTGGACTCTGATGCCATAGTGAGGCACAGATGGGGTTGTTGGGGACTGAGTCTGTCCCATGGGTTGACATCCCACTTCCTTACCCCATGTCCCCACAAATGGTCAGTATGCCCACACATACCCAGTTTCCTGCAGTCACAGATATCGGACAGAGTGTGGCGACATTGAACAGGAGAGTGTGGCAACTATGGCATCAGTGAGTGTAGGCACTTCCATAGCCAGAGTGCTGGTGAGGTCCCACACATGCAGATTGACAGGGGTTCTCAAAGAAGGACTGCTGCCACAAGTCCTGTGTCACAGGTGTCACATCACAGGTCACAACACATGTTTCGGTCCATCATGGAGGCACAGCAATGTTCTATAGGCAACACAAGATGGATGCTCAGGATCATGGATGCAGCACAGTCTGAAATCTGTGACTCCATCCACCATATCGGTGATACCATGGACTGCTTCTCTGATGTAGAGGACAGACACTGGCATGAGACATTGTCAGCCTTTGACTGCATGTTGTCTGTACTGGAACATCTAATGGGAGTAGGGCATCCGACACGTGGGCGTAGGTCATTAACATGATCTGCCAAGAGTCCACGTGGCCATGCACATGCACGCTCCCGTAGTGGCAGTACTTCCAGCACTACATAAAGGAGTGTGCTGTCCACAACACAAACATGTCAGGCCATGACACCAGTTACTATCAACAACAAGCACCACATCTGACCTTGGGAATGGTGGTGCCAGTGCCACTCCTTGCAGAGCCATTTCCCATGATCATGGCCAGAGACAGTGAACTGCCCACTCTGCCATGTATGGTCCACAGCTGTCCAACATACATGTGTAGCTCTAGCACATGGCTTGACTGTGTGCACACACATACACTTGCACATCACTGTCACATGCAGGTCACCAACAGACACACATGACACCTCTCCATGGCCCAGCTAAGCAGCACCCCTTTCTGACTCACACACATACTGTCAACTGTTTGGCACATCCTAGGCCTCTAGCACCCCCATGCCACAACCTGTGCATGCGATGATACCTGTGCCACAACCCTGCTATCTATATCATCAATGCAGGGACATACACATATGTGTCTGATGCACAGGGTGACTATATTACATTACATGTGTTGTTTTAGTGTGGTAGTGTTATGGCATGACAGGTAATGTATGCTGGCATGTGTCATGAGTAAATATCAAAACTTGTGTACCTTTGTTCCATGATGTTAAATTGGCCATAGTGTTGCAGAATGACAGGTTTCTCACAGTGCTGTGTATGTTTCTCTTCCAGGGGTCTGAGTGGTTAAGCTGTGAAGACTTGGCAGCAATACAGTGTCATGGGACAAAAAAAAAAAAGGGGAAAAAAAATTTTTTTTTTAAAAAAACCCTTTTTTAACCCCTTCCCCCAAAAATTTTAAATTCTTTTTATTGTTTTTTTTACAATTTTTTTTTAAAATAATTTTAACCCCCCAAACCAAAAAGTTTTTTAAAAACCTTTTTTCTGTTATCCTGCTACCAATTGAAAACTACTAATTTGTTTTTATTTCTATTGCATTGCATATCACCTCAGCAAAACCTAGGTATCCTTGTAATGTCAACTGAACCTAATCAGTATGTCTGTATTCTGCTTGACCCTTTTTAATTATTATTATAATTCTTTTAATTTGAAACAATTTATTACAGTCATATATTGTGTATGTGAATGGCTGTAACTGTTTAGAGCTATTTTACTACTGTTATTTTGCTTTGAACTTATTATTTTTTACTGTATAAAGTTTTCTGTGCTGGAGCTTTTCTCCCCGGGCCTCTACTGAAAATGGATTTTATTCCAGTTGGACTAGCCCGGTCAACAAATGTAAAATAAAAATAAATAAAAAATAAAAATAAATAAATAAATACATCTGGGAACACATGGATCTCTGATTCTGCAACACCCTTCCCATCCAATGCATTTACCACCAGCATGTGTCACACACTGCCCCTGTATGCTGTCTTGTCTGTCTGCAAATGCAACCTCTCCTACCCAACTTACCTCTCCACATGTACTTATATTCCTCTCCCCAACATTCCACTCTCTCCTTAAAAAAAGGGCACCAGTCCAACAAAAAAAAAATATTGCCCCATGCATAGCTCAATTTTGCACACATGTCCACTGGACATAGATAATTATTACATTAATTAATCAACACATTTATGTTGCCCTCAGCCCCCTCTCTAGTGTATGATGCTCCAAATTCAAAATTTTTGTAAAACCTGCACACCTGTTGCTGTAAAAGAAATGGAGAGCTATGGTCCTTTCCTACACCTGTCCTGCACATCCCTACCTGCCTTTCAGTATGTGTTCCCCCTGCTTGCCCCCATTTCATCACTTTCCTTTCAACCATTTTTTCTTTTCTTTTTTTATTTTTAGGGTGGATTTAAGCAGAGCTAAGTGGTGCGGTGCACCTCGCAAACCCACTTAAATCTGTTTAAAGTGTCTTAAGTGTTAGGCACACCTGCAAAATAATCACTTCTACCACATCTCAAACCCAGGCCCCTGTCAACTACAGCATAGTACTTTAGTCTACTAAGCCAATCATCTCTGTAGTTCAGCAGGTGTTTCCACCAACATATCCTGATTGCCACTGACACACTACAAGTACATATAATGGGGAAATTGGCAGTGTACTTGGGGTTGTGATGCAGAAACTGCACCAGTACACAGCAAAATAAATGTTAATGGATGTACGTGAGGCCTGGGATAGCAGGTATAGCTATCAACTGCGCGGACTGTTACAGAATGTCCACAGTTGTGCTTCCTAGCTTTGGCATGTTTTCAAAAAAACAAATCTGTCTGCTAAAGTACTGGCAAGACATCAAAGATCCAGGTTAGAAAATCATGACAGATATTTGAGTGTCACACTTCATACCCATCAGAAAACACATGATAATGCAATTCCTTTGTCACAGACTGTATGCATGGACATATATCTTGCTAATATACCTACTGCAGCTGTGAATCAGTATCTCTGTCTGTTAGATGCCATGCATGCAGTACATTTTGCTACCCACAGTCTTGGGTTCGAATCCAGTGTGTTGCATTTCAATTACATTCTTGTGAATATAGTAAATAATGACTGAGTCATGCAATTTTAACCAAAACAGGTTGCTGCTACTAAATTAACTGCTACACATGATAGCAATTTAAAGGCCTTTAGGTAGGGACACAATGCACATGTTTGTATAGCCTACCTACATGTCACCTTCTACTCTCTGATTGGCACTGTTAGATAAGAGATGTACCTTAAGCACATGCCATGACTGGACTGTTTTGGGTACCCTCACTCTGGCTCTGCTGTGACGACAGAGCTGACACTGCTCGATCAGTGACACATACAGGTTGCTGTCCTCCAACATGTTTACAGTCCACACTATGAGTCCTAGGCTAAAGCAGCAGCTGCAGGATGCAACATATGCAGCTGTATGTTATGCTACCTGCTACAGACCTATCATACCTCACAACCCCCTAGAACAAGGGATCCGCACAACACCCATATATAAAAGGGTAGGGTGCAAAGGTAAACCAACAGGAACATGTGTCACATTATGCCCCTACAAACATACAGAGCTAATAGACCAGTAGCTACTGCAGCAGCATGCATATTCTAATGGGTATGATGTCTGACACACACATGTTTGTTCCCCCTTACTGACCACAACCCACAATGTTTAACATTGAACTGCCAGATAATCATAAAGTCATTTGAAATGGCCAAACATAGCATGGAAAACTGTGGAAATACCTCATAAACCTCAACAGTGGACAGTATTAGTACATACACTGTGAGATAATGTAGACTCCACACCTCATCAGTGTCCATCTCAAAGACTAAGAAAAGGTCTAAGGCCTACCTGAAGTCCTTAAATATTGCACTGTTGTGCCATGTCATTGGCTAATGAAAGTGCAACTCAGCTGTTCTGGATGCAATTAGAAAGTCTGTGCCATGGACTGGTGCACAGGCAATTACCTGTTAATGAGCATTACCTACAAAAGGCAAGCAGCTGCCTATGGTAAACAGGTCTGTAACTTGCTATACAAAGACAGACTGTGATTTACCAAGGACTGCTCTTCAGGATTTCTTCACAAAAGGATTATGTTACTCTACCACGTATGTAATACATGTCCCCATGTAATGGGACGCAGATGGGAGGATGCAGTTATGGGGAACAGAAATTACAACAGTAGGCCTGTAGTCTATCTCAGGGAATTACATGTAGTTTATACTCTGCTGTCCAGCAGCTACAGACATCCCTCTCAACTGTGCCTGCTGTGAATGACATCATAGCTGTGGCCCTCTTGCTCCCTCCTACTATGATTGCCTCATGTACGAATTCCACTGGATAATGTGTTAGACATATTGACAGTACGTAAGGGTGGACACAGCTGTCATATCACATGAGGCATTGTCATTCAGCACCTCTCAATCTGTGAATGTCACACAGGAATAGTACAGACATTATAAAAGTGTCCATGACTGTCCCTGATGTACTCTGACTAGGTCACAGTTTAGTAGACATTCATATGTCATTGCTTGAGAGTTATGGCTAACATACCTGGCAACTTCCTGCAGTGGGAAGTCAAGTCTATTACTGGGGGGACACAGGCCAAACCTCAGCAAATGAGTGTACATATTGGTTATACAAAGTAAGAGTATGAATAGAGTAACAGATATCACTGTAGCATAACTGTTTTCTGAGGGTTCTGGCATGTGTCAGCCAGATTCTCCATATTCTGAGAACAACCATCAATTATTGGCCAACCACTTGCCAGACATCCACAGGTTTGTGCCAAAAGGACCACATATATCAGACACATGTATACATTCAGCAAACATCTGCATACTGGAAAAGTATGACAATTACAGGAAGTATAAACAACAGCAGGTTTGCATTGCTGTCTGTCATTGTGGCACAGTGATGTTGCTGGACTGTCCCCATATACTTGTAATAGCTCACACCTATGTGTCTGACAGGGGCCGTATGAAAAAGTAGAGGGACTTTGCCCACAGGGGACACACCATAGTAGATGGCATTGATGGGAGTGGAGACATACATCACACTCTGTCATGGCACTCAGGGACACAACCGGTATTGCCACTATGTTGGTGATAGCAACATATATAGTGTGTTGATAGACTGTGGGGTATGGCATGGGAGGTGGTAGTGGATAGTACAGGGCAATTTTGATTTGCAGGGTCTGTACATAGTGGATATCAACATTTCTGGTCCTGGTGATGTGTTCCCATCTTGTCTTTCAGAAAGGATGTATCAAAGGAGGCACCCAACATTTTCAGAGGCTGAAAATAATATCACCATGGATGGCCTCAGACTACATCACAACATTCTGCTGTCCAGGACTCACTACAATAGTGACCAATGTGCAGCAATGTGGGCTGACCTCATCACAGCAGTGAACCATGTAGGGCTACAGGAAGAACCTACAAGCAGGTCCAACACCAGGCCACAGATATGGTCAATGCTGCGTGGCATAGGGGTGACACTGTGGACAGGGACCATGTTGCCACCAGTGGAGGACCTGCAGCAAAACAACCACTCTCAGCCACAGAGGAATTCCTGGCAAACCTGTGAACAACCACCCATACCCCAAGCATCCATCACCCCATACATCGTGGAGGTAGGTGCCACAGCATCCACAGCAGAGGAGCATCCAGGTAAGTTTCCTGTGTTCATCAGTGTAGTACTGTATCAGTTATTGTGGCAGCCTCTGCATACCAGTACACGGGTGTCAGGTCTATCTGCATTGGGGGTGGTGGTTTGGTTTTAATGTATAGATGTGCACACATAATCAGAATGTCAGCAATCTAGGCAGTATCACATTAGCTACTGTAGATGTTGTTATATGCACATATTACCCTGTAACAATGCCACATTTGTTATTGCTGACATTATGTCTCCCTCACATTTCCATAGGTACATCAGTTGAGGCCAGAGTCCAAGGTTCTGTACCTAGTAAGTGTGCTACTTTTTTTTATGAATCATATCAACCCTAAGAATGTTAATGGCTGACATTTTGCCCTAGGCACAACTGTTATGCTTAGCCAGAGTACAATATTTGTATGTTCAAATTTGGAGGGGTTAACTGATGTGCACTGAATGGTAAATCACAGTTATGTATTTACAGGAGCAGTAATACGTTTTCACTTGTTTTTGAGAAGTTTTTTTGCAGTCCACTGTACAGGAGGCAATCACTCATGGATGCCTGTTCATACACAATATGGTGATAGTACATACCTGAGCCAGTGGTACTAGATCTGGCATAGTATGCTCAAGACGGGTGCACTGTGTTTTAGGTGTAGGTCTATCACATACACTGATATATTGTTTGATGCACATGTGTATAGTACTGTCAACATTAACTGGACATACCTGCAATGCATGTTATAAAGGGCCAGTCTCATCTGTGTATGTTGTAGTCTGCTTTTGTGTTGTGTATGGGATTAGAAATAAGATGTGGTATGTGTAATGCAGTTGTGGCTCCTCACCTGTAAGTGTTTGTGTGTGGATTATTATATGTAATAGTGCAGGTAGTAATGTACTTATATTGTCTTCTTCCTCACAGGTGAACGTGGGAGTTCAAGTGTGGCCTCTCACAACCTGATGTCAATGTCTCATTGGACTCTGATGCCATAATGAGGCACAGATGGGGTTGTTGGGGACTGAGTCTGTCCCATGGGTTGACATCCCACTTCCTCACCCCATGTCCCCACAAATGGTCAGAATGCCCACACATACCCAATTTCCTGCAGTCACAGATATCGGACAGAGTGTGGCGACATTGAACAGGAGAGTGTGGCAACTATGGCATCAGTGAGTATAGGCACTTCCATAGCCAGAGTGCTGGTGAGGTCCCACACATGCAGATTGACAGGGGTTCTCAAAGAAGGACTGCTGCCACAGGTCCTGTGTCACAGGTGTCACACCACAGGTCACAACGCATGTTTCGGTCCATCATGGAGGCACAGCAATGTTCTATAGGCAACACCAGATGGATCCTCAGGATCATGGATGTAGCACAGTCTGAAATCCGTGACTCCCTCCACCATATTGGTGATACCATGGACTGCTTCTCTGATGTAGAGGACAGACACTGGCATGAGATATTGTCAGCCTTTGACTGCATGTTGTCTGTACTGGAACATCTAATGGGAGTAGGCCATCCGACACGTGGACGTAGGTCATTAACATGATCTGCCAAGAGTCCACGTGGCCATGCACATGCACGCTCCCGTAGTGGCAGTACTTCCAGCACTACATAAAGGAGTGTGCTGTCCACATCACAAACATGTCAGGCCATGACACCAGTTACTATGAACAACTAGCATCACATCTGACCTTGGGAATGGTGGTGCCAGTGCCACTACTTGCAGAGCCAGTTCCCATGATCATGGCCAGAGACAGTGAACTGCCCACTCTGCCATGTATGGTCCACAGCTGTCCAACATACATGTGTAGCTCTAGCACATGGCTTGACTGTGTGCACACACATACACTTGCGCATCAGTGTCACATGCAGGTCACCAACAGACACACATGACACCTCTCCATGGCCCAGCTAAGCAGCACCCCTTTCTGACTCACACACATACTGTCAACTGTTTGGCACATCCTAGGCCTCTAGCACCCCCACGCCACACCCTGTGCATGCGATGATACCTGTACCACATCCCTGCTATCCATACCATCAATGCAGGGACATACATATATGTGTCTGATGCACAGGGTGACTATATTACATTACATGTGTTGTTTTAGTGTGGTAGTGTTATGGCATGACAGGTGATGTATGCTGGCATGTGTCATGAGTAAATATCAAAACTTGTGTACCTTTGTTCCATGATGTTAAATTGGCCATAGTGTTGCAGAATGAGAGGCTTCTCACAGTGCTGTGTATGTTTCTCTTCCAGGGGTCTGAGTGGTTAAGCTGTGAAGACTTGGCAGCAATACAGTGGCATGGGACAGCATGGCAGCACACAAAAAATATGACATCAACAAGGTATGGCTGTATATGTGCATAGCTACCTAGGAGCATATGTGTAGATCAGTGTGTTGGGCAATAGGGGCAGTCAGTGTAATCTTGCATGCATACCCTTTGACGAGGCCTGCTACCTTTGATACATGTCACCTGAGTGTTCTGTACAAATGTATGTAGTGATGGATAGCATGCATGCCTCAGTAGATGTGGGCTATTTAGGGCCAGCAGCTAGTGACAGGGCAGTAAAATGCATGATAATTGCACACCTATATAGCCATACAGTATGTGTATCGCTGCATGGGAATATATTTGTACAGTCACACACATAGAGTTGCCATTAGTGATATTAGAACACCTACCTATCTATTAGTATACACTAAAGCCCTAAGTAGTTATCTCATACACCACAGAGCTTATCAGTTGGGATATTGTCAGTCACTGCTGTTAATGTGGATGACATCAGCAGGCCTTGTAAAGGAGGCCAATGGGGAGGCTGGCATGTAGTCACAGCACCTTAAAATGTATAACCATTGCATAGAGATAGGCACACTGCTGCAATAGGATATATTTGTACCCACACACACACACAGTTGCTGTATGGGAGATTAGAGTCCCTACCTATCTACTAGTATACACCATAACACAACATAGTTATCACATGTGCCATGGAGCTTGTCTGCTATGATTTTGTCAGCTACTGCTGTAAAGGTGGATGACATCAGCAGGCCTTGTGAAATTAGTATACACTATAGCACTATGTAGTTACAACATGCTCCATGGAGCTTGTCTACTATGATATTGTCAGCCACTGCTGTTAAGGTGGATGACATCAGCAGGCCATGTAAAATTATTATAAACTATAGCACTATGTCATGCATTGTCACCTCACAGTAAGATGCTGTCTGGTTCGATTCTCAGCTAGAGCATCTCCTGCGTGGAGACATGCGTGAATGGGCGTACCTTCGTTGAAGGTTGTGCATCAGAGCTGGTAACTTGGCACGTAAAAATCAACTACCAATCATTAGCTGACCGGAGTTCCACTGTGCTGACCCCTAACCGGGAAAAGACAAAAGACACAATAGCACTATGTCGTTATTGCATGCGCCGCAGAGCTTATCTGTTGTGACATTGTCAGCCACTGCTGTTAAGGTGGATGACATCAGAAGATCTTGTAAAGGAAGCCAATGGGAGGCTGGCAGGTAGTCACATGGCCTTAAAATGTATAACCATTGCACAGAGATAGGCACACACTGCTGCAGGGAATATATTTATACCCACAAATAGTTGCCATTTGATAGATTAGAACTCTTACCTATCTATTAATATACACTATAGCACTATGTAGTTATTGTATGCGCCACAGAATGTATCTGTTTTGACATTGTCAACCAGTACTGTCAAGGTGAGTGACATCAGCAGGTGCTGACAGGGAGGCCAATGATGGGCAAGACACTAGACACATACCAACAAAATGATTGGCCAATACACAGAGATAGGCCAGATGGGCATGTCTGTACTGCTATAAGGGAAATATTTACACACAAACACACACAATACACACAAGGTGGCTGTTGTGACATTTGAACCTCTATCTACCTATTTTTACACACTACAGCTTGCAGTATGATCTGCACACACCACTGGTTACACGTGGTGTAGATGTGGCTGCAGCCACAGTAGTTGTGGACTACACAACCTGGCCTTGTCTTACACAGCCTGTGTGGCCTGCAGAGTGAACATGCTTTATGCTGTGGATGTATCTAGTGTCATAGCATTGGCGTACCTGTTAATATCCCTGCTATGTCTGTACAGTTACAAGTATCACCATTTCTGGCCTGTTGCAGTTTGCTAGATGGACAATTGGCCAGTAACAACATGGCCTGTCCGAGTTCTGCATTGAAGCCATTGCACATTACAACACCTGCTCACCATCAGGGTGACATTCCACAGGCACAGGGTTCTGTGGTTGGTGCAATTATGTCATTATGCGGCCTTTGTCTTTTACCATCAGATATATATAAAACAGGGGTGTCAACTTAGGTGTAGCTGTGTGTGCATTATGTTACAGTGTTTTATAGATATATGTGGAGAGTCTACATCACTCAACACATTTATGTAGCTCTATAGATATTTAAATATATATATATATATATATATATATATATATATATATATATATATATATGTGTGTGTGTGTGTGTGTGTGTGTGTGCCACATTATGATAGATACGGTGATCATGTGTGAGGGTTATAGGGACAGACAGATATGTATACATAGCTGTCTGTGAGGCAGACATATTTTCAGGCAGATGAGTCATCAGACATGGGCTTAAGTTAGCTAAGTGTAGGAGCATGCCCAATGTGACTATCAGTATTTACAAGGTGACTCCAGGCCAGACCTACCTGTACTCCATTCTAGAATTTTGTGTGCTGCAGCCAACTGGCTGCTGAACCTGATTCAACAGTCCAGCACCTCCCTCATGTTTTGTTCTAGGGATTTCCTGGCTGTGTGCTGAACATAATATATGAATCATACCTATGAACTGTACAGATTGTGATAGACTGTACATAGTTTTGCATCATATGTATGCTATGTTTTACATAGCATTCTAATTTTCTGATACATCAGTGGCAAATCATCAAAGACTGACATTAGGAAATGATGACAGACATTTGGGTTACTGACTCCATACACACCATTAAACCCAGGCTACTACACAACCTGTTATTCTCTGAAATTTCTACATTTCTCTGGCTTCTAGTTAAACCTTCTCCTTATATTTGGGCCTTTGTCCCTCTACTGTTCATGGCTTTGCCCAGATTTTCTGCTCTAAGTGGCTGTAGGTATGCTGTGACGGGGGTACATGATGTAACACATCACATACACGGTGACATTCTTCACATCTCTGACTGTACATGTTTTGCAGAATGTCCAGCATTCCTCCCCATATGTCTGCTCTGCACTTCATACAGGTGTGTCTTTCCAGTAATATACTACTACATGGAGCACACTGACTTGTTGTCCATACTGACAAAGTTAAGTGATGGCTATTACATCTTGCTGCTACTCTGACTTGTTGCAACCTGCTGTTATACTTGATACCTTCTTCGTTACTCAGAGCATGTATAATGTCTGTAGGTTTGGCCCTCTGGCCCTCCATTGTCTCTGGCTTTGTCCAGCTTTCTTGCAGTAGAATATTGTGACATATTGAGAGTGTGTGGGACTTGTACCACAGGAGACCCTCACATGCAAAAGTTGTAGGTGCAGCCAGCTTTGAACCATGAACATCATCAACCATGTTACTGTAATTAGCCCACTCAGCCACAACAACCACCACACCACACACTTACCTTTGTTTCCACTGGGATGGGTTCCCCTCTGTTGGCTTTGGTCTGAGTTGAGGACATCAGAGCTAAGTGAGGTGTTGTGACATGTCCCTGTCCACCCTGTAGTGCTCTACAATCTCCAGCTCTTGTTACTCCTGGAAAGTTACCCTGTGCCTCAACACTCTTCTCCTTTTCAGTCTAGGCCTAGTGTGAGTGGCAGCATCAGCAGTGACCTCAGCAGTGACCTCAGCATCTATAACATACAGATGTAGCAGAGCAGCAGCAGCCCCTAGCATTCGCTCAGTTAAAATTCCCAATTCTGTACTCCAATGGTGCAGAGTATGGGGGAAAAATCAAATTGTAGGATGCATGCATGCATACTTTATAGTGCTCTACTGCAGATGCAGCCTATGTGATTGGCTAACTGTGATGCATTCTGTGATGCATTCTATCTGCCAGGTACAACACTGAGGGGTTTGAATGGGCCAATGTAAGTGGAACAGGGTTGTCAGTATTTTCTGCATGATTGGCTTTCCCAGGTAATTTCACATTTTATTTTTAAACTGCCTTCCCTGCAAAGCACTTTTGATGTCAGCTAGCTCTTCTGTGGACACCAACACAGTTGTGGTGCTACACAGATTTTATCTGCAGACACCGTAGGCAATTTCTGCTATTCAGTAACCCCAGCTCATTTGCATACATATTTGCCTCCAACCTGGATACTTCACTATTCCAGGGCCTGCCTCCTTAGCAAACATTAAAATCTACCATTGTACATATTCCATTCAGGCCCCTATAATGCATTATCCTTACATATTTCTTATTTTACTTTTTGTTCTTTTTAATATATTTTTTTTGCATAATGCACATTTCTGCACTGCTGCACACCACCCGAACGTAATATGAATATTAAAAAAAATTATTACATCACTTTGCATGATTTTTTGGACACACAGGGCATATTTTTGCACATAACTATGCTTTTTATGTAATTCCTGACCTTCTAAATAGGCTTTTACTGCCCCTGTTTCAATTTTATTTTTTTGTACATGGATATTTTCCATATACACTTTGGACACGAACACGGTGTCTGACGGTATGCCTATCTGCTATGTGGATCACTCCAGCACCTTCATTTGCATGCAGTTAACCTGCTTATGAGGTGATTTGCATGCCACCAACACTGCCATGTCTGCATGCTTGTGCACAGCCCTCTGCTCTGTTTACTTAAATCACATGGCAGCTTACTGCCATGTAAGCTCCATGCCACTATACTCACATGGAATTTCACTACATTAAGGCTTTATTGAATTCTCCTATCATCTTTACATGTGGACCCTTCTGGCTCAGTATAGGTGGCTCAATTTACAATGAGTTCTGCACACAAGTGTGCATTGCCTTTGAGGTTGTGGACAGAGCTAAGGAATGCCTTGTGGTTGTCCTTGGCCTGGAAGGCCAAATGTAACTCAAATTTGACTTTGGTAGACTTTATCTGTGAAATAATCAAGGCTTGAAATTAATATCATATCTCCAACAGGGAGAGCTACCTTGGACTTAGTCAGGTTTCCTTTCCATAAGAGCTTGAAGGGCTAGACTGTGGTGCACTCATTGTTGCCCATCTATTCATCCAGGTTCTTAAAAAGATTTAGGTATTTACTATGCTTTACTTACTGGTGATAGTCTATTCCATAAAAGAGGTATACTAATTGATAGAATTCTCTCACTCCAGCAGGTCTTATTTATATTGTATTCAAAGTTGAGATAGCTTGAGCATGTGCTTATGGTGTTATTGTTATTAGTTTTGTGGGTGTGAAAGAGGTTGCATAGAAAACACATGCACATACATACATGGAAATTTTATATATGTTGCGTCTTTCGGCTTATCTCGGTTAGGGGTCGCCACAGCGGAACTCCGGTCCGCTAATGTTTGGTATATATATATATATATATATATATATATATATATATATATATATATATATATATATATATATATATATATATATATATATATATATATATATATAAAAACACTTTATAATCCTGAAATTCTGAAATATTGACTTTCAGAATCCCAAGACTATAAATCCCAGGACTGCCCTGTCGCTGCTGACCAGCGTCCTTCACCCACCATATCTTCTACTGTCCCTTACCTAAACTGAGGAATTGAACCTTAACCTCCCTGTGCAACAGTTCCTCTAAGAAGAAAAATAAAACAAAAGAAACTGTCCAACCTGCCTAATTGTCCTCCAGTGGGAGACTGCCCTGTCACTGCTGACCAACGTCCTTCACCCACCACATCTTCTACTGTCTATTACCTAAACTGAGGAATTGAACCTTACCCTCCCTGTACAACACTCCCTCTAAGAAGAAAAATAAAACAAAAGAAAGTATGTGTTCCTAATACAACTGACTGTACTAAATCTAAATCTGTTGAGATACTCCAGGTTTTTTATGTAGACTCCCTAGCTAGATCGACCAACAGCCAAAGCCCTTCCTTAACTTCTTGCTTACCCTCTCCTCTTGTGTCCTCTGTTCTTTAAACATAAATCCTTCCCCTCTTGTACTTTCCCAGACCTGCTACCTTCAATAAGAAGCTATTCTTTACTATATAACTTTGTCCACTAGGTGGCACCCTTCTCCCTGTCTTACCCCACTGACTCAAAACACATCCCTTAGACTTGCAGTTTTTATATAAACTGGAGAACTGCTGCCCCTACATCTTTTTCTTTCCTTCTACCTGTACTCTAATTCACTTATTTTTCCCTGTCTACTATCCCTACTACCAAGGCCTTTACCTTCTACCCATCCCCAAACTTACCTTACCAATTCAGCTCTCCACTGATAGTTTTTCCTTGGGCTCTCTCCTTCAGTGGCTCTACCTGCTCCTTTTGCCCTCCGGGCTCACTCCGCTTCCCTACCCTACCCCCAAATCTCACCCACCCCCCAGTGCATTTACCTTTATAGTCACTTGAATCTCCTTACCATTTCCCCCTCAGTGTATCCCATTTCTTTGCCCCTCCCCTCCTAGCTGCAATTCAATTGGTTACCCCTCTCCCTCTCTATCCCTTACCTGACTGCACTCTCACATATACTTCTCTTCCTTACATCTCCAAACTCTCCCCATTTACTCTGCCTCCTCCTCTAAAATCTATCCTACTCTGTTGAACCATGACTCTACCACTTCAACTCACCTCCTCCACATGTATTCTCCTCTTAACTCTCTGTAATGCTACCTCCTATTCCTCTACCAAACTTCCCCCCTCATTCTCCCTCCCCTCCACCTCCACTCTCTCCTTTCCCCACTCTTTGCCACTCCACTTTTATTTAATATCCCCCTCCCTACTTCAACCAAAGCCATTGCATTACTTTAAATTAAAACTCCTTACAGTTTCTTTAAAACCTCTTGCTACCAAATCAAAACTGTATCTCCCTCTAACTTCATGTCACAATCCAAAGTTTCTCCTCCTCTCTCCCTCTTCTTGGCTTGCTTTAGCAGGTGACATCCACCCCAACCCCGGGCCCATATCCAGTAATAATCTCTCTCCCACTACCTCCTCTATTAGAAACAGCCATAAATACCTTAAGTTCATTGCCATTAACACCCAGAGTATAAATAACAAAATAACAAACTTCCATGCTTGGCTAAACCACACTTTACCTGACATAGTAGCAGTCACAGAAACATGGCTAAAACCACACATTACTAACTCTGAGATTATACCACCTGGCTTCCAAGCTCTTCGATTCGACCGCCAAAACAAAAAAGGAGGTGGAGTAGCCTTAATCTACAACTGCCTGCTGAATCTCTACCCTTACCAGAATCCCATTCCTCAGTTTAATAATGCTGAACTAATAATAGGAATCCTCAAAATGAACAACTTTAAAAGTATCTGTATTATAGCCATCTATATTCCCCCTGGTGACAACACTTCCACCCTAGAGAATATTCTATTATGGGCTTCAAACAACATCAAAGTTGAGACTTACATTCTAGGTGATGTCAACATCGACTGGAATAAAATTAATGACAATACTCCCACTCTATCTATCAATCTTTATAATTTTACTCAACTAATAAACGACATTACCAGACCTAACAAAAACAACTCCCAGGGTCCATCCTGGACTGGATCTTCAGCCACCCTAATAAGATCTCTGACTCTGGTATACTACCTTAATCAATAAGTGATCATCTGCCAGCCTTTATTCACCGAGCTGCCCAACATCTCCCTCACCAACACCAATAAGCCCACACTCGTAACCTCACTAACTTCAACCCTTCTATATTTTCTGAAACCCTTAAACTAACAAATTGGGATATCCTAAAAAGTCTTCCTCTAGATGAAGCCTTAGAAGTCTTCAATACTACCTTCCTTGGAATCCTAAACTCCCAAGCTCCACCTCGAACAAAACAAATAAAATACAACTTTGACCCTTGTCTAACTAAGGACACTAAAACTCTTATGCTACAAAGGGACAAAACATGGAAACTCTACAACAAAAATAAACACCCAGCTACACTCCTTCAATTTAAGCAACTCCGCAATCTATCCAAAAAAACTTATCACAAAAGATTAAAAAAAATCATACTACACCAAACTACAGTCTACCCTCTCACAAAATCCCTAAAAATTCTGGAATTCCATCAACTTCCTTTTACAGCCTGGTAATAAACCCAATCCCTGTCCTGACAACAATAAGACTGGCACAGAAATAGCAACCCTTTTTAACTCCTTCTTTACCAACTCTATAGCTGAACTTACTAAAACCTTCACCAAATCCACCCCCTCCTCTACCCCTAAGCCCACTTCTCCTTCCTCTCCCCATTCCTGCTCCCCTAAACCCCCTCCCACTTTTTATCTAAAACCTGTCTCAATCACCTGTATCAAAAAACTTCTTTCCAAACTCAAACCTTGCTCCAATGTCCCCGACAATATCCTTTCACTCTTTCTCAAGCTCACTGCAGATGGTATCGCCATACACATCAGCATTCTCATCAATAGATCCATCCAGGAATCTTATATTCCCAAACTATGGTGAGCTGCCTACATCCAGCCCCTTCAAAAAGGAGGCAAAAATAATAGCATTTCTAATTTCTGCCCAGTAGCCATTCTTTCCCCAATTTCAAAAGTTCTTGAAAAATGTATCCACCTGCAACTCATGCCCCACCTTCTCAATAACCAACTCCTCACCCCTACTCAACACGGTTTCCGTCCTGGCCACATTACCATAACTGCTCTCCTCTTATTTTTAGACATTGTCAGCCTTGCCCGTGACTCTAGAGATATTGTCTCCACTGTCCTTCTCAACTTTTCCAAGGCATTTGACACTGTATCCCACACACACCTTCTTAATCACCTTTCTAACCTCAGTCTCTCCTTAGATTCCCTTTCTTGGTTCAAATGTTATCTCTCAGATAGATCCCAAGCTGTGAAATGGCAAACAGGTACCTCTTACCTTCCTTCCTACCCCTACCGGAGTTCCACCAGGTTCTATTCTCGGATCAATGCTGTTTAATGTCTTCATCAATGATTTTCACTCTGCAATTCCAAACTCTCAAATAATTGCAATATGCAGATGACTCCATTTTAGTCTGCTCAGCCTCTAGCCTTCCCGAGCTCCAGGCCAAGACCCAATTGGCCTTCACAACTACAGAGAATTGGATGCTTCAAAACCATCTCTCTCTTAATGCCAATAAATCCCATATAATTCTTTTCTCCCCCTCAAAAGCCCTCCCACTTGATAAGCACTCTTTCAAGATCACCAGTCTCATCCACTCCTCAATAGAAGTTGTTAATTGTGCTAAACAACTTGGTGTTACCATTGATGAACACCTGAAATTTAATACTCATATTCAACTAAACATAAAAAAAAAAAAAAACATCAGAAGCTTGGTATGCTTTATAGAAATGCTCCCTTTCCATCATTAGCTACAAGACAAACCTCACTTCCACCTTCCTTCTACCTTCTCTATTGTATGGTGCTCCTCTTCTAACCAAACTCACAGCTTCTATCTCCTCAAAACTAGAAAGTTGCTACAACAAAATCGCCAAATTTGCTACTAACTCTACTCATTCTACATACCATTGCATCTCTCTCCATAGTCTTCAATGGCTAGAACTCCCTAATCATCTTGACTACCTCCAACTTACTACTGCCCACAAACTAATTTTTAAACCCACTGCTTGCCCTGCACTATCTAATATCTTGCCTTTCTACACTCCTCTTAGGCCCCTAAGATCAGCCCACCAAAATCTTCTTTCAGTGCAAAAACCTAAACGACCCCCTGGCCACCTATTACTGTCTTATACTATAGCAAAAAAAATGGAACTTGCTTCCTCCCCTGCTAAGAATCACTACAAGCCTGAACAATTCAAATCTCTTCTCCATTCTCACCTGTCCCAAAACTGGAAATGTAATTATATACTTCCTACCTAGATCCTATTATGTCCCCTTTTGATTATTCTCCCTCCTGCCCCTCTTCTTCCAACTCTTTCTTCAGCTCCCCAGCTTCAACTTCTTTATAATTTTCCCCCTGTACAAACTCTATGTAAATACTCTTTATATCTTCACTTCCCTACTGCCTATACTGCCTCTTCTTGCAACTGTTTCTTTAATCACAACCGTAAAATGTATCTTTGACCACAAACATAAAAAGAATCTTTGTCTAATTGTTCTTTTTTCTTCCTCCTGGAATTTCTTCTCCTTTTATTTCTCTGCACCACCTCTTTCCAACACTTCTATTCTGATTTACTTATTTTGCATTTCATATGTATGTGTATTTTTTTTTTCTGTGCTAACAATACAATTGTATAAAAATTTTATTTTTTACTTGTTTGTAAATTGTTTAAGTGTGCAATGTGTTTATTATATGGAGCATTTCTCCCCAGGCCTCCACTGAAAACGGGCTTTCGGGCCCAGTGGACATCCTTGGTTATCAAACTGGAAATAAATAAATAAAGCCAAAAGCTCAAAATTCCAAAACCCCAGAAGCGCAAATTTTAAAATCCTGAAGTATAGAGATGTTGAAGTAGCGCTTCTGGTGTTGCGCTGTGTGAATGGATAGATGGAAGTTCAGGTAACTATTAATGTTTAAGGGTTTTAGTTAGGGGCTTTAGTGTGTGTCAGTGTGTTTTGTTACTGTAATGTGTGTGTGCGAGGGGGATGTAGCTTGTATGGTGGTGTTTTCGTATGTTTGTTTGTACAGTGTGAGCTTGGATTTAGTATATTTAAGTAGGGGATGTGTGGGGGCGGTAGCCCCCAACATGGGGGGTGCAGGGGGTTTGCCCCCCTGCTTGTATGTAGTGTAGGTTTGTGTGTTCGTGTGTGGGGGGAAGGTGTGTGTATGTGTATGCGTGTAGTGCATGGTTAGTGTAGGACGCTTCTGGGATTTCGGGATTTTAAGGTTTCAGCTTTATGATCTCAAGATTCTGAAAATCGATATTTCAGGAATTCGGGATTATAAAGTGAACCCATATATTTATATATGTATATAAAATCTATACTAATGCATGAATGGCAGTTTCACTGAAAGTGAAACAACCGATCATAAGCACTTTCCTGAAAATATGATAAGACATAGTTAAAATCAGAGGGGAATGGCTGTTGCTGAGATTGTAGTACAATGGGTATGAGGGAATATTCCCTTTTCCCCACTGTAGTGTTCCCACAGTGATAATATAAAAGTAGGGGGGGGTGAAGGGTGCAGCCCCCCACATGAGGGGTACAGGGGGGTTACCCTCCTGTGTAAATGTTAGTTATGTGTTTTTTGGGGGGGGTTGGTGTTTATTTTGGGGACTTTAGCTAAAGTGCTTTTTCAGTTAAAAGCGCTTTCACTAAAGTATGTTCGGTAAATGTGGATTCGGACTATTTTCATTCAATAGTCCTAGATCTATATATATATATATATATATATATATATATATATATATATATATATATATATATGGATCTGCCTGACTACATCAAAACACCAAAAGAGCGAAAACGACTTCACCGACACCACATAATCGACAGTTCACAAACACGACACCTCATACACTCAACACATCATAACAACAAACAAAACAAATCCCCTATTCAAAACCCACACACACAACACAAGCACACCAAAATCCTTACAAACCAACACTAAACCATACATACACAACTATCTACAACCCTAACCCAAAACCTTCTAAGGTCAGTCCACTCTATCCAAACCCTTACCCTAAGGTCCGTCACTCACTATCGACACTCACCTAACCTGCCTAACAGTAACTCACTTAAACCCAAAACTATCACTACTGCACTAACCCTAACTCACTTATCCCACCCCTATCCCTACACACTGCCAACATCGCACCCTTACCTAACCCATGCCCCTAACCCTAACTCACTTATCCCACCCCTATCCCTACACACCGTCAACATCACACTTACCTTACTCACACCCCACGTCCATCCTTTCCCCATCTCACTGTTCTCAGCGTCGGTGTTTTCCTCCGTCGGTCTTCTGCCTTATATATATACATATATATATATATATATATATATATATGTATATAGATCCATATATATATATATATATATATATATATATATATATATATATATATATATATATATATATATATATATATATATATATATATATATAGGTTTACTATCAAAATTTAGATCAGCAGTTATGCAAAGCTGGGAATGTGAAAAGGCTGCTTTCATAATGCCCATGCAGAAAATGTTCAAATCTACATTAGTGAATGGTAGTGTGTATTCGCTAATGTGGAATCGATGTACTGATGACAGATTGCACTACAGTGGGGATTGGAAAATGTATTCTTTTCTCACTGCAGTGCAATCTCGGAGTTGGAATATGTAACATGTAGGGGGTGTGGGGGGTGCAGGGGGGTTTTCCCCATTTCAAAATCATTACCAGTAATACCAGTAACATGGAATTTCAACACTGGAACTTCTGGTGTTCAAATGTTGTTTCTGTTTTACCATTTCTGAAAGTTTGGTAATTCGTTATTATCGATTTTGTCAAACTGGTTTGATGAAAAGGTGAATAATTATTTTGATATTCCACATTTTGATAGTAAACCATGCACGCACACACCCACACACCCACAGACACACGGTATATATATATATATATATATATATATATATATATATATATACATATATATATATATATACAGACATACATATATATATATATAAATATATCGACAGAGAGATTTATGTAAAATAGATCTTCACCTAAGAATCCCTTACATTTCAGTTGTATCAGCCATCATCTGTGTGGGATTCAGCTCACCGAAGAAAAGTGTGTTTGCTCCCCCATGAGGCAGGTAAGACTGCAATACTCCTAAACTTGTATATACCAAGTCTTCTGTAGTACAAGCATGAAGAAAAGAGAAATCTCATGTAACAAAATTATAACTGCAAGTACACACTTAGATTGCACCGGTAGGAATTTCTTATAGAAAACATTGATCTAAGAGATCAGCATCCGGAAAGTGAACTCGGAAAATGGAGTTTATATTGTGTAGAGGAATGACTTGGGCAGGTGCACGGAGGCCATCAGGTTCTAGATGTATATATTTATATTAACAGACAGATATATAATTGTGTGTGTGTGTGTGTGTGTGTGTGTGTGTGTGTGTGTGTGTGTGTGTTTGTTGATGTGGCATCACTGTGCATCATTTGTTAAGGTTTATGCCTCATCTCTTGAGGTTTCAGAATGTACAAAAGCCATGCAATGAGCTGTAAAGCTCACTTACCTATACACGATCATTTTTCCACTAGACAGTTTTATTCACACTGTGATGTTAGGTACAGCATCTTTATTAGCTAGTCAGTGTGTGTTAGTGTCTACTTTGAAACAATTACAGGAATGTCCTTGAGCTTCTGACATACCATTGCCTCCATGGTTGGGACATGCCCCTCTTTCCAGTGAACATAGATATCCTGTGGGAAATAGTATGTGTGTGCCTTCCTCAGATGAACTGCCTATCTCATCAGACATCACAGTTTGTGTAGCATTAGACATTTTTGCTATGGGTACCTTTCACCACACAACCAGGGACATGCTAGGAGTCTTGCAGACCTCAACCTTGTGAAACAGGCACCATTTCCAAGATATGATACTGGTGCATGTGGGAGAGCATATTTGGTTCCTAAGAAGAGCAGAGTTGAGAAGCACCACTATCTAAGTATTCTGTGACATAGCCCATTTCCCTGAGGTCATGGAGATTTTAAGCACAGTTGTATTGTTATCACGACCCCACTGGCTTCATTTAGCATGTTGTATATCAGCTAGATTACTATCATTCCATTAGCTGCCAGGAGGTTTGCAGTGTACAGGGTATTATATGCAATGTGACTGTGTAACATCCAGGCATTTACCATGATGCCCATATCTTGTATATATGTCACCTGTACTCCAACTTCATCAAGGAGGACTTTCCACAGTGCCATTTAGATGAGCACATTGTAATCCCAAGTGGCCATGATTGTTTAGTCCCATCAGCATAAGTGTCAGGCTCTTTATAACAATGTTTGCTGTTAACACTGGCTTACATTCCTGTACCACCATCAAAAGAGGTGCTGTGAGACAAGTTGTCAGAGGACATGGCTTCAGTGGGTCCTCAGTCAAGCCAAATCTGTGTACAACAGGTTATGACATGGGCAGAGAGACATAATTCGGTCACAACTATGGGCCATGTTATGATAAACACAAAAAAAAAATGATGTATGCATTTGCACATGAGGGCTGTGCTTTACACAGCATTGATTGGCTTAACTATACATGAGAAATTTCCATACCAATTTAGCCAAAAGGTCAAGCAATACACAGTCATATTTATTTCCACAGGTGACGTAGTGTGGCATGGGATGTCAAGGCTATATTGGTGGAAGGGTCATGCGTGGTTCATACAGTAAGCATCCACAATGCGGTGTGGTTACTGGGTGTCAGGGATCATATCCTCAGGTAATGGTGTGCAGTTTTCAGGAAAGGAATGTTGGTTGTATATATCATGTGTCCCTGCAGTGTCAGGTCTGGAGGCATGTAGTCTAGGAAATGGTGTCAAACACTGGTTGTGTATGTGGGAATGTTGCAATGGCCAGACCTGTGTAGTTCTGACTTATGGATGGCAGTCATTATGCCATGGTCTGGCATGGGGTGTTACTTAACAAATCCAGAAATGGGCTACCTGTTGGTGAACTCTTGGACCATGGTCAGTAGTGTGTGTGCTTGCTCACAGTGGAGCTGGACAAGCCTTGGCAACATGCAGGACAGCATCCAAGTCCAAAGAAGGAGACAATGATGGAGCTGTGCAAGTGTTGCCCATGTCCAGGTAAGCATCCATTCCATGAAAAGGAGGCCACAGAGGAGCTGATCAAATATCTGTCATATCTTAGTGAGCATCTATGGCTAGTGGTAGAGGCAGCCACTGATAGTGAATTCACCTGCAGTATGGTATGTGCCATTTGTACAAAGTGGCTGGGAACAATGTCAGTGTACAACTGTCCCCAACTATGGCTATTGTGGATATTTCCCAGTAGACGTGCGATGCATGGATGACTGCCAAGTGGGTTGCCATTGCCCACATTTTCTTCCACATTCCTAAAATGGTCTCATGATCTTCACATAAGCTCTGCAGCACACTAAACAGCTCTCATACATTCTTATTATCATCTGTCTGTGTCTAGATCACAACCCTGCACATCTACTGATTTATTCTAAAAGTAACACTCATGTCATGAAATAATCAGGCCTTAAGTTTACCATAGCCACCAACACCACTCCCCATCAACATCAACACATATATCATAAGGGATGCAGCCCTCAGATATAAAATTGTGTTTTCACATGGACTGTGTATCATGCATTTGGCAGACATGGGTGGGATGTCTTACACTAAACAGAGATGATGCTGAAGGTTCAGCCTTTGCCTCCACAGTCTTATCAGGTGTGTGAACAGGGATTCCTATCTCCACTATTAGGGCTATTCACAGTGCCACAGTGTCCTCATACTGTGCCAGCTGCACAATGCCATCATGGTCATGCTCTAAACACACACTGACTTTAGGCATGTTCTAATTTGTTGTGCCAGATTCTTAACTTGTAGAAACTGTGATTTCAGACAAATAACATGCCAGTGTAATAGTGAGAACAGGTATTACTCCCACCAATTTGCATCTGCAAGACTGTTACACACCAAATATATACACAGACCTTGAGTGCAAACATACCTTGCAGTGGAAGTTGTTTCCTTTGCAGACCCAGTGTCCCTATGTGATAGAAATGCAGAATGGTATGGTTAATTAAACTGTAAAGAGAGGCTAAGCAATTTCCTACTGGAATAACATGCACAACTATTCACCTTGTGCATACCTTGCAGATACTTGAGCAGTTGTACCTTGTTTTGCAGGTAGCATCTGTTGCAGTCTAGATGTCCCTAGGTGAATAACAATGTGCATGGTCATGTTTGAGTATACCTGATAGATGTGTTAGGCAGTGTCCTACAGAAGTGACACTTAACATTAATCATCAAGACATCCTCAATAGATATTAGGGCAGTCCTGATTACCACATTTCCTGTATCAAACCACCACCAGGAATTAGGGTTCTGTCAGTGACATCAATGAGGGATAGTAGGAGCACCCTCAGTCTTTGAATGCTCACATCACATTGGGATTGCAGCCCAGGTGGATGACCTGTGCTAAGTCATGTCCTGAACCTTAGATTTGGCATGAAGAATCAGTTCTATGTCCCTCCAATGCACCTATAACAATGTCACTTTGTGTCCACCCATCACATTAATGCCCAGCATCAGTTCTCACCAGGCTTCATCACAGCTGGTCATTTCCAGTTTGGTGTTCTCAAGGATTGTGCTTACATGTATGTGTGACGAAATGAGGCAGTGCCATCTGTGCCAGGGAGAGTAAGGCAGTACATATGTACATATGCCAGCAAATCTAGCTGGCATTTTGGAAAGAATTTAATGTTATTTGACTATCACACTGATTTGTACAGATGTTTAAGTTAAATATATTTGTAAAGTTACTTGTGTTAAAAATGCATCAACAGTAGGTCCTGAAGGAAAATATGCATGTATATTAAGTTGTATTGTTGTAACTGATCAAATGTGTATGCTTATCAGAGAACCCTGGAAGGGTGGAAAGTAGAAATTGTGTTATAGCTTTCCGATGCTGCCACAGATCTTAGCAAAGTTCTGTGTGTGCATTGTACCAGAGTCAGGTGACTAAAGGTGATGTCATCCTCTAACCAGCATCTGGTGTCTTTGGAACTCTCACATCAGCACTTTGGAACCTGAATGGAAAGATTTCTGACAGGATATATATGTCACACATCCACAC
Source organism: Protopterus annectens (assembly GCF_019279795.1). Classification (NCBI taxonomy): domain Eukaryota; kingdom Metazoa; phylum Chordata; order Ceratodontiformes; family Protopteridae; genus Protopterus; species Protopterus annectens. The sequence goes on along the minus strand of NC_056728.1, from coordinate 1,487,765,978 downwards.
AGACAAAGAGACACATCATCTGGCTTTGTTGTGGTAAGACACTCAGCACACATCAGGCTGCCTTGCCACAATAACAGGAACAGTAAGTATTCAGGGAACAGTAATTCTTTAGTTAGTCAGGGGCATTTAGTGAGAATAATTTAGTATTGTTTTCTGTATCTGTGAGAAACTATCCAACTGTATTATTTTTATATCTCTGAGGCTGAAACTCTGTTGTTTATTGTATTCAGTATTCTCCTGTATTCGGTTTTATTATTTATCATTAATATTTTAATACCTTTCACTGTGGCAGGTCCTTTAGAGAATACTTTTAACATCTTGAAAATACTTATGCTTGTTTTAGTGAAACTGTGGCTGATCCTGAAAACCTTGTTGCTTTGGTCACACTCTACCATTTGTATTAGTATTAATTTTACACCGTATAACTGGGCACCATTTGTAAGAGCCTTAGTGTAGCTGACTGGTGGCAGCATGATTACCCCAGAGTCTGGGCATAAAGGGGCACAGCATGTAAATCTGTGCCAGATTTCACACACACACACACACACACACACACACACACACACACACACACACACACACACACACACACACACACACACACACACACAAACACACACACACATGTCAGCTAGAGCCATTTGTATGACTGACTGTACTGTGATCAAATTTAAGAATAAATATATAAATAATGGCAAAACAGGATTTTATCTTCTTAACTCCCTGCTGTCAGAATACAGTGGAAAACCCATTGCTGCCTCTCCCATTCCACATACCTCACAACATTGTACCTTGCCAATTAAAAAGGAAGCTAAAAAATAACAGGAAACAAAGAACCATATATAAGAGACTGGCATTTGCTTTTTTATACTTCAAAATTGCTTGAAGAGCATGCTTTTCATTAGCATACATTTATGAAGTCTACTAAATATGAAACCCTGAAATATCTCTCATTATTTAGTGACTGCATTCCTCAATGATTTGCCATAAAGCATACAAACCTTGCAAGCAACTGACCAAAATATGAGTGAAATTCAGAAACATTCTGTTATAATAGCAACAGTTTAGAGCATTTATGTCACTTACATACAAATTCACCTTCTTTCATATTTAAATAAATCTAAACAAACAAGGGAACTTTTAACCATGGAGCTTGTGTACAGTGCAAATATATTTTCAAAGGTGATAGAATTTATTTAAATATGAAATAATGGGTTAATAGGAATGCCTACTATAATTGCCCTTCTAAAAGAGTAACCTATGTTGCCAAGTACCAATTATGTGCTGGGTTCTATTCTGATGAAAGCCCCGATTAACTTGGATGAAAATGCATAGCTATTTTATCTTGTTTTTTGTGGTCTCTTATTAAAGTTTTTATATCATTTTTACTTGTACCTTGTGTTTAAGTTTATATCTTTTATGTGAAGTGCAGCCCCTGGAGCTAGTGTTCTGGTTACATAGTTTGTTATATAGCTCCGGTTCTGTTTTTCTTTTGTTGGTTCTTTCTTCCTAATGCATCAAGCATGTAGCAGGAAAGATTCGATAAAGTTGGTAGTACACGTAAATATGTTATGAATTAGATGTAGCAGTGCAAGTATCCTTGATGCTGAATTAAGAATTGGGATTAGGATGCCATGTATATTGCTGCAGGGTTATGACTAAAGACTAAATTATGCATCGTCCATTAAATTATTCAGTGATTTAACACACAGCTTAGATGTGTGTCTGTGTATGTGTGCCGCTGTGTGCATGTACCTGTGTGTGAGTGTAAAACAAAATAACAAAAATTCAGTACTTTGGCCATAAGTCTGTTGATCAACTAATATTGTTTCAACAAATAAATAAATAAATAAATAAATCAAGAAAAATACACAAAAGCAAGTGTTCTTCTATGGAGGCAAGCACCCTCCACACCCATACTCTCTATTAATTAAATATATCAACTCCCAGATTACACAATGGCAGGGAAAGGAAGAAATTTCTTCATCAGCATTGTTACTCTATCTCACATCGAACACATGCTACTAAAGTGACAAGACCAGAATCAACCAAACAAGTCAATATTTCTTGTTTCAACAAATTAAATAATCTGACCAAAGTATTCAGGCTTGTGTGTCTTTGAAATAAATTCCAAGTGCCCTGTTTTCTAGGTAAGGGAATGTCAGCTATATATCTGGAAGGGTATGAGTTAAAATAAAGTATCTTTGTTTTCTAAACTAATATCCACTGATATTTATATTAAGAATAATAAATATTTTCAGGTTTAAAAACAACTACTTAATATATCAAGAATGCAGGTGTGTAAATCGGAGTAGTGAAACTAATAATGCAATATCTACACAGTGATGAGCAAACTATTAAATGTAAGTAGAATATCATTGTAGTACATGTATAGCATACAAGAAAAACCGGCAGTTTTCTGTAGAATGTCACCAAGCACAATAGATTCCACCACAGTTAAAAACGAAGTGCAAAACACAATTTATTAACGCAATTCCAAAATCAAGGTATTTTCGTCCATGTATAGCATAGGTATAAGTAAAATTGTCTCTTTAAAGAAAGAACAGTAATTTAATTCTGTTTCATAAAAGAAGGCAAATTGTAAAAATGCAAAGTGTGCCCAGGGACATTAGAACATGAATGCCACCTTCCCAAAGGGAATGAATTAAAATAGATTCCACTTAAAGGTGCATGTTTTAAGTCATATCCCCATACCTCTGAAGGTGACAATTTGAGGTTATGCCAAGAAAAGTAAGCTACAAACAAGCGAAACCTAAAACAGTCTTTCCACAAAACTAGACCCTCCCACTACATACTGAGATAAAGCTAAATGCAGAAGAGTTACTGATATGTACGTGTTGATGCAACTCCTTAACCTAAATTAAAGGAAGTGGAATTCTTGGATTAGATAACTGACAGGACTAGTCTTTTAATGACTTAAACCTTTCATTGAAGTTTGATAACAATGGAGTACATTTTAGTAACTAAGTGTGTAGAGCTAGAGCCTATTAAATGAGGTTGGGGAAGACTTAATATCCTCTTTAAAAAATTGTTCATTTGCAAGGCCATTAAGCTTACTAGGCTCCACCAAATGGGCTTCTCTTATAACACCTTCAAATAACTAAACTATATAAGAGCACGTCAATCAATCAAAGGGAGTTTAGTTGCCTGCTGTTTTAATGAAAATAGTTTGCTGGAAGTACTTTCACCAATATGGGGGGATTATTTTTTCTTCCACTGTTGTGCAATCTCAGAGTAAGTATATTTAGGGTAGTATGGGTGTGTGGGGAATGTCTCTTCACATATGCAGAAAAGAGGGACTTGCCCACCCCTGCAAAAAAAAAAAAAAACAATTACTGCAAGTTTCATTGAGTATGCTTTCAGTGAAACATTTTCAAAGATTTTGCTTTAGACAAAAGTGATATCAAGCTATTAACATGATTCTTACCATACCCCCCTGGTCACTTACTATTGACTTGTATTTCATAAAAGAAGCCATAGCCATCTCTGCTGCTGAAAGAAATGGGAACTAGAACATCATCTTCAAGACATTTCCATAAACCAGAAAACAGCAAAAAATTAAAACAAAAAGTAATGGAGGTAGATGATAAACAGCACTCACCTCTTAAAGAGAACACAAGACCAGCTAGTGAAAGACAAAACTAAAAGTCAAACTAAAAATAAAATAATTATAATGCAAAAGAAACATGCAGTGGGAAATAGGGCACCGGCATACATATAACCTTGGTATGGACTATGGCAACATGACACCAGCAAAATTAAAGGCTCTGCACTAGACACATAAGGGAGTAGTGGAAAGGTCTTGCAACCTTGGCCAGAAGATAAAGAGTATATGTAGTTGATGGAAATATTTGCTGCCTCAACAGGAAACAAAATACTTTATTAAGTTACTTCAGTTTTTCCAACTGATCCTTCAAAGGGTCATTGCAATAGCAGGCTAGCAAATGAAGCTCAGACATTTCTTTCCCCAAACATTGATTTTCAGGGTTCTTTAGCAAACAAATGCAATACCTACAGAATATGCAGAAAACATATGCATCTATATCATTCCCAGAATAAGCAATGAGTTTTCTGTGTAAGAATTCAGTGCCATATGGATGGGAGTTTTCTAAGAAATTATGTTTGTTCAAGAAGGGTGAATACTTTGCAAAGCTGTTTGGTAAACAGGCAAAACTAGCTGTCTGAGTTTTCATGTGTTTACCCCATAAGCATATAGAAGCAATGCACTAATTAGATAAAAAAGAAACAAAAGAAAAAATTAAAAGAACACTAACATCATTGCTGAGAAAGGCTGAGTATCAAACATGCATGGGTCATCTCATTATCCCTTGAGGTACAACTCCAGAATAAAAGAGAAAGGCTACGCCTCTTAAAAAGCCAATTTTGAGATCCACACTGTGTGAAATGAATGCTCTGACTGTATCTGGTAGGTGTGTTTTAAAAACTGTACTGTCCAAGCTACTTCCTCACTGTTGATTTGAAGTTTCTTGTCTGTAAATGAGCTATTACAGTTTAGGTTGCCTAAATCCATTTTGTTTACACCTGACATATTCTTGGCGTGGTTCCACACTCTGACCATTTACTTATTCGTGGATACCCACAATAATACACATCCTGCCCAGGCTGATACTTGTAGAATTACGTACCTGACCTTGAAATTATTTACTTACCTGTCAATGTCAACCCCAAGGTCTTGCACCAGTGATAGGGCTTGATAAACATATCATGTCCTGTTCTTCTCAGATTTCACCTGATATCTCAGATTCTGTTTTACACATTATTCAATGTACCTTAATCACAGGCCAAAAAAATAGACCATTTTAATAAAAATAATGGAGTCAAAGAAAATGAATCATTGCTTATTCACTGAGACTGCAATTCCAGACATTTTGAAATCAGTAATATCCTTAGGATAAATGGAGTGCACAGTTTAGAATGAAGAAGTAACAATGCAGTTGTCTTCATTTAACTAGTGTCGACATCACAGAGAAAAAGAGCAACACAAGTCTGAAAAAACAGGATAAGGGAGATACAGGGTATATAAGTAAGGAATAATTTGACAATTACTAAAGGCTGTGAAGTGTCCACTGCAGCCAAATTAAATAAATAACATTAGCATTATTATGAGCAAAAGAAAAGTAGTATTTCATCCTAGAAGGTAACTTCAGGTGCCTATTTGAGCTACACAAGTAAGGAGAAGTCGGCATGATTGCTCTGAGCCCTCCTTTTTTTCTGGAACAATATAATGGGCTTATCAGGTGGGTAACCAAGATGTCAGGTTGCAAATGTCAATGAGCTATCCGAGACTATATTACAGAAAAATCACAATCACTTTTTGAAAAATATATTCATGTTATAACTAGGTGCTTCTCTGTTGAATGTAAGGGTATGGACTAACTGCTCAAAGTGGCTGTAATTTACAGAGAAAATTATTAAGATATTTATGTTTTTTATATAAAAATTTAGTTGACATGTCTAAAGAATTAAAAGAGAATGACAGTAGCACAAGACTGAGCAGAATGATGCTGATGTGCTGAGTATCTGAAGATATACCACAAACAGGAGTTTAAGACAATATCTGAAATCCAGTACAAGCTATATCACTTGGCAAAACAGAAATATTTATTGTGGAAAAAAATCAAATTGTAGAAAAAAATCAGAATCAAAATATGTAGGGAAATAAATACACAGCGAATACCTTAATTCAAAATATAGGACATAATATTAGTACAGGAAAGAATACATCACTGTGAAAATTGAGTGGACAGGACAATTGAGACTCATTTGTTAAGCAATTCTTATCACATCAAGCAAGATCTTTTTCTGCCATGGATACATCATAAATGTGTGAGGCATATGGAAAAGTAGCAGGAAGAGGATAAAAAACAAAGCATGAAAGAACAGGTGATTAAGGAAGTTTTAATGCTTAAGTGAGTACACAACAGATAAAAGTATCAAATGCAACATATTCTCTCCATCCATCCAGCCATCCAGTCATACATCAATCAGTTCATCAATCCATTTGCCCACCTGTTTATTTTCTAAACTACCTTTATTGGTGAGGGTCATCATGGTATCCACACTTCTTTATTTGCAGAAGCAGATTTCGCTCATCCACTGGGTCCACACTCATTCTCATATAAGCTGAGAGGTTTAGTCAGAGCAATGTATCATGGGTCTGACTTAGGCATCCTACTATTGGGCCAGTCCTTGTATACTTGTGTAGGAGTCACCAGTGGAAATCCTCTCAGGGTACTCCAGAATAGAGTCCTCAGAACACAGAGAATCAAGGACAACACCATGAGATCCTAGAGAATTCCAAAGCTCCTCATTTTATGATGGAGTGAGAGATGAGCTACTTTATGGGGAAGACCTCATTTTCCTGCTTGTATATAGGAACTTAACCTCTAAGTGTCTACCTGAAATTCATGAGCATACATGAAGGACAGTGCCCTGGCTGTGACCAAAGATAATTAGGTCTGAATACTAGGGCCAGGTGGCAGAAGAGCCACCTGTGGAGGCAGAAAAAAACAGCAATGTATGACTCATCCATCTTGCAGGGTGCTCACTGGGTATGAGCCTGGTACAAGGGAGCTAACGGGTACAAATGTGATAAAGCACAGGATTCCAGAAGAGAGAATCTGGATACAAATGTATATCTTGTGAGTCAGGGTGAAGTACAGTGGCTTAAAAACATTCTACACTGCAGTGTCATACAGCTGGCAATACATCAATAACCAACCAGCTGTAGTGGCAAACAAGACAACACTCTCATATTTGGTGCTGGGAGAGAAGAAGGCTCTGGGTTCTTTTCCTACTCCAGATGATTGGACTAGTGACACTGCATTACAAAATTAGGGCATGTTACCCTCCTGGGTATGTCATCCTTCAGCTAAGATGTCAAACCAAGGTTGCATCTGTTTGAGTTGGTGGTGGCTAAAGTGTATATAAAAGATCCCTCAGCACATATTAAAAATGGCAGGGATACTTTATTTAATATGACATGAAAATACATAGTTACATATTTACAAAATATATATATTTACAAGCACATACCCACAAATTTCTATTTTTTTAACTAGTTAACATTTTTATATCATCCTCATTACATTTTCTTCCATAATTGACCCCACTCCTTCTTTCATAACCATAATCTGATTTTTCACACCATAACTACCAAAATCTATTTCCTATTTAGCAAAATTTCATTCTGTCTTTTATTTCAAACAACTTATATTACATAAAATAAATTATTTTCTAACTTTCTCACATATTCTTTCTTCTTAATCATATAATATCCATTATTTCATTAATATTCTCAAAAAACATTTCTTCAAGCAACCTTTTCCTGAGTTTCACCATTCTTTTAATTTAAAAAAATGTTTTATCGTCTGCTCTCCCATAAAATAAACATATTCTTTCAATTTTCTATTTATATGGTGTATTCCCCTTTACTGGTAATTTATTTATTACCAGTTTCCAGAGGAAATCCTAACACTTTGCTACCTTAGTACACCACGTTTTTTTACTTTAATGGATTCTGGTAACTTTTCCCACATATTTACATAATAATGTTGCTTCATCACATTATCTCACATAATCTTTTCTTTCCCTATGTTATCAAGTTTTAGTTTTTATGCTAGCAATTTTTCTTAATTTACATATTTTTTTTCTCTTTTTAGTATTCTCATCATCTCTGAGAATTTTTTGTGCTTATATTTAAAGATTCTCACAGTTAAATTCTCATTTTCTTCCTTTGCACACTTTAATATTCTATGCAAGTTTAATACAGCAGAATGAGCAACTGTATTTAATAACTCCAATAACCCTTCATCTTCAATCATATGCAACACATCTTTTTTTCACTAGGTTTAATCTTGAATAGCATATAAATGAAAAAAAAATAGAACTGCACAATTTACTTTTTGTATTTTTCTGAAATCATGCAAACATTTGACATATAAACTATTTTCTCATTAATGCCAAATTTACCAGATAAACCTTTTTTTCTTGAATGCTACTCTATATGTCCTGTACAGAAGACATATTTCTTTCATTTCATTTATCAAGCCCTCCCACTGCATCATAACTACATCATTTTCCTAAATTTTATTTCAAGCAAAGAGGCTTCATTCATTCAAAAATACACATCCACAATTTCACCACATCATCCAAATCCTTACTTTATTTTTTATTCAAGGTCATTCCCATTTCGTTTAAACATCCACTCACATAAACCATGATTCCACTCATCCATATTTTGCTGTTAGAAACTACAACTACATTATCTGTGTATGTCAAAACCAATATCATCACTTTCTTTTGCATTGCATATCTCGCATCCTTTATTATTTAAGCTAATTTGCTCATTATTATATTCATTACCAATGCAAACAACATTCCATCCGAGGAACCTTCTTGGCATACACCACACTTCATGCATTTTATTTTATTCATCACCCATTCTCACTCTATTATTTTGATATGCTGACATACACACTCTGCTAATTCTATTATTTATCAGTAATTCTCCAGAACATCCCACAAAACACCATGTCTCCGTGCATCTCATGCCTTGCTAATATCACCTACCATAAGTTTCAATATAATACCATCCACAATTTGTCTCACAACCAGTAATAATTCTTGACATCTTTTCCCTTTCGTACCATATATAATTTCTTCCATAATATGCCTCATTCTTCCTTCCATTCTCCTCTGTATTTCTCTCATAAACATGTTATAATCTGTTTTATTTAGTGTGATGGGTCTCCATTTTTTTTATTTCAATTTTCTCATCTTTCTTCTGTATAAATTTAATATCCCACTACATAACTCTTTTTTTTTTCAAATACCTTCATTGAATTATCATTTGTGGCATAGGCAAATTTACATTCATATTAAAGTAATCAAACTATATTAACATAGCTAACATCATGCTTCACATATATTGCTATACATCATATAACCTAAGCAATATTTCATCAATTCCTGCTTTTTTAAGCAAGAAACACCTTCATTAAACCATCATTTACTACATAGCAATCATATATTTATATAAATGAAAACAAACCACACCAACACAATCCTAGTAGCAAGCATTACATAACTCGTCATAAACAGACCCTTATTCCAACTATCCATTCAGTACATTTACAAAATACTCTCTTTACCAATCAATTAATTGCTTGTACATTTCATACCCCATACCATCGGGGTCCGATACTGAATCAGCATTTACTTTCCTAAGTACAGCATCCAATTCACCAATAGTAATTTATTTTTCAAATTCTTTATTAACTTATAGAATTGTTTTTACTTTCCATTTTCTCTTATTTTACTTCTTTTTATTCTTGCAAATATTTTCTATATTATATACTACAATACTCAAAAATCATGTTTGTATTCTTTTTATCTCTCCTTTTACATTTTTTTATTTCCCTGATTATACTATCTTCCTTCGCTGTTTTACCCAAATATGCATTTACATCCTCCCTTCTCACCTGTAAATATCAATACCTAAACACATATCTTTTTTCATATTATTTTATATATTTTTTTCCATATTATAATGTTCTCTTGTATTATTATTTAAGTTCTCCAATGCATGTCTGTACATTTTCCCATAATTCACTATATATTCCTTTCTTGCATCATCCTGCCATTAAAAAAGAAAATAAAATACTTTTTACACTTCTTATACTTCTTTTTAAATTCAATCCACAATTCAGACCAGTGTTTGCAGAAACCCACCATGGTTATATGATCCTTCCATAACTGTGATACTTCCAATACTCCAATTTCATCCTATAATTTCTTGCTTATTTTTTTTATTCTCTTTCCTGTTTTAATACATTCTCTTTCTTCAATCATCTCCAACCATATTGATAAATGGTCTTTAATAACCCATTACAACTGGGTCACCTTCTGCTATCCCATGCCTTCCGATAATACAAAATAATGAATTTCATATCCAAATGTCTCTTTCTATAAGTCCATTGACCATTGTTCCACATTTTATCACTTTCTGTATTTTTTACATCTTTTCCTTTCTTTTTTACATTTTCTCCTTAAAGCAGAATTAAAGTCCTCTACAATTATAATTTCCATGTTAACCACCACATGGACTAATTTATGATGGGACAGATTCTCTCTTTTCTTGCTAGTTATATATGCATGTAATGTTATAATTCTATACGCTAATATAATAATGTTTTACCAAGAATGTTTTACCATGATATATTAGGGTATAGCTTGGAAGTAGTAGCCCTGGCATGTTACTATATTAATGAATTATAATGTACCAGAATGTTTACCATGAGTTATGCATTGCATAGCTTTGTTATAGTAATAGTCCATTATTGTACAAACTGGCGGACTGCTAACACTGTGGACTACTGCAGGGACTGATTCTAATTAGACTGCATATGTTATGTGTAATAATCAAATGCTTATCATATGAATTTCTCATAAAGTCACCAAAAAGGAACATATTCCAAATACTTATGTACAGATTGTTGAAATTCTTGTAGTAAGATGTTTGTCCTGCATGTTGTGTTATGATGCATTGGTTAGTGTACTTACCTTATGATATCCTAGTGTAATATTTCCATATTTTCTGTCTCTTCCAGCTAAATAGAAGACTCTCTTTCTGAAACACCCTTTTTTCTGCTAAAAAAAGCCGTGAATACTGCTTATACATCCTAAGTTCTTAGCTGAGTCACACAGTTATAACTTCAGCAGGGGTGGAGTGCAGGGGCATGGCTGAAAAGGGTAAATAGACCCACTCACCTAACAAATAAATTTTAACAAGGCATAAGACCTCAACATCTGCTTTTCCACAGATTACAGTATTGACTGAAAAGAGGAAACAAATTACCATAGATAGCCTAGAATGGTTCTGTCAGTGAAAACCCTAACATGATGGTGATAAGATACTGCTGGTCTCTGCACAGATATGAGCAGCAGCAGGCAGGAACCATTAACAGAACACCCTTGAATAAATCTTCTATTGTTTATAAGATGAGAGAGCAAAATATTATTTGCCTTAATTTACTATTATTGTTATATTACTTGTATTATGGTCTGTGTGAAAATAAAACTTATTTAAATGGAAATTGAGATTATCTTAATATGATTCTGGTAAAGCACTTACTATAAATACTGCAGCTCAATTAGTTGTCAGCAATTAGTATTTGCACGTTCCTGTGTCTTTTCAGTATAGGCAACTTTTTCCTTAAATACTTATTTTACAATTTTTATTTCAATGTCTATAGTGCGTCTGTATTTATATTTTGACCTTTTCTTCAGTGCACCCCTAGGTAGATGGTCTCTGCTAATCAGCAGCTAAGGCAATTGACAAGGTGTAAATAAATGTCTAATTATAAGCTGTCAGTAATGTGGCAAGTGCTGAAAATCAGCATAGCAACATGGGAATCTTACTATGGAGCTGATGATTTAAGAGAGAAGGAGGTCAACAAGCAGTTCCCTAAGACCAGACAAAGGAGTCCCTGTAGGACATTGCACAATACAATACTGACACACAAAAGCCACTTTCTAGGGTGCAGTAAACTGTTGCCCAAAACAAAACCCTACTAAAGTTCATGATAACAGAGAAACAGCAATTTGTATATCTTGTATAAATAGCCTATGCAGGTTTAATGTAATACTAGCTTGATGAAGAAAGGCTAAGGGAATCAAAACAAGAACTTACGCACTCAAAAAGAAAATACATAGTTGAAAAAGCGAAACATAAGGTACATGACTATAGCAGGAGACATGTCAGTCTAGGAAATAATCAAGGAGTCATAGACGTCTGCTCATTAGCTGTACGATGCTGTTGTAAGGACATGTGGTAATACATCTCAGCTAATACGGAGAATGCATATATATCTGTCATCTCAGTGTAACAATAATTAGATGAGAAATGTGCAGCATATACAGTATAACAACCAGTGCTTAAAAGTAGGTCACCCTAAATGGAAAAAAAAGCATGTAATGATTTCTGTTATACTAATATTGGACAGATGCTCTTTTTAGACGATTATAACTGATTTTGCACATATGTGTACAAAGGTTCTACAATGGTTCAGACAGTTGTTAAGGGACTTTTCCTCCTGGAACCTACCACTTTTACATGACTCATGAACATTTTTCACTGCCAAAGTGAGGTATTTTTCTCCTTGAAATATTTGGTCCCCTCTTTAATTTCCTATTTATGCGAATAGTAATTGTCATAGTTCTCCATCAAAGTGTGTTTTCTGTTATATAACAATGAACAACAACAACTAAATATAACTGAGAAAATAGCTATTTTTCCAAGTCTGCAGTACATGACAAAAGTTGATTTTCCATTTATATTAAATAGGAAAAGTAATACATTTTAGACAGATTATACTATTTTAAATGTAAGAGTAGCCTTTGCTTTACAAGGTATGGACAATTTGCATACTGAAATTAAAATCCTGAAAAAGACCAAAACAAATACTAGAAAATTCGTCAGCAGTTTTAAGGAATCTCCCATATGTCACTGCACTCCTAGCAAAAGCAAAAAAAAAAAAAAAGAAATTCTAACACTTTAAAGATGTCACCTTTAAAATCGTTGCAGTTGCAGTGGCAGCATGGTCAAACTTTATTGCAGAATTGTAGTTGAGTCCTTATGAGATAAATTACAGTCTTTGAGTGTAGCTTATATCTTCAAAAAGTTTTTTAAGAGCAAATGTTTTAAGGTGTGGCTTGTGATAAATCGCAATGAAAGCTTTTACAGGCATGTCTCAGTAGCATTTTGCAAAGTTACTCTACACTTGTTTTCTATTGGTGGTATTCATTAGACTTTTGATTAGCACAGGCATAAGACACATATCCAGAGTATATCTATTTTGAGCTGAAGCAGAAAACATGTACATTTTTCAGAACAGTGACTTCTGTATTGCTGGAGAGATGCTACCATCAAAACTCACTGTACTCACCATGTCAAAACTTGTGAGCTAATTTTATTGTAAGATTGAGCCGAGTCTTTGAGAGCAGAATGAGCACCTTATATGCAATGTATTTCAGAGACTTCAACTATAGTTACTTGAAAATGTTACTGGCAGCTGTTAAAGTATGATGGTATTATAGCATGACGCTTAGATAACAGACACAGGCTTTTACTGATGTTTTCCACAACAGTCAGTGGAGCTGCGTGATACATAGCTTCCATTGTGAGAGGGAATGCAACTTCTTTCAGATTAGGGAATTCAGTATCTCACTAAAATATACCTGTACTTAGCTTGCATTATATCAGAAGTGAAAAACATGTACATTTTGTGACACAGCAACCTTTCCTGTCACTTGAATTATGCTAATTCTCTTACTCAACCCCTAACAGAATATGAGCAAATGGAATCACACATACATAAAGAAAGCAATTGTCGGCATGTCTTTTTAAATAAAATCACAAACTAAATGTATCTCATAGTTAAGAATGGTGACTTATTTTTCTGTCATACATAGTAGAGAATTTTGTATGGTTTGAGAGCTGTATCCCTACATTGCTGTGCCTGCCAGGAAGCTTATGCAGCAGTTAGATTATTCATTTTATGGAATCTGTGTGTGTGTGTATAAATATACCTGTATCTATCTATTAATCAATCTATATATGTATATGTGTAGACGTAACATGTTTTAGTTGACAAATACAATAAACATTGCAGCTATACATCTGATTTATTTTCCTTTGCTTATGTAGCCATGTTAGACTGCTGGGTCAGGTAGATCATTAGGAGCATAGTATCAAGATCTCACTTTGTCAGTACCCTACAAAATCAATAACAATTACCTAATGCTGTGGTATTTATGTGAAGTTTTTAAGGTGCCAGATCCAGTGTGCATTTACATTTTCCCATTAATTTGTCCAGGCTGCAATTAAAGAGGGTCAGGAAGCAACTTTTCTTTAGAACTAAAGGAAGTCCCTTGTATAAAATAAGGGCTCTCTGACAACGATAGCTATCTCATCAGCAGGTTGTTATTATTCTGAAGTGGAAATTAGTTACTTTGTCAGGTGATTGTGGTGTTGTTTGTTTTGTTGATGTGTAAGTAGTTTCATGAAATTGGATGCTTTGAGGTTATGGTGGACAGACAGAAGACCCCCTCAAGAGTTTGTAAGGAACAGAGAAGAGCAAAATTGCTTTAAGGTGTTTCTTACTGAGGAAATGCTGCAGTCTTTCAAACTGAGCCATAGGCTTAGAGAAGTATACAGTGAAAGGAGCATTATATTGTACTATAGATCTGACAACGAGGGACTAGAGAAGGATAATAATGTCTCTTAATTTAGAAAATAAACCTCTGGTAATCAGTCTGACTAGATAAAAGGATTTCGTAATGACACTGGATACAAGGTAATCAAGGGATAGTTCAGAAAATGGCCAGGTCTATAATAACTACATCAATTTTCAAAGGGATGCCATTTGTGTAGTAGGTGCATGGGTGCCCATGTTTGTCAAAGGTGACAATACTGCATATACTGACATTTAGATTAAGGCAATGGTCCAAAGTAGACTTTTCTGTTTGCCATAGGCTCTACCGGACAACCTGTAAGTCAGCTGGAGTGTTTACTACATCACTGAGTTTGCACTTATCTACAGACTTGGACATTCATAGTTCCTCCATGTCAACCTTGACACTGAAAAAGTAAATACCAAATAGGAGCGGACTAATGAGAGATACCAGAAAGACATCAATATTAACAGCATTTTTCAATTAGAGTGTGTCTCCTAATCTAATAGAATGGGTTCTGTCAGTAAGACAGCTAGATATCCAATAGGTAGCATAGGGATTTACATTCAGTTTGATTAGCATGTCAATAATTTCAGAATATGGTCTTTGCCGGGTTGAAGTATGAAGTTTGAACTGATTTCTCTGCATAAAATGCATCAGTGACTTGCTCAAAGATGTCCAGCAAGTTTTGTTGGCAAGCTCTACATTTAATGAAAGAAAACTAGTTTGGGTCAAGGATTTTAACTGTTTAAGTCCTTTTTAATAACTCCCGTAAGCCATACAGAATCGGGCTAGGCTTATAATTGCCCCAGGGCAGATAGCCTAGTATGAACCTATGAACCTATGAACCATAATGAGGTGTTTGATTGCTTTACAAATAGTGAAGTTAGATAACTCCAGAAGTACTCCACACATCAAACATGAATCCAACGGAGAGGTTGAAATTAAATAGTTTCATTAGTGAGACTTAAGCATGTGCTTGATGCTTACGTGAAGATATCTTGGCACATTGTTTGGACCCAAAAAGATATTTCTTGGCCCTGTAGAGCCCTCTGAGCCTGCTCAAAAATGGTCTTTGTGGTGAGGGAATTCTAATTTGTGGCACAAAGAGACGAATATCAGGGGGGAAAGGCTAATCTAAATTTATCCAACAGTTTGTTTTCTATGACTTCTTTGAATGACCATGTGTTGTTATAGCAATAACCCATGCCTGGTTGTGGGTAATGCTGGATTTACCCATGGTTGGTGTGGTTTGGTCATGAGGGCGAAGCCCAAGTGACCAAACAAAGACAACCATGGGTAAATCCAGCATTACCCACACCCAGAAGTCGGTTATTGCTATTATATAATGACATTATTTAAGAAAAAAAAATTACTTTTCTTAAATAATGGTATTGTATAATGCCTCCTTGCTGCCCTTCCGCAGCTGTCTGGTATTCTGCAGCAGTTCTGATGTACTGCGGATTTGTATGCTTATGCAGTACATCAGAGCTGTGGGTGGAAGCAATGGAGAAAGCAAGATCTCTGTTGCTTTTTACAAACTGTCTCGCTATGTTAAAGGAGTTTAATATAGCAAGACAGCTTTAAAAAAGCAACAGAGAATCTATGTTGCTTTTTTTAAAGCTGTCTCGCTATGTTAAACCCATTTAACATAGTGAGACACCTTTAAAAACAGCAACGGAGATAGGAAGATCTTCGTTACTTATTTTAAAGCTGTCTCGCAATGTTAAACTCATTTAACATAGCGAGACAGGTTGTAAAAAGCAACGGAGATCTTACATTCTCCGCTGCCGTAAAAAAAAAAAAAAAGAGTTATACTAATGGGAAAAGTCTGGGCGACCGGACCTTTTTCCATTACTATAACTCTGATTTACAACATACACGCTGACCAATCAGCATGCACGTTTTGGAATATTAATGGGTGGTCATTGTATTATATTAATGTTTTACCTCCATGGATCGATGAGTATTGTATCTATGGTTTCTGACATAGCTGTGAAAGACTTTGTGGTTGTCCTTAGCATAGGTGGCGATTGTAGTTCATACTCTCCTTTGGAATATTTTATTTAGATTCTGAGTTCTTTTAATCTTTCTTAGTTCATTTTTATAGCTTGGAGTATTATGTTTGTTCTTATGGACAGTAAGTTTCTTCCTGTTATCATATAGTTGGTCTCTACTAGGGTTTCACCATAGGAGGTTATTCCTGATCTTGGCACTGTATTTATATTTGAGAGAGAAGAATACATCAGTGCATCCTTTTTGGACAGCATATACATTTCCACAAATGTAGTAGAACGTGAGGCTGACTAATCAGTTGGGAAGATATTTTTTTTCAGGTTATCTCTTAGTATAATAAATTTACTTAAAATATTTTCTAAAGACAGAATGATTTCATGGTAAAACAGATTTTATTCTTAGTTAATATTACTGAATGGTGACTGGAATTGATCAGTGAGAGGGAAACTGCAGGTGTAGATCATAATGAGTTTGTATTGTTGAGGACTAGATGGAAAATTTTTGATCCCCTAGTTGGATGCAAGCTAGTTAGTAGTTAGCCTTTATAAAATCTAGGAACCAATGTGCATATTTATTTTTGCTCATGTAGGTTTCCCCAGTTAATGAAAGGATAGTTAAACCTCCCCTGGAGAATAGCTTTATGTTCAGTAGGAAAGAACTCTATAGTTTGTTTAGATATATTTCATGGGTTGCAAGTGACATGCATTAATACAGTAGCTGGTTATGCTGTGCTCCTTTTTGTATTAACAAAAAGTAGGATATGGATTAGCTCAATGTCATTTTCCTGTCTTATGCTTCTTGATGTGATTTGGCTTTCAGGAATATTGACATGCTCTCTCTCCAACAACCAAGTCATTTTCAGTGAATGTTCAGGAAGAATTTTAGACACTGTAACCTGGCACTGCTAGGGTACGTTCATTGCACTGAATCTATGTTTCACTAACTGTGCAGTTGTCTATGTTTTCAAGGGTCAAGAAGATCTAAAGACTGCAGCTTCTTATTTAGGCTTTTAGTGTTGAGTAGGTCTACATTTATATAGTCTTGATTTTGTCTCACTATTTAGATAGATTGAGGAGACTGACAATGTCTAAAAAGTACAATGGAATAAGAAGTTTTAGCCAATATAGAATAGCCAAGAGAAGAGAGATACAGGCTGTCCACAGGGCTATCAATAACAGCTTCTAGACTAATTTATTGTGACCCTTTTAGAATGGCAACAATTAGTAAGACAATAGTTATAGTCATTTATTTATACTTTGTCGTGTTGTATAATTATTGGTGATGGTAAGATAGTGCTCAAAACTAGTTTCATACCAACTTGAGATGCATATTCCGAAATCTTCATCATATTCCTCATCATATGATACAAGAAGATGACTCAAGACATTTAATCTCATGCATACATTGACCAATTCATATGTTTATCTCGGGTGAAGGGACCTCGAGGATTTAATGACATGGCTGATCCTGTCACCTGAGAGATAACATAACATAATCCAGTTCTTGCACAGCATAGTGAGTGGTGCATCTGTATGTCTCCCTATGAGATCACCTACAGCTAGACTTTAACAGATTAGTTGGCTGTGTCTTCCTGCCAGAAAGGCATTGTCCTGCCAGATGGGTGACCTCCTTTTGCTTTTCTGTTTGCTTTGTCTAAAAAGTTGTTTCCTTGCCAAGGTAATACAGAGTATCCTGCATACCAAACTACATGTTGCAGACCTTTCAGGTCTCAGTAGAGATTTTATAAGTATCTCAGTTTCACATTGCTTATTTAATGACATATGCCAAGGTTGACATTTGTCTGTGAAGTGGGTTTCAGTTATGATAGCCCTATGGGTATGACTAATAAATTTGGATCCTTGGCTAGTCTCCAAGGTTAGTAAAAGCTTGCACTTCTGATGTATGGCTTCATCCAACTAAAGAAAGAAGTGATTGTCAGTAAACATGAGGCAAATGTTAAGTTGTGTTAGGGTGCATAGTGCCATCAGGCTGGCGGCAGAATATGTGTGAGATGTGATCTTATGTCTTGTCATATCTGGTGTGTAAGGAGTGAACTGATGAGGTTTGCTTTGGGGAAGGGAGTTTCATTTTGATTAAGAATTAGCAGAGGACAAAAGATTTTATGATAAAGTAAGATAGTGCAATATAGATAAAAGTGCAAAAGTGATGTAGAGTTTATTCAGCACTAGGTACACAAATGCTGCGGAGTAGCTTGGCAGATCCATCATGTCTGACACAACTAGAGAATTACCATTTCCTGTCCATCTTGGCTTCACAACATGGGAGTTCCAACACAGTGAGTAGTAGCAGCAATAATGAAATTACAAATACAGTGAGAGCAGTGGCACCAAAAGATTTAAAAAGTGCAACACCTAAGGTATCAGGCATGCTTTCCACAACAACAGTTCTAAGCAAATTGTCATGAATGTCTGCACGACACCAGAAGGTTGTATCAGAATTAGACGCTGGCACTAAAATAGCCAAATGAGCAGAGGGTTGAAATCACAGTGAATCAGTCGCAGCAGATTAAAAAGGCAGTATAATAAATAACAGTAGAGCAGTTTGTGAATATAATGTGATGAGTAGTAAACAGGCTATAGTGTTACAATGGCAAATTGTTTCAGTTGCAATGCAATCAGCAGCAGATGGTGATGCAAAAATCAGTAAAAGCAACAGCACCAAGCAACAACTTTGTGGATACTTGAAGTAATGACTATTAATTTGGCACAGATGACATTACAGCAGACAGTTTATTGTTTACAGTAACTTCTAGCAATGTGACTCCAATGCCACAACAGTAGACAAGTAAATGTAATGGCACATTTTACTATTTATATTTTTGCAGCAACTAACAGTTTGGCCATAGAAGTAGCCAAATAAGTGAAATGGGACATTGTATAGCTTGACTTTCAACTGTCCGCTAGATGTATATGGCTACTGTGTGCATGAACACTCAGCAGGAGCTGTCCTTAACACTGTACAGATGTGTGCAAGTATCTACAATAGTGCATAGTGCATAGTTACCCACAACAGTGCACAAGTGTCTGCAACAGTGTACAGCTGCATTCATCTGGATAGCAGTTTGTAATACAAGAAACTCACTTTAGAAAGGTAACTCCCTTCTTATAGGTATTTTTTTTTCAAAAGTAAAAGTTGTATACCACTCGATGAATGAACAAATAGTGCTAAACGGTACATAATCTTGCTGATAACTATACAGCACTTTAGGTGTAGTGGGATCAGGTATCTATGTAAAATTCAAGTATGTGTCATAAGGAATGCTTATATATTTACAGCACAGCCAAATAGAGCTGTTGTTATGACATTGGAACTAAACACAATTTCCTCAGAATAAGTGAAACTTTCTATTGTTGCAGATTTTAATTTGGCTGAGCCTAAAATTGATCAGTAATAATCACTGTACTACCCCAGTGAACAAATACAAATAACTTACTAACTAACCAAATAAATAAATGTTATAGCACATCATTATGTATTAAAAGTGCTGTCTAACATCCACAGGTATAGAGATGTTCTCCCCTCACTTTATGGATATCTTGTGATATGTGGGTGTCTTGTCTTATACATTTTACAAAAGTATTGGAAAGAAGTACAGAAACAGTTATATTTGAAGGCAGGATACATTTAAGTTCAGAATGTGTTTGTTAGAAGTTGAACAACTACAATGTCATTCATTTTTAAGTAAGGTAACATGTATAAGTACTATAAAAACGTCAGTATATAGTAATGTGGCTAAGACCTAAAACAATCTCATTATGCATTCCACATAAATGGAACTGATTAATTTTAAGTCTTCTGACATAAAATAACGTTAAAACATTTTTCATTGAAATACATGAAACAGCTGTTCCTTTATCATTGTAGCTAAATACACAATTTGATTTCTCACAGTAAAATGTTGTCTCTGTTTTATAAATGCATGTCAAATAATTCTGGAGACATATCACTTCATATACTAGAAAAATAAATAGTCCAAAACTATCAAAGCTTGATATGCCGACTTCCAGAAAATCTTAACAACAGAGGAGTTTAAAATTAGAAACGCATTTTGTTTGTGAATCAAAATGATAATCTCATCTGTTTAGTTGTTCAATACAGTTGAATCATTAAAATAGTGTCTGTTATCAATACCATCATCATCATTTCCTGAACTGCTTGTTTTCATGAGAATTGCATTGCTAGCAATTTGAGAAGCATAGTCAAGGCATTGCTATCACAAGCAGTGGTCTACAATTCATTTTGTTGTATCAACATGCATTCCTGGGAAATCTAAACAGTTATTATGACTTGAATATGTTTGCATCTGCCCCTGGTCTTCTTCCATTTGAATGAGTCTGGAACTCTTTCCACGGGGGTGCCAAAGAGGTATTTTCTTAAGGCACCCAAACCATTTCAAATGAGTTCTCCAAGATTCTCCTCATTTTCCATGTTCTTATCTATTTTGGTCTAGGAGTCCTGCTACACATGGAAAAAAATTCACTTCTACAACTTGCATCTACGATCTCATCCTTTTTGCCACTGATGAACGCAGGCGTATAACTGAGCCTGGGGATCTAAATGTAATGATAAATTGAGAGATGTGTCCTATGCCTTACCTATGCTTTCTCACCACAGTCAGTCACAATGCAACAGTACTGCCACTGCAGAAACAGTTTGCTTGCCAGTGCTGTGATCCTGACCTACACTCATGACCAATAGTATGTAGATAAACTCTTCCACCTGAGGAAACTGATGTCAGCTCATCTGGACAAAGCAATGACCTATATGTCACTGTTCACAAATAGGAAACTAGTACAAGAATTTAAAGGTTTCTTGCTGGAAAAATATGCAGGTGTCAGTATGGCGATATCTTCAACTTGTTTTTAAATATGGAGACATCCATTCACTTCTTCCTCATCAGACAGGTAATGTTACTAGCAGGTCAGTTTTAAAGAATGAATAGAAGTGTGCTGCAGGGTCTGTGGCTTCAGACCTGATTGATAGTGCGTCTATTAAGCTGCACATGCTGGCTTGTCAGTATGTTAATTAAAACAATCCACAAAGTTCAAGTACTTTCCTATCTTTTGCTTAAGTAAGTGTCATCAAACAAGTTGATAAATATTTCTTGCTGGTTAGTAGATAAGTAGTGGTAGATATTCAGTCAACGGGTAGAATAATATAAACATACTGTGATCATGCTTGTTACATTTCTGTATATCTCAGGCTATTTGTATAGTGCTCTAAGTCAATAGGTCACTGAATTTCATAGTTCAGCCAGCTTGAATATGACATTTTAAATGCATATTTCGTTGTGGAAATGTCAGTAATAACTCAGCGCAGAGTATTATTGTTATTATTATTATTATTATTATTTGAAAACAAGAAATAAAGAAAGAAGAAATGGATAACCTGGTCACTTCAGTTCCAGATTTTTCAGCTGTGACATGATTTATATACTCAGGCAATAATAAAAGTTTTCAGAGTTTTTGAGCATGTTTTCCTTATAGCAGGGTCATACTTTAAAACTGCTGCAGAGAAATAGAATCGCATTTTGGACTCAATTACTTCCAGTAAAGCTTAAATTCAGGTTGTGCTCTCTGTTTATTATTGTATCTTTCCAGGCAAGCAAGAATAAAATGACCTAGGAGTCAAAACAGACAAAGGATTGAAACCGACGCACAGTTCATATTTACCATCAAGAATACAGACACAAATCTGAAATGCTACTGACAGCTGAGTAATTGAAATAAACCTGCCAGTTCTGAGGTTCTCTGCCTTGTAATACTTGATGTTTTAGGTCTAGGATACAAAAGGCATGCCACAGAATACAGAAGGTCAAGTTGGATGTCAAAAAAAATGATGGGGGCATTGAGGGCAAATGCTATCAGGAATGTCAAAAAGCGCATCACATAAAATAGCAAAATGAAAAGGCTGAGAATATGTAATTTTATCCTTTCTCATTCAACTACAGTGAACCAGCATGGAATGCATGATACATTTCTCAGCACAGATGAATTCAGGTAAAATGTGTAATTTTCATTTGCAAAATTAGAACGCAGATCTTCTTAAAGTAGTCTGTAATGCAGGGTAATCAAGCAGCTATCATCATCATCATCTCAGCATCATTTTATTTCTGTCCATGAATTTAACTTTTCAGGTAACAGCAGCAATGGAAAAAACTGGATGAATACCCATAACGCAGATGAACTGAGCAGAAATTCTAACCAAAAATATCCCTTGAGTGTTCTTTTGTATACTTACGTGCCTGTTTCCCCATGCGTTTTATTAATTGCACTTATTTTTATTGTGCAACTAACTGAAGGATCAGTGTTAAGTAAATGACCTGAGATATACAAAACAGCAAAAAGAAAAAAGTGGTTAAAAATAATACTAAAACTCATAAAGGATAGTAACAAAGCAGTTTATAAAATGTGAATATTCTAGATGTATATTTATTGTGAAGCAGCACCCAGGTAGCAAAGACATGATCTAGATATTCAATGTGTGTGTGTATGTGTGTGCATGTGAGTGTGTGTGTGTGTGTGTGTGTGTGTGTGTGTGTGTGTGTGTGTGTGTGTGTGTGTGTGTGTGTGTGTGTGTGTGTGTGTGTGTGCGCGCGCACACGTGTGTGCGTGTGTGGGTGTGTGCGTCTGTGCATGCGCATGCACACGTAAATGTGTACTTCAATGAGTGCACGTGCATCTCTATCACTTTATGCTTTTGTGCACTAATAAAGTATAAAACTTAACTGAACTGCAACATTCCTAAACTACTCTATGGGTGGTATTTATAGTCAGTTGTGCAAATACAATAGGGGTATTCCTGATACTTACGAGTGAGCATAGCAAAGGCACAATTCGCAGAGGCCATTTATCCTAATGTGCAAGGCCTAAACAATAATGAGATGCAAATGAGAAGTGTTGTAAAGCATATTATGCTAATGAGGCAGCTTTGCAATTGATAGTCTGGCATCCCTTGTTAAATGCATCGCTTTGCCTTTGATATTGGAGTTGCAATCCGTGAACTTGTTTACCCAAGAATTGACAAGCACTTCCCCGACTTTCAAATGATTTATTTCCTCCAGCAAACCCCTTAATTAGTTTGCATTACATATGCACAAGCACTAAAATGACACAATAAACTATTTTGCCCAGTGATCAATTCAGCAGCCTGACCAAATATGCACAAGTATTTTCCTGACACAAAAATGAATTATCTCCTTCAGTGACTCCTTCAGTAACATTTCCTAGTATGCACAAGCACTAAAATAAAATATTTCACCCAAGCAACCCCTTCACTAATATTTCCAAGTATGCACAAGCAGCAAAATAAATATTTCACCAAAGTGACCCCCTTCAGTAATATGTCCAGTTTTGCACAGTCACTAAAATAAACATTCATACAAGCGACACCATCAGTAATATGTCCAGGTATGCACAAGCACTAAAATAAACATTTCAGCCTAGTGACCCCCTGAGTAATATGTTCAGGTATGCACAAACACTAAAATAAACATTTCACCCAAGCAATCCCTTCAGTAATATGCACATATATGCACACGCACTAAAATTAACATTTCACTCGGGCAACCCCTTCAGTAACATGCCCTACTATGGACAAGCAGTAAAATATACATTTCACCCAAGTCACCCCTTCAGTAATATCTCCAGGTTTGCACAAGTACTGAAATAAAACATTTCACCCAAGCCACACATTCAGTAATATATCCAGGTATACACAAGCACTGAAATAAAACATTCAGTTAAGTGACCCCTTCAATAAAATGTCCATGTATGCACAAGCATCAAAATAAAACATTTACCCATTCAACCCCTCCAGTAAGAATGTCCAGGAATGCTTGGGCACAAACTCAGCAGCCATCATATCTCAGTATTCGACTGAAAATGACTGTTTTCTGGCATAACTTCAGAGAAACTTATACACTTTGTATGTAAATTAGTTCATTATAGAGTCATGTCTATTAATCAAACTCATGCACATACATGTAAATCCCCTTAACAGGGTAGTAGCTGTCCCGCTATCTCTTCTGCATTAATTATGTTATGCATTTCTGATATAGGGGCGTTTTCAGAAAAAGTCTCCACATTTCCACAGTCATCCTGACAGCTTGGGATTTGTATAATCTAGTAGTGCTTCTCTTCATGGATCACCACTACCAACATGCAAAGCCCTGGACTGTGAATACTGCCCTATTTTTCACATAATTTAATTTCAGTATCTATATTATGGAATGAATGAATCTGTATCTATAATGCATTTGCAAATTCTTCAGATGCATTGTAGGTAATGACTTCAATATGATTTTGCAAAACAGTTTCTTAAAGTGAAACTGTACACTTTCAGCAAGCTGGAACAGCTGCCATAAGTACTATGCAAAACATTGTTATATGCTGTTAATATATTTTGCTGTTAAACTAATTGTTTATTTATGAGAACACAGTATTAAAACATGAGAACATCTTGTCACACAGTGCAAGATATACGTTAGTACTACCTTATAAATAATCTTCATCTCTGGCTGAGCATGCAAGTCCATGTCAATCGCATTTTACCTTCTTCCATAGTCATACCTGACTGTCACGAGTCTTCACTCAAACAATCCGTCTGTTTGCTGGATGTCCTTGTTTCTTCTTGTCTTCTTCCTGCCTCTCTCAAATCTTCTTCACCAAGTCATCTTCTGCATTCTTGCACCTATGTTCAAACTACAGTACTTTTTTCTTTTTGACCATCTTTGTGTAGTTGGAGCTACTTTGACTTCCGCTGTGATGTCATCATTTCTTTGTGTGTCCACAGTGTGCAACCTTCCATCCACAGGATTATATGATCAATGGAGAATACCAGGCTAATGATCCTTAAGGGCCTTTTTAATCCTAGTTAATCTTCCAAGAAATTTTAGAAATGTATCAGTCCTATAAGGTATATGGGGTAGTATATAAACTTGGCTATTTATAACCATCCTATCTCTCTTTGATAAAGACATAGGTGTCGGACCAGAGATAAAATTACTATTCATCATCTACTGAGCCAGTATCTGAAAAACAAGTGCAGGGAAGAACTTTGCTTCTAATGGATGGATATCCTGTTCTAAAGAAGGAGTAGCAGCTGAAACACATATCTGTTCCTCCAGATCATATTTAAATTGCAGGTTAGGTTTAGGGCTCATTCAGACATTTCATTTGTATCACTTCTAGCTTCCTAAATGGCACTGCCTTCACTGCTCAAGTTTCTGTACCATACAGAAACACTGGCCACACCACTGTTTTATACATGTTACTTTTCAGCTTTGTTGGCATTCTTCTGTTACACAATACCCCCAGCAATCTATGGTGGATGGCTGCAGCCCCACAGGATCTCGCTTTGAACTCCTCATTCAGACTTTCGTTCTCTTCAACTGTGCCTCACAGATAAGTGAAGCTGTTATCTCAGTTTTCAGCTTCTTCTTGTTTCCCCTTTTGCAGCCATCATGATTGTTTCATCTGTAGTCAGTTTCAAATGATGTATCTTCAGTTTTGCCTTCTGTTCCCCTATTATTTGATGATGTTCCTGTGCAGAGTGTGCTTGTAAAGCCACATTGACAGCATATGGTAGTTTTGTGCATCTTTGCCGTCTGACCTGTCTGCTAATATTGTCCATCACCAGTGGGAATTGCACTGGGCTCTGAGTTGGACCTTGTTTATGACCCACTCCCACTGGGAACTGCTCATTAAGTAATTTCTCCCCCAACTAACACAACATCTCGATCATATCTGCAATGACCTCATCTGTTTTCCTTAGTGTTGTCCTTACTTCTTGTAGTTTAGGTCATTACTTCTTCTAGTTTAGGGTATTTCCCTCTTTAAATGCAGGCCATGTATGGGATAGTACAGCCCATGTAAGTTTTTTCTTCATTCAGAAGTTGCTGGAAATACTCTTTTGTCTGTCTTTGATATCCTGCGAAGTGATGAGAATGTTGCCACTGGCATCCCTTGGGAAAGGTGATGTCACATTAATCATCTTCCCTAAACATGTGCCCCTCTAAACCTTGTCAATATTATGATAAAATGGATAGATTTATCTTTCTCTCATAGCCAAGATAGAACTGAAGTTTCATCCTATGTCCTTTTTTTGTAGGAAATGCAGCAGCTGCCATGTAAACCAAAAATGAGATTTACATAAGGATCTGCAAAGTTAGATAAACTACAAAGTGTGTGTCAGTATAGGGAGAATATTTTTCAAACCCACTGTTAATACAAATATTATACAGTTATCACATAAAACAGAAGTATTCTCCTGGATAATACAGTCATCTCTCTGTTAGGCACATTTTGGAGGTAAGATTGTGACAACAATGAATGGGTACAGATGCACACACAAACACTCACACACACACACACACACACACACACACACACACACACACACACGCACGCACGCACACGCACGCACACACACACACACACACACACACACACACACACACACACACACACAAACAGCACATAGAAGGTCTACCAGACACAGTCACCCTGCACCTCTTTTTAGTGATCAGTATTCTTTTGTAATTTAGTCTAGTTAAATATCATATGGAGCAGAATCCTTCCAGACATGATTCTGTTTTATAACCAGAGCTCTGCTTTCAAAACATGCCCCTAAATTCAGCAAGGAGCCATGCAGGAATAAGTTATTCCTGCATGGCAGGGTCCGTTTCTGTTCATATGTATATGTATGAAGGTACGCTGCCATGCTGTAAAATGGGCATGGTTCCATGTACGAGCAAAGGGGTGTGTCTGAGAGGAGAGTCCCCTGCACTCTAGAATTGTATTTCAGCAATTTAAAATGAGTGAGAATGCTCATAACACCCCCAAACCGTCAGGGTAACAAATCTGGTCAAAGCCATAAGGGACAATTGTCCCTACCAAGACAAAAGTTCTTAGAATAACACATTTAGCATAAGCACATAGCGCACAACTCCCAACATGTCAGAGTAAGGAATGTGGACAAAGCTAAAAGGGACAATCGTCCCACAAAGCAGAAAGTTTATAGAATAACAGGTTCAGCATTAGCATGGATATTATGAAGAGTACAAATAATAAAACACAACAAATTATTATTTTTTTAAACATGCAATAAAGTTTAAGCATAGCTACGTGGGTGTGCCCGTTGCTTAGCTATGCTTAGTCCAGCTTAAACAGCACAAGAAGTTAAATAGCAAGAGACATCCAACATAGTCAATACTGCAATAGTGTAGTGGTTAGAGCATCTGCTTTGCAAGCAGCCATTCCTGGTTTGATCCCCATTGTAAATATTTTACATGTGAAACTAGTACATAAACATTTTTTTTTAATCATTAGCTACCAAATAACATATATTTGTTAACCAGAGTACTGTAGTAGGTCCAGATGTGAGGTGTCAGTTTAATAAAGATGTGAAACCCTCGTACAAATACAAGTGCCCCATGCAGTATAGTCACACATAAATAAATGTAATTAAAGCACATCGGGGGGTGTCAGGGACAGTAAAGAAATGTATAATATATAATGAATGATAAATCAATCCCATACAGCAGATAGTTTATAAAATAAAAAATAAGCAATGCTAAGCATTGCACAGCTTTGATTACTGGGTGTAAGCATTGTGTACATATGAATACTAAGCAATAAATAGCCCAGCTAAGTGGATTTTCCCATTGGTAAGCAATGCTGAACCTGCCCCTTTAAGCACTGCCAACCTTAGCTAAGCAGGTTTGCCCATAGCTTATCTTAGCTCAGCATATTCAAAACCATCCAATCACAGTAAAGGGTGGGAAATCAGCCATATTTAAACCCCACAGGGGGGAATACAGCTCATAACTGGTTGCAGCTTCCCACTGCAGGCAGTATGGCAGGAGTTGGCGAGGGCATGCTCTTCCGGGTGCAGCATTGGGGCATACAGGAGTCCAAGGTCATGGTAGGACTCCTGGTACAAAACCATGAAGAGAGACTGCTGCAGGGCCAGTACCAGGGCTTCCAATATAGAGTGAAAGCCTGGGACCATCTCAGCCGTGATCTCACTAGTGCTACTGGTATCCCTCGGACTAGTGAGCAGGTCCGACACCACTATGCCGACTTGAAGTGGAGGAAGAGGGAGCTCTTGGATGAATGATTCCAAGAATCAAGGCAGAGGGGTGATGTCCCAGCAGTGTGTAAGCAGTCAAACCAATAACTGTTTACTAATGTCCAGCCTGTGTATGTGATGGATAGGTATGCCTAAATATTTCTCTATTTCCCTTAAAGATGCAGCTGAGCAGGCTGTGAATCAGGAAGGTTGCAAAGGCTGCGTTGCAAGGCTGGTGAGTAACAATCCTGCTTGTAGTAGTCATACCAAATAAATATAAAGTAGTAGGAAGTCACCTGGAAGTATAAAAACTGTGTATGGGTTGTACTGAATAAATCAGACAATATGGCAATAATAGTCCCATACAGGTAATATTTAAATAAAACCGTAACTGCCTGGCAATAAAGTTCTAAATCCTGGACTGGTTGTGTTTACTCTGGTATTGTATGGCATTTAGTGTTGCTTTCTCTGAATAGTAACGTTGTGTTAACCACTGTTACCCACACTGTGCTACATAAAAAATGTCTAGGAATGTCTGTACAAGCCTGTTGTAAGTACAAGATCAGATTGTACCTACTTAGAGACTTAGCCAGTAAACACTGAATAAATAAACAACAATATCCAAATAGCACACTGTAATGAAACTTATATTGTTGCATTTTTAGCAGACACGGCCATAGTTCAAATCCTGGGAGTGGTAGTAAGCTGTATGCATAATCTTGCCTCTTGACTGTACAAACTTTTGCAGATGGTCCAGATAATTGGCTCATATTTTCTGCATGTTCCTCTGTCCCCCTGGCAAATCAGTGGGATGGTCTCAGAACTGTAGTCACTAAATAATGACATAGATTTAAATTCTGGACTGGTAGTATTTACTCTGGTATCATATGGCCTGACATGTAGCATTCACCAACATCTGAAATCAGAATAGTACTGTTGTGTCAACCACTGTTTCTCACACTGTGCTACATAAAAATATGTCTAGGAATGTCTGTATAAGACTGTTGTAATTACAAAGTCAGACTGTACAACCAAGAGAGACTTAGACAGAAAACACCAAAGGAATAGACAAAAATATCCAAATTGCACACTCTGATTAAACTTAAATTGTTGTATTTTTAGCAGACACACCATAGTTCGAATCCTGGGAGTGGTAATAAGCTGTATGTATAATCATACCTCTCAACTGAACAGACGTTTGCAGAATGTCTAGATAATTGGCTCATATTTTCCACCTGCTGCTCTGTCCCCCTGGCAAATCAGTGGAATAATCTCAGAATTGTAGTCACTAAATAATGACATACATTTGGTTTTCAGAGCTCAAAATCTTCAGAAAATGTATATTAAATCAAGTCCTGTTACTCTAGCAACTCTCCAAGTTTATGAGAGCAATATTCAAAATATGCCCCTATTTGTACCCCCATGTTGTTGAGCTTTGTCCAGAGTGTGTGCATTAAGAGATTGAGAGGTATGTGCATAATATTAACTTTCAATCTGGGAATATGTGTAGAAACAGTCAGGTAGTGCTAACAAACATTCTCTACACAGGTCTACCAGGTAAGAGATGTAGAATTTAGCTATAAGACAGTTAGCCTAGTACACACATATGAACCTATGAACCTATATGTTTCTACAAGACAGGTTGTTATGTTCCCTATTAAACTGAGCAGGTTATAGGACACATCACAGGTGGGGATTGTGTTGACATGTGCTTTTGTGGGGTTATGTTCCAATTGCACAAATACCATGCATTGTAACAGGGGTATGTACACTTCATATCTACTGTAGCTATACGGAATCAGGAGTACCTTACCTGTACAACCATCCTTCACCAACGATAGAGTAATCCCCCTTGGTGGACACCACCAAGACACAAAGCACATAATAGGTTGCTATAGTGGCTGTACAGGGACATATAGGAGCAGACCACAACTTTGAAGCAAGTGCAACTCTATCTGAGCAAGTATTTTCCAAAGATGCATCAAGTACCACCACGACTCTTCTAGATTTTGATTCTTTTATTGAGACAAACAATCAAGATAGTAAGCATTTTCAGTTACATCTAAACCCTTCTTCAGACATATATTCAGTTACAAGGGACTTTCCCATGTAGAAATTGCAATGTTCCTATATGATGGGTTCAAATAATTTTGAACATTCTGGTACTGGTAGGATTTATACTTTCAGGCATTATGCCGACTGCAAGTCCAGAGATCTTGACTATCTAGCTAGCTGTACGAAATGTACTAGCTTCTATACAGACAAGATGAATCGGACTCTAAGAGAGAGCGTGAGGAAGCATATCTATGCTATTAATAGTGAGGATTAAACTAATGCACTGGCCAGACATACAATGGATAATGATCTAAACCATAAATTTAGGTTTATGGTGATAGAGTTGGTTAATAGAAGTAATAAATTGGGGAATATAAAGAACTATATGGAGAAAGAAGAAACTAAATGGATAATTAGGATGCAGTTTGATAGAGGAAAAGGGTTGAATGACAGGGTTTCAATTAAACCATTTTTGATAGATAGACCCCTGAAACACTGAGGTATGGGCTATGAAATATATCCATAGACAAAGATATATGTCAATGACCTTAAGTATGCGTACATTTATTGTTCTAAACATGAAGGGTTTATATATATATATATATATATATATATATATATATATATATATATATATATATATTTAAATATGGATTTTTTAGATAGTTTTTAAAAAAGTTTCACTGTTATATTTAATAGTTTGAATAGATATACTATTCCAATGAAATTATGTGTGTATATATATATATATATATATATATATATATATATATATATATATATATATATATATATATATATATATGTGTGTGTGTGTTTTAGATGAATATTTTTGCCTATGAAATAATATATATGTATATTATTTATGTTAAGGTTTTTACAAAGTTTTTAATTGCAGAATACTTTTTAATTGTAGAATGCTTTTGAAAGGGAATAAATATTTTTGAAAGGTAATAAATGTATATTTGCTGCCATCTAGTTATCTACATAGGTTATAGAGATGTAGTATTTTGGCGCCATTTTTGATATTTAAATGCCTAGAATATGCAACTGAATATATCTCTGAAGAAGGGTTTAGATGTAACCCGAAAGTGGTTACTATCTGGATTGTCTGTCTCAATAAAAGAATCAAAATCTAGAAAAGTCGCAGTGGTACTTGGTGCATCTTTGGAAAATAATTGCTGTTTATGCTTGCACCAAAGGTACCTTTACTTTGAAGCTGCTTTTTGGATCTATCTATCTGAGCAAGCATGTAGGTTCACAGATGACCTCCTGTAAGGCTGACTATGACTAGAAATCAGACATATGCAAACCACCAAGACCAGTTGCAACCATGTCTACACATATGTAGCAGTCTCAGAGCCAGTAACACAAGTCAAGCTGTACTGGGGTAAATCACACCTCATACACACATGCCATGGATACAGGCAACCTGCATCAGGCTGGATAGGTGGGAACAGTGGCACCCTGTACACAATAGTAGTACAGGGGTATATGCACATCACCCACTCTCCTGCCTACATCAGTGGTGAGCATGGACATAATGACGACTGATGGCAACAACAAGTCTCCATGGGGCATGAGAATATCACAGTTTGCCTCCTACATTAACACAGGCATGTGCTCACAGTCCCATCACACACTACAGTCAAACACACTCATGCCACCATCCACACACCATCCACATGGAAGATGGCCACTGTCATCCCTCTACACAGAAATGAATGGTGTGTAGTGCATTATGCCATTAAATGTCAAACATTGCGGGTACTGGACTGGTCAAGGCCAGGATTGCAATGCAAGATGTACAAGCCATGATAGCTTACAGTGTTATGCTATAGTCTGGATTATTTGCAAGTAATACCCACTGTTGATTTGCACATGGACAACTGTATGAGGTCCCCTGACCTTTTTTCCTGTTTATGTCTTCCAGGTATAATGTCCCAGGAGCGCCTGCCCGAATACACACCCCTGGAAAATAAAGCTATAATCCAGTACCTCATAGTACATCATGGCATCCTCTTCAGCCACAGGGCCCAGAATCTGCTGGACAGGAATGACCTGTGGAACGATGTCGGCCTGCACAACCACAATTATGAGCAGGTGCAACTTTGATGCACGGATCTGTTCCACCATGCCTGTCAGCATGCTGCTGCAGTTTGGAGGGACCAGCTAGCCACAGGTTGGGGTCATGTCATCCAGCCCCCACTGACACATGCAGAGGAGCACCTCGCCAGCCTTGGGGTAACCACCCACCACCTAAGACAGCAAGCTGAAGACAGCATTGTGGAGGTAGGTACCACCCACACAATGAATCAGGAGCATGCAGGTAAGGTCCCAGGGCACATTAGTATACCACTGTTGCTTATCCATCTTCATCTGTAAACTATCAACATGCATATGTCAGATAAGATAGTCTGTTGCTGCAGTGTAGTAATGAACAGATGTGCATAATCTCTAGTATTGTGGGTTTGTACTGTTGATGTGCTGAAATGCTGCTCCCACCCTATACCAATGCCACAGGTGTGGCTACTGACATTACGTCTCTCACACAACTATTTAGGTCCCTCTGGTATACAACTGGGGCAGCAGCCTCTAGCTGGTGAGTATGGAGTTGTTTTGTTCAGGTTTGCCAATTCACTGGCCATGTTATGGCCATGCTATTTGTCATGCACACCTGTAACACACCTACCCATAATGCACACTGTACATGTTCACTTATTGTTGCTGTTAACTGCACTGCATCACACTAGTCACCATGGTGGCATATCTGAAGGGTATGTAAGAGTTATGCAGTATACCTAACAACCTGTCAGTGCAAGATGCGTGAACAGAGATGAACATAATGGTGGGACAAATGGCCTACAGTAGGGACATGTCTGAAACATTACCCTTATACAGTGGCTACAACACTGTATACACCACTATTACAATGACAACTGTTCATGATCTAAACAATGGCAAATTACAACAACAAATTCCACACATTTTACAACCTGTAATGTGATCCTAACATGAGCAATGAATGTGTAATATGGAAACCTATGTTAGGACAACAAATATGGGGAATACATATCTTAACATACACTGGAAGCATATGTGTGCACACACTCCAAATAACATATTGTGTAAGCAGCTTCTGATGTACTGACAGCATTCATTCTTATTTCTTTTCCTCAAAAAATGTTTTATTTTCAATTAAAATAACATTTACATAATATTTTTATATATCAATTTAAACTATATACAATATTTACAATAGCCTGACTTTCAATTATATACACTGTATGTTATTAAATATAGACTTAACAGATCAGTTATCAGAGATATAATATTGATTATTGCAGAGTGTCCAACAAAGATATAACTTTCTTCCAAGGATTATTTACCAATGGCCTGGGATAGATTTGTAGTTCTTTGATTTTTATGTCCATTGATGCAGTTGTCTTCAGTAAAGTGTAGAATTCTTCCAAGGTTGGGGGTGTATTTGAATTCCACCTTCTGGTTACACATTTCCTAGATATAGCAAGTACTGTCCATAACAAAGACATATATGTCTTATTCAGGTAGGGACCTTCATTTACATTTAGTATAATCAATGCTTTAGTTAAGGTAAAGGACTCACTAAATAAAGCTTGTAAAAAATGATTGATTTCATTCCAATATGATTTAATATATTCATAAAAAATATGAATCCAGTCTGCTTTATTTGACTTGTCAAACCTCCAGCAAAAAACATTTATAGTAGAACTGATCTTTTTAATTCTATCTGGTGTTCAAAATGCTCTATGTAATTATTTCCAGTTAAATATTTTCCAGTGCTGTGTGTTAGAGGTGTAATTAACTGATAGTAAGATGTTAATTTTAAATTCTGTTGTTAACTGCAATGACTGACCTTTTGTTAAGAGCTGCCAGTATGATGGTTTGGGAATTGCTTTATATGTTATTAACTTTTTATATAGATTTGAAATGGAATTTTTCTTTTCACAACTATTATATATAAATTCATACAGAAAAGTTATTAGATTTGGAATATCTTCAAATGAGGAATTATTAATTAATCTGCATAAATCTTGAGTGTACACTAAAATGTTTTGTAGGGTTAACCAGTCCTGTGTTGGAATATCATAAGCAGTTTTTATCATATGTATATCTAAAACATTTAATTTATTTACACATTGAAACCAGCATAAGAATCCATTTTGTTCCCAGGAGGTTATTGTGTCCCTATATATTTTGTGAGGAAAGTTCTTAGTGATGGTCAATGGGGTTAAATGGTGAAACCAAAGTTGTAGATCTATGTTTGCATTGATAAGTTTCCTAAAGGAATTGATGTAATAGGTTCATAGGTTCATAGGTTTATACTAGGCTATCTGCCCTAAGGCATTTATAAGCCTAGCCCAAATTTTTGTGGCTTACCTTTATATATAATATAAAAAAAACTTTGGTTTATTGGGTGTGCCTCTGTCCAGCAGTGACACAGAGATGATTCCTGGGGTAAACCTACGATCTCCCATCCACAGGTCAAGATTTCTCTTGAACAGAGTCAGAGAGGTGCTCTGCCTCACATGGACCGGGATTTTATTCCACAGCATAGGGAGTCTCTGAGTGATAAATCTATCCCTCTAGCACGTCCTATTTATATCCGTGCTAAGGTTTAAGTCACTTGCTCTAGTGGTTTTGGTGGATTTGGATTTTTTGAGGTGATTAATCAGTGTTGTTTTAGAAGGTTTTGTTATATTATATTGTATACTTATGCATAGTATGTACCAGGATTTGCTTGATTTGTCTAATATTAAAAAAAAAATAACAGATTAAATTAATTTGTTAATATAGCCGTTGTTAATTCTTTCCAGTTGGCAAAATAATTTGGGTTTATCCAGTCTATTGTAGTTTTAAGCACAGATGCTTTTATATCTATTTCTATTTCTGGGAAGTTCAATCCTTCTTGTGTCCAGGGTCTAGTGTGATGAGTTAGAGCTACTCTATTCTTTTTGGGATACCATAAACATTTTATTAAACATGAGTTTATTTCTTTAAGAATACATCTTTCAGGAATTAACTGCATTGCTAATGCTACATATAGTATTTTTGGCAATAAGACCACTTTTATTAATTGCAATCTGTCTTCAAAAGTTAATATAATTTTGTTCCACTTTTCTATATATATATTTATTGTTTCAATAATGTTTTTATAATTTATTAATATTGTTTCGTTTATATTTTTGCATAACACTATTCCTAAATAATTTAGTGTAAGTTCTTGTTTTCCTAAGATGGATTTATCTGTAACTTGTAGTTTTTTAGAAATTTTGATTTTGATCTATTAAATTGTAGACCTGAAATCTTAGAAAATTTCTCCATTACTTCTTCTAGCTCTCTTAATGAGTCTCTGGAGTTTGATAGGGTTAATAAAATGTCATTAGCAAAAAGCATTATTTTAGATATGTACTGATCATAGACTTCTATTCCTTTTATTCTTGGATTATTGCATATTATTTCTGCAAGTATTTCTATAGCCAAAGCAAATAAAATAGGAGAAAGGAGACATCCTTCTTTAGTACCTTTTGTTATACGTATAGATTCTGAGGTGAACGGACCTAATTTAATGTAGGCTAAGTTATTAATATATATATATATATATATATATATATATATATATATATGTATGTATGTTTTTAGTAATACGATGAAGGGAGGAGGAAATTCAAATAATGCTAAAGTTTTAAATAGATATTCCGAGTTGAGGGAATCAAAGCTTTTTTTTTATGTCTAATCTGATTACAAGTGTTTCTCTATCTTCTTTATTCACATAATCTATAAAAGTAAGTATCCTTTTAATATTACCATGTGTATGCCTGTTATATAGAAATCCAGTTTGATCATTATTAATTGTCTTTGAAAGTGGGATTTTCATTCTGTTAGGATTGACATGAATATTTTGTAATCATTATTCAGTAATGATATAGGTCTGTATGAGGTGCAAAGGTCAGATGTTTTATTATCTTTTAGAATTGGTGTTATGAGAGAATATTTCCATAAGGGTGGTATTTTTGCTTCTGGCTGGACTTCTAGCAAAGTTTCATGAAAAAGAGAGATTACTGCTGAAGGGAAGAGTTTGTAAATTTCCGTAATTATACCATCTATCCCTGGAACTTTGTTACATTTACTTTCTTTTATCTTGTCAACAATTTCTTTTTAGGATATAGTTTTTGTAAATCTAGTTTTAAGTTTTCTGGATTTTTTTTATATTGATAAGGTTTGCATCTAAGTTTATTTGGTTGTATCTAAATCTTCTTTTTTGAAGTGTTCCATACAATGGAACCAGAATGCTTCAAGGATGTCTCCTATATCTGATACTTTTTTCCATGACTTTTCATGATATATACTACTAATGTTATTTGCTTTAGATTGTATTTTAATTCTTGTAGATAAGTAATGTAGATATCTGGGGGAGGTGGTTAATGAGTTTATTTTTAATTTTTCCAAGGCTAGACAAGTTTTGTGTGTTAGAATTTCATTATATATATTTTTATTTAATTCCTCTATTTTTTTTGACTTGCGGACAATTCTGATTTTTTTTTTTATTAGATTTTGCTATCAGGTGTCTGGTTTGCAAGTCTAAGGATTCAGATTCCCACTCTCTAACTTTGTTTTTGTACCAGCTAAGGGTCTTACCAAATAAATGCACTTTTAATGAGTCCCAAACCATGACTCTACTGATTTTTGTTGTATTATTAATTTCAAGATATAATCGTAGTTCTGACAATATTCAGGGTCTGAATTCTTTAATGTTTGTGATATATGAAGGAATTCTAGTTGAGAGGATTAAAGGTTTAAACTCTATTTGGAGCATCATTATAAGAGAGTCATGATCTGAGAAGGGGCATGGAACTATTGAGAAGTTGAGGATTTTTGTTTGTAAATCTTGAACTATGAATAATTTGTCTATTCTGGTTTGTGTTCCAAATCTATGATCTTTATGTGAAAATAATAAGGATTTATCATCTTTTACTTTAAAAGTGTCTATTAATGAAATGAATCAATCCATCTTTTTAAATATTTTGAAATAGTTGCTTTGCAAAAAGACTTCTTGGTGGTTTCAGAAGCTTCTAAGGTACAATTAAAGTCTCCTCCAAGAATAAGATTTCCTTTATAATTGTTGGAAATAAAATCTAGGATTTTTTTAACCATTTCTGCTCCAATTCCTGGGAACCAATATAGATTAGCTATGGTCCATATTCTGTTATTAAATTTAATTATAACAAGCACTGGTAAACCTTCTTTGTCTTCATATTTATAAATAACTTTTGGAGCGATTATGTTTTTCTTCCAGAGAATTGATACTCCTTTTGTCTTTGTTCTATAGGAGGATTGAGCTAAGACTGTATAGTCCTTAGGGTTCCAAATAACGCTATCATTAGTCTTAAAATGCATTTCCTGAAGAAATACTACTTGTGCCTTATTTAGATTTAAATATTTTAGTAAGTTTGATATTTTATTTGCATTATTTAAGCCATTAGTATTTAATTATAAGAATGTTAAATCCATTTCAAGTTATTGTTCGAAGAAACATTTTGCTTCTTTATGTATTTATTTATTTATTTTGAATGTAGTAGTTATACCATATTATCTGATAACACTGAATGTTATTTTTATGTGTGTAAACTTGGGAATGTAATTTAATGTTCTTTCTTCTTTAAATACAAGTAGGGTAAAATTCTGGTCAAGCTTTAAAAAAGTACTTCTATAAAACATTAATTATAAGTTATCAAATACAAGGAAATATAAATTTCCCATTAAACATGGAATGAAAGTCATTCCTAATCCAATAAATAAAGATAGATCTATTGGATTATCACTTATACCTTTAACCAACAATATCAACTGTGCTCCATATGTTAAATTATTATATGGAGAATTTTCTTAAAAAAGATATGAAATTATAAATTATTCTATTATTATTATATAGTGTTTTATATATCAGGATGGAATGTTAGTAGTTTAAACAATTATTATGTTGATTTAGAAAATATCCAATATTTAGTTACCCTTAAGAGATCCCAAACATGTCAGATATGTCATTTCGGATAAATGAAATGTAACCAAGGAGCATGCACTAAATAAGCCAGCAACAAAAAGATTATCACTAAAATAATTTGACTAAAAGGACTTTGTAGGAGACAATGAGTGCTTACCAATGAAATATGAATTTACTGTAGGTGTATTGTCTTCCTTTACTTTCCCACTCTTCAGCTCACCAACTTCAACTTACACTTATGAAAAGACATGGCTTATCAGTGGTATCCTGACTGAGTAGAGGCACCCTACATTCTACAGTGCAGTGCTTTTACATATTTATAGATTTAGAAAGCAGAGTCTAAGAATGAACTATGATCACCCTGACAATTCCCACACTGCATAGGGCACCTCCTACTTCCAGAATGGGTAATCATATCAGGTCTAGAATGAATGCATAGGTACCCATATGGTAATCAAGACTTACCTTAGTTAAGTATTAATCAAATCATGTTTAGAGCATCTTAGAGGGTACTCGGGGCAGTTAGAATACTCAAGCTTCTCCTCCCTTGGCCAGAAACAGAGATTTCCCTTCCCTTTCTTTCCCTTGTTTTAAATCAGTACTAATAAAAGAAATTCAGCAAACACAAGTAAACAGAAATAACATTCAGTAGTTTGTCTTGTACATGGCTCGCAATCCATTAAACAAGTCAGTGACTAACATCACTTTAGTAAGCATTATAAAGACAAATTAGAAATAATTTCATAGCTCTTTAAATTTTCTGATAAAGCAAAAAGTTAACAATAAGCTATTTTAACTAAAAGTATAAAGCATTTCAATTTTTCCTTGCATGTATACATTCTACTTATATTGCAGTGTCAGTAGCTGTCCTTGAAATCTGTACAATACTTCACTTCTTCAAATCATTCCTTTTTCAATTCAGGTTTTGTTTTGTTTAAACGGCAACAATATTTCAAGAGCACAATTAATATTTAGACTGATGTTTCAAATAAATAACTTCTCAGTTGCCAATTGAGGTAGTTTAGAATGTATGGTTAGTGCAAATATAGCATGTTGCAAAAATAATATGTATTTTTTCGTGTGCTCTAGAGACTGTCATATGCAAGGGACATATATAATGTAGCATATATAGAGTGGATAACGTATGGATTCAGGTCATTAAAATAAGTTATGCTTATTAATCAGGCAGTTTCATTTAAGTTCACAAGTAATTTGGGGACATTTCAGTTGATTTTCCAGGAATGTGTAGTCCATTGTGAATAACTGAGTCCACTTTTCCTCATAAATGTGTGTCACAATTCAATAAACAAACAGAGTCATACATCTGTCTAATAATCATTATAAAGGCAAATAATAGTAATTTCCTAGCTCTTTAAACTTTCTGATATCGCAAAATATTGGCAGTAAGCTATATTAATTGGATGACTAAAACATGCCAATACTTCCTTGTGAATATACATTTTTACTTATACTTTAGTGTAAAGAACTGTCTTTGAAATCTATGCATTATTCCACTTCTTGCAAGTCATTCATTTTACAGTTCAGATTATTTTGTTTGTGTCTTTCGACTTTTCCCAGTTAGGGGTCACCACAGCGGAACGCTGGTCTGCTAATGATTGGCAGTTGATTTTTACGTACCGGCTTGCCAGGCCTGATGCACAACCTACAACGAAGGTACGCCCATTCACGCATGTCTCCACGCAGAAGATGCTCTAGCTGAGAATCAAACCGGACAGCCTCTTAGTGTGAGGCAACAACATTACCGCAGCACCACCACCGCTGGACCATTTTACAGTTCAGATTATATTTTGTTAAAATGTCAATAGCATTTCAAGGGCAAGTTTAATATTTAAACTGATAATTTAAATGAATAGCTATCAGTTGCCAAGTGAGTTTTTACAGAGTGTGAGGTAACTGCAAAGATAACATGTTGCAAAAAGTAATATGTATCTTTTCATGTGCTCTAGAGACTGTCAATTTCAAGTAACATAAACAATTTAACTTTTACAGTGCAGACAGGTTTTGGAATCAGCATGTTAAACTGAGTAATACTTTGCAATCAAGCAGCTACATTTAAGTGCACATGTAGTTTGGGAACATTTCAGTTGTGTTTGCAGGAATATGTAATCCTATGAGGATAAATCATAAAATATTTACAAATAGTCATATTATGTATTTATTTTACCTTGCTTAGGTTGTTTTTCATTTAAATAACTAAACAACATTACTTGTTCTTATTATTTGTTATCTGTGAGGCTAAATGCACTTCACAGATTCACAGTGTCCTTAGAAACTGTAGCAATTGTTTACTGTTGTTATGGCAACACAAACAGAATGTGAAGAAAGCTTCACTTCTCTTAACAGTACATGTTTCCCTCTTTTTTTAATATATATTTGTTAATACTAAAAGGAAATAATTCAAAGGACATGTGTACATGAATGGAGCATTTCAGAGTTAATCACGAAGATGATCCCATCCCAATAAGCATAACAATGACTATCATTAATCTAATAAATATTGTAATCATTAAGTTCACTATTCCAATTAGTATACCTTAAAACTAGATTATTTTAGACTATTATTTATCTATGTATAGATAGTGATTTATTAAATATATACATAAAACAAATAATACGCCAAGCGTATATAACATTCACAGGGCAACCACGACTTTAACAAATTTCAAAGAAGATAGTACTTGATAGCGACAAATGCGTACTACACGAATTGATAAGCAAACGAATAATTTTATTAAATAGCGAGCGCTTTCACCAAAATGGCTTCTTCAAGCTTTACAAAACATAAACAGCATAGATGTTCAAATACTGCTACCAAAGCAGCAATTGGTTTGCATCATTAGTGACATCATCACTGACCATACATATTCACATCTTAAATATTAAAGCCTCAGCGTTACAAACATAAATTCATAAAATAAACATTTTCATAATGTATGCACTTTATACCTAATAGAGTTAACTAACAAATTTATACAAAAATGTAAAAAATATACCTCAGCGCTACGAACATATAAAATTCAAGTCCATAAAACAAGCGTTGAGATCTCAACCACATAAACTACATATACCTAGAAACTACATATACCTAAAAGACATATGTATAAATACTATCAAATGCATATTATGATAGCATATAATAAAACATATAATAAAACACAAAAAACTACAAATACATATAAACATGTATCTTCAGCACTTCTATTCATGAGGAACACATGCTGTAAGCTTAAAAAAATATATATATATATATAGTAGCATACAAAACAATAAGATGTGAAACTACAAAGGTAAATATTCATATATCATGATTTCAACACTTTAAACCTTCTATCCCTAGGAACTTGCTTCAAGTAAACTTTATCATACAAACCTTAGTGAAAATTATAAGAGCATATATAATAAAAAATATAATAAGACACAAAAAACTACAAATGCATATGAACATGTAACTACAGAACTTCTATTCGTGAGAAATACATGTTAAAAGCTCAAAAATATATATAATAGAG
Source organism: Protopterus annectens (assembly GCF_019279795.1). Lineage (NCBI taxonomy): Eukaryota > Metazoa > Chordata > Ceratodontiformes > Protopteridae > Protopterus > Protopterus annectens. The sequence goes on along the minus strand of NC_056728.1, from coordinate 1,487,723,966 downwards.
TATGAAACAATAAAATGAGGGAATACGAATATACGTGTTCAAACATCAGGGTTTCAACACTTTAAGCCTTCTATTCCTAAGGACTGTCTTCAAATGAACTTTGTCATTCAAGCCAGGTGGCTTATCAGCTCTACATTTTACTATCCATTTTAGCTCACATTCCTCAATAAAATTGTTGCAATCACCACCCCTCATGTTAGCATTGAGCACCTGTAGGACTGCAAATTTAAATGTATGGTGCAACCCTGCAGTTAAGTTATGTTTATCCAGGGCATTAACTTCGTGTCCAACTCGTATATGGTAAATGTGTTCACGAATTCTTTCACGAAGTTTTCTAGTGGTCTTACCAATATAGAACGCCTGGCATAATACACACCTAGCAAGATATATAACAGACTCCGTTTGACAGTTGGCAACTGCTCTAAGTTGAAAGTCACGATGTATACAAGGATGCAAAAAATTGGTCCTAACATCAATAAACTCACACTGTTTACATCTTCCACATGGAGTTGTACCTAAAGACAGGCTTTCATTCCTACTACTAACCTTGTTTAACATAAGGGGCCTATGGCATAACAGTTGTTTAATATTTCTTCTATTCTTAAAGAAAAACTTAGGGTTCTCTCCTACTATATCTTTTATATCATCATCCAAGAGGAGTGTGCCCCAATGTCGATGTATCAACTTCTTAATGGATGGTGTATCTAAAGTATAAAACATGGGTACCTTAAGATAATTTATTTGTACATCCGATGTAGTAATGGTTGGGTTATTATTGAGGGTCAAATAGTTGGAACCTGAAAAATAAGTGGTTCCCCTGGTAGTTCTAAGGGACTTAGTATCCATAAGTGCCTTCTCAACTTCTAGCCGTCCATATTTCCTCTCTATCAACCTGTTCCTAAGGTCATTGAGCTCACTTTCATAGCCTTCATCCCGTGGGTTAAGTCATGATGCTCTAATAGCTTGACCTTTCATAACATTATTAAATACATAGTGAGGGTGCATGCCGGTCCTGTACAGTAAGGTGTTCCTATAACACATCTTCCTATGGACACCAGTGTTTAAAAGGTCACTACTCAGCCTCTCAAAGCTGACATCCAAAAAAGATGCACTTTCCCTGGAAAAGGTAGATGTAAACTGTAGGTAGTCAGTTAAAGTATTATATGTTTATATATGTTTTATACTTTAGATACACCATCCATTAAAAAGTTGATACATAGACATTGGGGCACACTCCTCTTGGATGATGATATAAAAGATATAGTAGGAGAGAACCCTAAGTTTTTCTTTAAGAATAGAAACAGAATATGGAAATTAGTGCCAGTAAAAACCAAATACACCACAAATGAAGCACTAAAGGAAATAAGGCTGCAGGCACAATATGAAGGATTTATTCAGGAAACACAAAATCATAAACGCTGGAACAACTCCACACTGCGTTTTTGTTCCACAATTGACTTCATCAGACAACCTACCCCTCACAAATCCCCCCTCTTAAATACATCCACCACCTTCAATTAACACAAAATTATCATCAAATTAATTAACTTAAGGTGGTCATAATAAATTGTAATTTAAGTTAAAATAAAATAAAAGAAACATACATCTTATCACACAAATGGATAAACATCATATAAAACTTTGATAAAAATAGACTATCTATTTGTAAACTTCATTTCTAGCACTCTAATTAGCATGATAAAGCCTACAAATAAGAAAAAAATGATTAGTAGCTAAAAACATAGTAATAATGCAAAGTCTGCTTTCAAATTTCAATAATGACTAAAAATACATAAACAGTACTTGGCGCCATCAAGTGGATAAAACAAAACCTATCCTAAAACCATATCAGTAATACAATGCATATTACAATTCATAACACATACAATTTCAACAAGCACATAATCTGTCCCTCAATATTAATAAATAATACAAATACAAACATTTAAACCATAAAATCAATAACAAAACCAGAAACCACTTATTAAAAATTTCTTAAAAAATGCCTAAAATGTATACAATGTTAAGAACCTCTTATAATTTAGCTCCCCTCATTTTTAATACCGGAGTTATAGAAATAACATCATTCAGGCCTGGTGGTTTATTAGCCCCCAGGTGCAGTTGCCATAGTAACTCCTTGTATTCTATAGAGGTCTCCCATTGCCCACCCCTAATATCTTTCTCAACTACTTCAAGTACAAAGAAGTTAAACGTAGCTAAAGGGCAATTAATTAAATGCCTACATAAAGCATTTTTGGGATTATTTGTTCTTATTTCATAGTAATGCTCATAAATCCTATTTTTTAACTCCCTTTCAGATTTTCCAATATAAAATGCATCACATACCTTACATAAGGCAATATAAACAATACCAATAGTGTCACAATTAGAGAAATACCTACTCTCAATGAGAATATCCCTACTTTTTATATAAATTGCCTTGTTTGTACATATATGTGTGCATTGCGAACACTTCCCACATCTAAATGTCCCTACTTTAATTCTTTTGTTCCTGTGAGTTACTCTATTTCCTTCCAATATTGATTTCATATTTCTACCTTTTCGATAGGTACATCTCAATGGGTCTAAAAAAAGATGATCAAGGTCAGATAGTTCCCCAAACTTTGCCCATTCTTCCTCCAAAATCTTTCTAATCTGAACAGCCTGTCCACAATAATCAACTAGGAAATTACTCTCTCTTTCCAAATTTTCATTTGTACTCTTAGGAATTCCCAAAATATTCTTAATCTTGCCCAGAATTGGTTCAAACCTCCCCGATCTACCTTCCCTTACTTCCTTCTCAATATTCTTAATCATTTCCGATGGATACCCTCTTTTCTTAAACATATTATACAAAATATCACATTCCTTATTGAAATCTAGTTCCCTCGATGTCATTCTGCTTGCTCTTACAAACTGCCCCTTCACTATTCCTTTCTTTTGGTGATAGGGGTGCGCGCTTTCAAAAGACAGATAAGAGTTAGAGAATGTTAGCTTTCTGTACACCTTAGAGAAAAAACCTGATTCACTTTTCCCTACATTAATATCCAAAAACTTTAGCTCATCTTTATCACATTGATAAGTAAATTTTAAAAAATTAGTGGAATCAGAAATATGTTTAAAAAATGCCTGAAATTCTTCATCCGAACCAATCCATAAAAAAACACATATCATCAAGGAAGCGCTTGTATAACTTCCAACATGAACTAAAACTTGAATTGGTGATGAATTTACTTTCCCAAGTAGAAAGAATAATGTTAGCATATGTAGGGGCGCATCTAGCCCCCATAGCTACCCCTTGTGTCTGTTTAAAATATTCCCCTTCGAAATGGATAAAATTATTAGTAAGCACTAAATCCATGAGTCTGAGAATCAAATAAAACTCATTATTATCAAATTTTCCATAATTAATCAAGGCTTCTTCAAATAATTTCATGCCTTCCTCTTGAGGTATAGAGGAAAATAAATTAACAATATCAATTGTGTAAAATGTAATATCTTTATCAAAAACTTATTGGGATAATTGTTGCAGAAGTTCCCATGAGTCCTTAACCGCACCAGCCCCTGTAGTGGAAAGGCCCTTCAATTTTATATCCAGCCATTTAGCTATCGGTGCTGTAACCGAATTGCCTGAGGCCACTATTGGTCTCATAGATGGACTAAGGATACTTTTATGTACCTTAGGTACCCCAAACATACTCGGTACCGTAGGTTTTTCAATGTGCATATACTGGAACATTTGATAATCAATTGATCCTTCCAATAATAAATCATTAAGAGCCAAATAGACTTTCCTATTTCCAATATTTATCTCATTTAATGAGGCTCTATTATATCTTTCTTCATTGTCCAATATGTCCATCATCTTTTCTTCGTACCATATATGGTCCATTACTACCGTACCTCCCCCTTTATCTGGTTTAGATATCCTAATTGTTTTGTCATTGCTTAAACTATTAAGTAAAGTATTTTCTTCTTTGGATAAGTTAAATGCTATTTTATTCCTACCTAGCTCATTTCTTATCCTTTTTTCCATTACTGCCTCAAAATTCTTTAATTGTGGGTGCAGCGGGGGGTTATAGATACTTCGTCTCCTCAGCCTTGCATCTCTAACCTTATTAGCATTATGACCATAATATAAAATCTCAAAATTTTTCTTCCTAAGAAACAATTTTAAATCAATCAATACTTTTCTAATATCAGCTTTTCTATTAGGCACAAATTTTAAACCTTTAGAAAACAATTTAAAATGTTTCTCTTCAATATCTAAATGGCTATAATTATAAATATTATAGCCCGAAAGGCTATGTAGTGGTCCTTCTACCTTAATCTGTTCATAACTATCAGAAAAAACAAGCTGAAATTCACCTACCACCGTTGGTAACCTTTGTTGTAACTGCCCCGAAAGCCCCCCCCCCTCCCCCCTCTCTGAAAATTCTGTTGGTTATTATTCTGATAGTTCCTAATTCTCTCTGATCTTCTCAATGGTGGATTTAAGAATAGAAGAAATATTAAACAACTGTTATGCCATAGGCCCCTTATGTTAAACAAGGTTAGTAGTAGGAATGAAAGCCTGTCTTTAGGTACAACTCCATGTGGAAGATGTAAACAGTGTGAGTTTATTGATGTTAGGACCAATTTTTTGCATCCTTGTATACATCGTGACTTTCAACTTAGAGCAGTTGCCAACTGTCAAATGGAGTCTGTTATATATCTTGCTAGGTGTATATTATGCCAGGTGTTCCATATTGGTAAGACCACTAGAAAACTTTGTGAAAGAATTCGTGAACACGTTTACCATATACGAGTTGGACACGAATTTAACGCCCTGGCTAAACATAACTTAACTGCAGGGTTGCACCATACATTTAAATTTGCAGTCCTACAGGTGCTCAATGCTAACATGAGGGGAGGTGATTTCAACAATTTTATTGAGGAATGTGAGCTAAAATGGATAGTAAGATGTAGAGCTGATAAGCCACCTGGCTTGAATGACAAAGTTCATTTGAAGCCAGTCCTTAGGAATAGAAGGCTTAAAGTGTTGAAACCCTGATGTTTGAACACATATATTCGTATTCCCTCATTTTATTGTTTCATACTCTATTATATATATATTTTGAGCTTTTAACATGTATCTCTCACGAATAGAAGTTCTATAGATACAACATATGCATTTGTAGTTTTTTGTGTCTTATTATATTTTTTATTATATATGCTTTTATAATTTTCACTCAGGTTTGTATGATAAAGTTTACTTGAAGCAAGTTCCTAGGAATAGAAGGTTTAAAGTGTTGAAATCATGATATATGAATATTTACCTTCGTAGTTTCAGATCTTATTGTTTTGTACGCTACTATATATATATATATATATATATATATATATATATATATATATATATATATATATATATATATATTTAAGCTTACAGCATGTGTTCCTCACGAATAGAAGTGCTGAAGATACATGTTTATATGTATTTGTAGTTTGTTGTGTTTTATTATATGTTTTATTATATGCTATCATAACATGCATTTGATAGTATTTATACATATGTCTTTTAGGTATATGTAGTTTCTAGGTATATGTAGTTTGTGTGGTTGAGATCTCAACGCTTGTTTTATGGATTTGAATTTTATATGTTCGTAGCGCTGAGGTATATTTTTTACATTTTTGTATAAATTTGTTAGTTAACTCTATTAGGTATAAAGTGCATACATTATGAAAATGTTTATTTTATGAATTTATGTTTGTAGCGCTGAGGCTTTAATATTTAAGATGTGAATATGTATGGTCAGTGATGACGTCACTGATGATGCAAACCAATTGCTGCTTTGGTAGCAGTATTTGAGCATCTATGCTGTTTATGTTTTGTAAAGCTTGAAGAAGCCATTTTGGTGAAAGCACTCGCTATTTAATAAAATTATTCGTTTGTTTATCAATTCGTGCAGTACGCATTTGTCGCTATCAAGTACTATCTTCTTTGAAATTTGTTAAAGTCGTGGTTGCCCTGTGAATGTTATATATGCTTGGTGTGTTATTTGTTTTATATATTTTATTGGTCACCGGAGCATTTACTCTCGGGCTGTGCTTCTTTATTATATTAAATATATACAGACTATATTAGTATAGTAAATAGAAGAGAATTAAGAAAGGGAGACAAGATGCAGTTAAAATAAATAATGAGAAAAGAGAAGAGAGAGAAAGAAAAGAGAAAATTGAGAGAAAATACAGATATGCTATGTATGTTGATTTACAGTACAAATATTTTATGTGCTATATAACCCTCCTTCTGTGAAAGAAAATTACCCTGTTTTACATACCTGAGGTAATGTGAAAACTCTCGTGTGTCATCTATTTTCAAAAAAATACAGATAAAGACTCCAGTAGTTAGTTATCTTTGTTTTAAAATTCTAAGCAGTAAAATTGGTCCTTTAATGTAATGTTAAGACAATTCATATCATAGTAGATGCTTTGAGAGATTGGTTGTAACAGTATCAGTCTTTTGCTTCTTCTTTTTGACATCTGTCCAGACATTTAATTCTTTTGTTCTCTTGGGAGAAGGTGACAATCCATATCTTCTGGTAAAGTAATCACATTATTAGATTAAATAAATGAAGAGGCTTCCTCTAAGTCACTACAAGTCTTCATCTCATTGGCATACAGTATTCTTAGGTAGATATGCAAGTTGTGCCTTGATGTTATTTTGTTTCAGAAACTTTATCATTGGCCACACTTTTCTCTTTTGTTCCATAATTCTGGATGAATAGTCATTATCAAATCTTATCAGGATCTGTTTATATTTTAGAGGTGCCTTCCTCCAAGCAGATCTTAAAATTAGTTCCTTTTCCAAGTATGAAAGAAATGTGATAATTATTGACCTAGGAGGAGAGTTTAAACTAGTGGCAGGTTTCCCAAGAGCTCTGTGCACCCTTTCAATGCTAAAGGAAAGTCCTTCTTTTAAATATAAAAATTAGGAATCCAGCTTGATAAAAAGGAAATAATATCCTCACCTTCTGTGTTTTCAGGTAATCCGAAAATCCTGATGTTATTTGTCCTCTCCCTATTTTCCAAGTCATCTACTTTATTAACCAACCAAGTGTTTTGTTTAAGAAGCAGTTCTTTCTGTGTTTCCTCTTCCTTAAGTCTGCTTTCTAAGTCATTTAGAGAAACTTCTACTCCTGTTATCCTTGACTAGTGTTGTAGCATTTCCTTGAGGGTCTCAGCCTGTTTTTGACTACTTGTTTTAAGGTTTTCTAGGTTCTCTTTAAAATCATCCATCTTCAAAGAAAACTCCAGCAGGGTAGATGCCATCTGTTGTAATTCCTTCTTTAAGGCAGCATCCTGGTGAGAATTATTTGAGTTGCTCACTTTAACAAGTGAATATATCTCCAAGCTTTTTGACAGGAAATTATCTGTAAAACTTCACCAAAGTTTCTAATTATGGAAATTAGTGATTTATCTATAAGATTTTATACTTTGAAGAAAAAAAAGAATATTTTTCCTGTGTTATTTAACTAGTTATATGGAGCTCTAAAAACTGTTGCTTTCAGTTAGCCATTCAGGCTCCACCCCCCCCATTCACTCTTCTTGAGTGCAGACCTTCTATCAAGTATAGGGCCTCAATGTCACACCAAGTAATGGTCTGTTGTCCAAGAAGTACGTCCATGACATTTGCCCATGCACCTGCAACAGAGGCAGCCATGGCTTGCACACATCTTACAAACCATGAAATGGATCCCATATCAGAAAGGTAGCACTCACGAGTGGGAAAAATAGCCTTACCTCACCATTGCATATACCATGGCAAAGAGTGCAGACAGTCATGTATGTGTGTATGAAGTATGGAACAACATTAATGTTGAAAATAAACAGATGCCCATCCAAAACAGATGACAATGCATGTTGCAAACCGGTCTCAGAGGCTTCCCAGGAACATGCAGCAACACTGAGGGACTTGCAGGAATATCTAGCAAGTACTGCCTGTGCAGTAGCTGTGTCGATAATCACCTGGAATCTACATATGTGTGGCCTATAGGCTAGGTTAATCAGATGGAAGAGTTGTTCCACAGGCAACATCATCCAGGGCTCTCTACACATAGCATACGCATAACATCAAGTATCCCAAAGGCATGTGTTGCAATGTATAATGGTGTCATGAGACCAAGGCTGAAACTGACAGTATTCATAAAGATAGATGTGGTGCACATGCAACACCTCACTCCACCATGGAGCCATCATCCCCATTTTTACCTTGCTGGTGCCGGTGTACACCTTTAGGTTTGCTGTTCATTAGCAGGAACTAGGCCAGTAGACATGGTGTTTGGAATTTGGAACTCTGAAAAATAACACTCATGTGTGGCACATAGTTGTCAAGCATCTGCAATAAGGCTGAGGATGGGAAGGGGTGTCATCCTGAAACACAACAGTGAACTGAAGCATACATCCAAAGCTCACTAAGAATGGCTGTATCTGAACACAATAAAGGTCATGAATTGTGTCAGACATAACCTTGACTCCACAGCAATAGTGAAGCCACTGTGTGGCCTCCAAGGGCTGTGCACATGAGCTGACCTTGCAATCCAGCAGAGTCAGAGGACATTTGTAGGGAGGAGTGACCAAATAATGGCAAGTAAAGATGAGCCATGCTAGTATACCCCTTCTAGGAATAGTGACTGCTGTAGTTCACTTAACAGGTGCTGCAACAAAGCATTGTGTTAAGGGTGTGCACACTTATGCAACCCACATATTGTATGTATCTCATTTAGCATCTGCATGACTAACACATTTGTTTGATACTGCATTGGATTGCACAGGTCATATGTCACATATCAGGTGTGTGTAATGCAAACATATGCAGAATTGTGGCCCCATTGCATACCATGGATGAGGCTGGCATGTCAACAAGGGTGTGTACACTCCTCATATCCACATTAAGCTTTGAATGTTGTCATTGCAATCGGATTTTATTGCTCATACATGCACTGCTGATGATGTGATCTGCAAATCAGGGGTCAGGTATTAACTATTGACATCGGTCCTCATATCATCCCAGGTATGTGTCAGACAAACACATAGGAGCTGTGAGCAACAGAGTAAACATAACTGCCACACATATACACATTCAGCAATGGTATGTATACTCGTGAGGTGTGGTGCACAGTACATGCCAGCATGCTGTATAGGTGCACAGCAATACTGTGTACATGGGTGCAGTGTGTTCCAGTGGAAGGGGCATCACCTACTAACACAACTCATGCATCACATAGATGTATAATGTTGGTAACAAGGATTGCGTATGGTTGCAGTGCATGTTGTTGAGTGCTATATGTCATGCATGTTGACTGTTTAGTAATGAAAGGTCTGTGTAATATCGTTGTACCACCTCACCCTTAAGTGTGTGTGTGTGTGTGTGTGTGTGTGTGTGTGTGTGTGTGTGTGTGTGTGTGTGTGTGTGTGTGAGTGACTGTATGTAGAGGTAAACCATAATGTACAGGTCTTAAATTACATTTTTGTTTGCCCCTCACAGGTGGCAAGGTGGGTTAAGGTCCCCCCTGCAGGCAAACTGATGTTAGTGTACATACAGACTCTGACGATGATATGCATGGTGATGCACAGGCAGTGTTGTCAGGGGCTGAAGCTGTGCCATTGGTTGACATCCGACTTTTATCAACCCCATCCTCCTACACAGTCTCAATGCCCATACATACCCCATCACCAGTGACCATAGATGAGGGACAGTTGTTGTGTGGTCCATGGAACAGGACAGTGTGGAGACTATGGCAAGTGTGTCTGTTCACAGTAGCCATAGCCAGATGACCAGTGAGGTAGCACATGGGCAGATGTACAGGGATGCTCGTAGGAGGGCTGCTGGCCATCATGCCTTTGGCAGTAGTGCCACAGCAGGAGTCACCAGACGCATGTTTTGGGCCATCATGGAGACACAGGCATGCATGGAACTTTACACCAAACAAAGTCTGAGGCTCCAGAGGGCTAATCATTCTGCTGTACTTGACAACATCTGTGATATTGCAGGTGCCCACCATTATTTTGCAGAGGTCCTAGATAGACAGTTGGGTGAGATGGTGGGAATCCTCGACCATGTGGTGTCTGTGGTCGAGCATGTGGTGGGAGTAGAGAAGCAGCCACATGGATGTCGGTCAGCAACACCAACAGGTGGAGGTCCACGTGGATGTTCAACAACTCATGGCCGCTCCCATAGTGGCAGTACCAGCAACAGCACTGGAGGGGGGTACTGTACACACCACAATGCAGCAGGCCACATGTACATAGTCCGGGCCAGTCCCAACAGGGACAAGGATCTAGTGGGCAAATGTCATCATCAGAGGAGAGTAACATATCTGGGCTTCTGCCTTGTAGTGCCCATGAAACCCCTGGCAGGCACAGTTCTTATGTCCATGGCCAGAGACAGTGAACTGTACGCCCTGCCATGTACAGTCTGCAGCTGTCCAACAAACCCCTGTATAGGGAAGCCACATGCCAGATATGTGTGCATACATACCCATACACTATTCACCAACACAGCTAGGGCACCTCCATACCTAGACACACACCACATCTGCACAGCCCATTTAATAAAGAACACCCTTACCCACACACATGATGTCAACCAAACAGCTCAGCCTAAGCCTCTGGCAAACCTGCCAAAACACCCTGTGCATATAATGATACCTGTGCCACATCCCTGTCATCCATACCTTCAATGCAGGGACATGCTGATATGGTTCTGATGCACAGGGTGAGTGTCCTAAGGTTTAGTAAAGTAATGCTGCTGAACATGTTTTCAGCTGGAATGATTAATGCTTACATATCAGGGTGTGTAGATGTCCAGCCATGAAACATTATAGCTGTTATTAACACTGACTGATTGTGGTCTCCATAATGTATTCCGTTTGTGTTCTAGGTGTCTATGTGTCAGCAGGATGCTGGTCTGCTGTCCTGTCCTACAAGGGGTGTAGCACTGTGGTGACACATTGAATGTGTCATATCCTGGGTACAGCTGAACACAGGTAACAGGTCTGTATAACAGTTACTGCATGTGCCACATGGCTTATAGGTCTGTGGGGTGTATACAGGTGAGTGCATGGTGGCTGATTTCAGCAGTTCTTCCACAGTGGACAATTGTAAGTGTACTGTGTGGCACACACCAAATGTCCGTGAATAACACACACACACACGCAGGCTTTGGTGTTGATGCAATACACAGAGAATACTGTTCACATGGATGTACTTCATTTTGCAGTGAACTCATTTTGGCCTATGTAATTCCACCCAGACCAAATTGCCAAAACATCACATCAAGAAATAATCAGTTCACCTGTTTAATGTTATTGACAATGGTACTGGCAGGGTATATGTCCTCTTCCCTAATGTAGTGCAATCCTGGAGTTGGTAAACATAGATGTGTTGGTATGGGTGGCACAGCCTCCCACTTTGGAGGGTGTGGGGTGGCATAGAACTACACATAGCATGATTAACAACTACTTAACCTGTTAACATAAACTGTGCAGTATAACAGCACAGTAAGTGAGGGGATACCCGCAAGAATAACCCCAATGTGAATGGCTGTGGCCACAACAACCACACCCATGTATATATACCAATTCCTGTATCGCTGTACAGTGGTGAAGAGGGCATGTATACATCCACTACTAGTTTTGCTTGAATATATTTCCACAGGATGATTGCTTTGAAATGTTACCTTTAGCCAGTTAGTTCTTGGACAAATGATCTCCTAGGACATATATTTTCTGCAAACTGTAGTAGATCCCTTCACATACGCACAGACTTATTCGGCAACACTGAAAGTAGAACTCCTACCTAGGTACTTATTGCTACTACTGTGTTTGGCTTTAATTGCACACACCACAGAGCTTTTAGGGTGAGGTGTGTCCCAAGTTTCCTGTTAAGTGAAGAACATCACCAGGCCTTGTACAGTATGGTAATGGGGGATGTACTGGGTGTTAATGAGGAATACATAGTATGACATACTGTCATATACACATTGACAAACACATAGCAGTCATAGACACATCTGACAAACCTGGGTTTAGCAGTGTTAACTACCCTTGTCAGTGAGTCCATTCTGTTACAGAGAATTTGCACACAGTACATGCATCATTGGGCTGGATACTGTAATCAGTTACATGTATGGTTGATGGTGACAGCGGTCCTCATATAGTGGACCTTGCAACATGTACTGGGGGTACCATGGTGTAAGGACAGTATACCCAGCACCCACACCCCACGTTGGATATTGTACTCACTGTAACCCATGATAATGCTCTTAAATACCCACAATCACACATTGACCAGGACTGCAATAAAACTCCTTGTCTATCTAATCAGTACTACTACAGGGATATGCATTTATTGCACATGCCACAAGGATAGTAGGATGTGGATTTGTCATGGCTCTCCTAATGTCAGCAACATCACTATGCCTTATAATGTATGTCAAGGTTTATGGTATTTGAAGAATGTGGCCCTATAATGCTGTCTCCCACAAGAATACACACTCACACACATACACACACTTGCCAGGACTCAGAGGATAACCCATGCCTATCTACCCATTTGTAGAACAGTGTTTTGCTGGTACTGCAAGCTCCAGGTAGCCCATAGGGTGAAGAGTGTAGCAAGGTACATTTAACATCAATAACAGCAGCAGCCATTTTTAAGTGTGGCAATGGGGGTGTAGTGGATGAGAAGGCCCTCAGGGTATTGTCAACTACAAGTTTACAAACAAACAGATACTGTTATTCTCAGTAATGTACACTGACACATTTGTCAGTACTGGGGTCCATAGTTTCAGGTGTTCCTAGGTGTGTACCAGGCTAATGTCCATGGAGAGATGAAAAGAGTAGGGCATGTGGATACACTGGTATCATGCCACCTGACATTTGTCAGCAGGCCATCTATCAACCAATGCCACTTGAGTGATCCCCAGATTGACAGTTAAATTCAACATCCAATCATCTGGTTTTCTCTTGCAGAGGGCCAGTGAGATTCTACAATTGACATGTATGCAACAAATATTACATAACATGGACAATGTCTGGGTTAGAGATCTGTACCCAAGCATGTTCTGTTGACTGTGGTAGTCTGGCTGAGGTATCCATGGCATGTGGTGCATACAGGGTAGGGTTTCCTAGCTGTGCCATTCATAACGCAGCTGGGCAGACATGTCAGTGTCAGTAAATCATAGGTTGCCTGTAAACAGCCAAGATGGATACGTGACATCTGCTCATCTGTACAGAGGAGATACAGAAATCAGCTAGCCAACAGGTTATGCATTAGGATGAACATTTTGACAAATAGATGTCTGACACTGATAGGTATGCCATTACTACATGACAGCAGCTCTAATGTCATGTCCTAAACACATAGTAGTCTACAGTTAATATCCACATATCAGATCAATATCCAGTAGCAATTACTTAATAACATACACCTCACATGCCAAGAACATGATAGTACTCAGAGGTCAGCTGTGCATGCAGGGGTGTATGGCTCCAGTACTACAATCTGCAATCTACTCTTACTTGGAAGAGCAATATTAAAAGTAGTAACATAATGATAAAATATATGCAAGTGTGACTGCATATAACCTTGTATACAACCCATGTATGAAACACATACAAAGAGAAAAGATTGTTATACAAACCATGTATACTCAGGTGTCCCATACAGTATACTCAGACCCCTTGCTACTGTAATGACAGCACATAGAAGCATGTTATTTACATGGAATTAAATACACTTATTAAAGATGTCATTACCCTGCTATTTTAATAGATGGAATGTGATCACTGGTTACCAGGGCTGAGCTATGCTTAGCAAGTGTAAGCATTGCTAAAATGTAAATGCTAAGCACATTTGTGCACTGGTAAGCAAAGCATACCCTGTGTAAGCACTTATTCATTTAACCTTACATTAGTAGTGCTTACCGTCACACAAACCCGCAAACCCACTTAAAGCTGCTCAAAACTGCCTTAACAACTCTATATCCAATAGTCCCTTGTTCTGGCTAGCAACAAGATAAACAGCCCTTGAAACAAGGATCCTGTACACTACAGTCACAGCAGTTAACTACTAAGCCATCGGAGCTGTGAAGATGTCTGTTGTTTTTTTCAAATATATCATTCAGTACACTTACTGAATAGTAGTGAACAACTGCTTTGACTACTACAATTGGTTAGTACTTGTAAGTGAAAATAGTGTTGAATCAGTCATGTTTTTATATCTAAATATATACATATCAGATAAATATTGTGGGATACATCTGGGTGGGAAGGTATACACAACACGCATGTTTACACATAACAAGGATATGGATATATATATATATATATATATATATATATATATATATAGAGAGAGAGAGAGAGAGAGAGAGAGAGAGATCTACTTTAGAAATTCAACAGCTCACAAGATTGACAGCTAGTACAATGAGACCACAAGAATGACAACTCATTAAAACAAAAATGCACTTTGAACGATACCTGAGAACAACGAAAAGTACAATTGGTACAAGCTGATATGCAGTATAAGTTAGTCAGCTAATCATGACAACGCTGTGCTATGCACCACATCATTGCCATTACAGTAGTAGTAAGCATGGAAGCCCCAGGAATTGTAGGTAGTTTGTATAAAACTATTACTTCCCATAAAGGGAAAGAGTTACTGGTAGTAGATAATTACATATACTATCTTGAAAGGTATCGGCAAGACCAAAGATACTGGAGTTGTAGGTATAAAATAACAGAAGGTTGCAGAGGTAGGGCTATGACAGTATTAATGTCTACTGGTGATGTTTTAATGAAGTTTGTACCTCACAATCATACAGCTGAGCCAGATGAAGTAGACCAATATAAAGTGTGTCATAAGGTTAAAACACGAGCAATGTATAGCCGTGATACTCCATGTTTATTCTGTCAGATGCTGTGGCCTCCACGTCTCTAGAATCGATTTATCATATACCTCATAGGAAAGCCTTATTACAACAAGTTGGGCGTGTTCGATGTAAGCAAATTCCCTATCATGGAGGTGAAGAACTGACTCTAGACAATACTGACCTCTCAAAGTTCCCACTGAAAGATGGTGCTTTTGTTAGTAGGACAATGTTTGATAATAGCTCTGACATGAAAGTAATAGCATTCAGTACAGTAAGTAATTTACAAGATTTGAGCTGTTCCACTATCTGGATGATGGACGGCACGTTCTTTGGTAAAGGTGTAAATATACGGCAGCTATACTCTATTCACGGATTTGTTAAGTATGGGAGTCATAGCCAGGCTATTCCTTTACTTTATGCTTTCTTATCTAAGAAGTCCTTAAAATGTTACAATTTTCTGTGGCATTGTGTGTTTAATTTATTGTCAGACCATAATCACGATGTCAGTGTGAAATTCGTGCTGTGTAACTTTGAAGTTGCAGCCCTTAAAAGCATTAGACTGAATGTTCCTAATGCCAATTCTAAGGGCTGTCTCTTCCATTTCTCCCAGAATATTTGGCAAAAGGTTCAAGGGTTGGGTTTAACATGGCACTATAACACATCCCAGACATTTCAACTAGCAATAAAGAGCCTAGTAGCTCTGTCATTTTTACATGAAAATGAAGCGGAATCGACATTTGATTCATTAAAAGAGGGCCTCCCACAACAGGGATAAGAACTAATAAAGTACTTTTCTAATTGGTACATTCATGGTAGAGCATGGAAATTTCGTACCAAGAGTACCTGCAAACACCGATTCCCCCCACTATTTCCAATACCATTTTGGAATGTTAGTGAGCTTAATGACCTGTGTTTACCACAGACACAGAATACAGTTGAAGCGTGGCATAGGAGACTAAAATGTCTCATTGGTGACAGAGGTACAAACTTGCATTTAATCCTTTCCTGTCTTGTTGGTGAACATAACAGGGCAGATGAGCTGCGGGTTAAGTTTTCTATGGGTTATGTGCCTTCTCTGAAAAAGAGGAAGTTCATAGAGAGGCACAATAAGTTTCAGACAGTTATTTCCAACAGAGAAGAGTATACGGCTGTTGAATTTGTGAGAGCCGTTGGTAAACTACTAAAAGTGTAACATAGTGAATTTTACTTTACAGGTTTCAAGTCATGTTAGTGGCTAATATTGTATGTGTATTACATGTCACATTTTCATTGTTCTGAAGTTTTGTTCAAGTGTATTTTCATTTAATTGAGTTGTCGTTCTTGTGGTCTCGTTATTTTAGCTGTCGATCTTGTGAGCTCTAGAATATCTAAAGTAGATCCATATATATATATATATATATATATATATATATATATATATATATATATATATATATATATATATATATATATATATACACATATGTAGATATATGTATACATGTACATATACACATATATATTTATATATATATATATATATATATATATATATATCTGTATATTTATATATATATATATATATATATAATGGTTCCCCTTCATATGATCGAATTTCTCTAAACTCGAAAGTCATAAACTCGAAACCAGAATCTAGAATTTAGAGAAACCCGAACATATGAAAGGGACAAAAAAAAAAGTAACACCTTTCAAATGTTTTCGCAGGGGAGCAAAGCCCCCCTGCACCCTCCACACACCCCTACTTAAATATTCCTGCTCCAAGATCGCACTATAGTGAAGGAAAGGGAAATCTCCCATTCTGCACTATATGCCTAAGCGCAAAATGGAAGATTTTCCATTCCTCCGCTATAGTGCGGTCACGGAACATTCACATTTGAACTGCTAGGGTACAGGGGACCTGGCCCCCTGCAATAAGGTAAGTTAAATTTTTATATTTTTTAAACCTAAGGCTCCCATTCACAATTTCGAGTGAATGGCAGTTCGAGATTCTGGTCTCGAGATTATGAATTTCGAACTTCCATCCATTCGATCTTGTGAAGGGGAACCATATAAAACATATGGCCATACCTCAACACCATAAGTCATAGCCTCTTAGTGCAAGGGAATGTAATGTAAGTATTGCATGTATAAATGTATAATGTTGCTAGAGTAACAGGGGTTGTGTCAACAGACATGTGTAGGAAGTTACTTCTGATACTGACATGTATGCCATCAGTTACTGACAGACATCATAAGATCATCATAGTGAAGTACCATAAAAATCACAGTAATGATCCTGTGGAATACAGCAGAAATATGACCAATACATGTGGACAGTCTGACACAATCTGGTCAGTCCAGAGGTATACACAGAACTCCTTTGTGCAAGACATGTGGACCAAGCCTGACAAAGAGGATGTTTACAGCCATGAAAATGGGCATATCACACAAATACTGGAATAGATAAGCTCACACAGTTGATGCATTCACACCCTCCTATCTGTCCTAACACATATTAACCAGAGGAGCAGAGGTCCCAAGTCCACATACTTCCCACTAGTTAGTGACATACATCTTTACAGCATCCCACTACTTTTTTAGAAATACACAACACATATGGTGGCCAGACAACAGTGCATCTGACAAATATCTGGACATAACATCACACTAAGTAAATACACTGAGCTGCTAGGCATGTCACAAAGCACTGTGTAAACTACAGGCAGACTGCCACAACACTGACCCAAGTTTCCTATGGAGGAATACACATGTACTTACAAATATAGCAGGCACTACAGGCATGTAACAGAATGGAGTAACAGATACCAGTGTAAAAATGTATACCCTCAACCAATCTCAACACAGTTACAGTCACATTATGGTAAGCCTAATTAATAGTACAGTATATGGACTGTGTGAACAAAACCATCCTCATATCTGCCACTCACACACTAACCCTACATATACTTGCCCAATACACAGTGTAGTCTGATGCCTGACATATACGCTGATAGGGCACCAGAAACCACAGCAGCAATGCAACGTCAGATAGAACAGGACCAAGAACACTAACATCTACCACAGTCTACACAGGCCAAGTAACATATTCCCAATACACTGCTACACAATACTAACATTCTTTCAACAATCACCTTAAGTACACCAACTTCACTAGTATACAGACTACAACAGAATGAGGTTTTGTCCTCAAATATAAGGCCTACTATACATAACATGTCTGGCAGTCTGATATCTCACTGGCTTGTTATCAAGTATGATGTCAGTAAATAATGATATACTGTACATATGCACCTCTTACTGCATGACATATGGACAAAGGGTGACAGACTTGGGGGACAGAGGCACAAACACAGGGCCAATATTGAAATATTGCTGTGATAAACAGAAAATTCCTGGTGTAACAGGGTTTGTTGTGACATATCTCTTCTGAGGAATATGAAATCAGTAACTCACATGGAGACTCCAAACTCTGGCCAGTCTGCAGATAGCCCTACAAGTGAGAATTTCCTCAACCACATAACACTGTCATTCCAGACTTTAAATCATGTAGAACAGCAACACCCACACAAACTCTGTTAAACCAACATTACTTCAAATGTAGAACAGCAATACTTACATTCTGTCCCCATGTCTGGAACATCCCCTCCTGTTTGTTGGCCTGTCTCCACAGTGTATGTTGCAAGAAGTATTTCCAACTTCCCTCTGTGATGCTGTTTGTCAGACACCCACATGAAGTCCTGCTCACAATGAAGGAAAAGGGCCAACACCTATATGAAGTGCTTAGTTATAGGAGTGTGTTTCCATGCTATTGGCTATAGGAATGATACCACAACTGTTCCACATGCAATTAGCAAGTGGGGGACTGTGATTCGTGCACAGGCCGTCAGCTGATCATGATCATTACTTACAAAACTCAAGCTACTGCCTGTACAAAACAGATGCATGTTTCCACCAGAGAGGGAGAGACAGAGACAGAGACAAAGTAAGAAAGGAATGGCGTAAGAGAGTAAGAGCCAAGGATGTTTGTGTATGATCTGTGGATAGAGAGTGGTATCTGGGTATTACAATGGTTGCCTATATTGTTTACTAATCCATATTGTCACAAAGTAATTGCACATGGCTGTACACATTTATGGCTGAGGATTGCTACAACAACCTCTACAATGTTTGCAAACTGTTGGCCTTGTGATGTGGACATTGGGACATATAGATCTTCAATATAATGATGTAGTGAAACCCACACTGCAGTGGATCCTGTCATTACACAATAACCCCAACACCCACACAGGATACTGATGATACACACACAAACACACACTTACCAGCACTGAGTTTCAAACCCCTACCTAACTATGCATTGCTATTACAGTGTTACACAATTATTGCATGTGACACGATGCTTACATGTTGGAGAACTGTCCAAAAGTATCTTTGAAGGTGAGTGACATCAGCAACAATGCTAAAGGAGGGGTAAGGGAGGTGTAGTAAGTGTGAATGTCCACAAAATCAGGTGTCAACAAAGACACACTCACTTTCTCTCTGAGAAACATACACATTATCACAGTTGGCAGGATCAGGATTAAAACTCCTCTTTAACTAGTTTGCTACACTACAGTATTACAAAGTTATCATTAGCGCCACAGATCTTATAGAACTGAAACATGGCCAAAGGGTTATTTCAAGGTGAATGACATCAGCGGGCATGCTAAAATAGGGCAATGGGACTTGTAATGAGTGTGAATGGCTTCAAAATCATTCATCTCCACACACACACACACACACACACACACACACACACACACACACACACACACACACACACACACAAAGACATCTGTGACTGACAGATATGTGTAGTCCATTGTGTTGTCATACATTCATTTCTCTAAGTGTAGGAGCATGCCCAGTATAACCTTCTGTATTGAGTGTGTGAATCCATTCCAGGTAGGTTGTACTCCAGTCCAAGATTTAGTGTCCTACACCTACAGCTAGCAACCTGTTTCTACAGGATATCTGTAGATAGGATGACAATATGGAGTCATAATGGGTGACAGATAGTGGGATACTGTAACTATTGTGTCTGTGCTGCTTGTGTTACATGGTTGGTGTTAACGGAGATGTACAGACATATATACTGTTTTACACTGTGATGTATTACATCATCAACTACTGACAGATACACTTATTTGCTCACAGTTATTTCCTGGGAAATACAAGATGAATGAAGTTGTGTCCAGTATTGTGGTCTGCAGCTGACATATTCTTGCACACTCATGCCATTCTGGAGGGGTAGCTGCAGACACTTGCTGATGGGTCTGTGTAAATGGTCCAGCACCTTGGTACTGTGGTGGCTGAGGATCCTCTGCTTGTACATATATCAACATAACAGAATGGCCATATCATGTTGTGGCCATACCTCTCAGCTGTACAGATTCACCTAGGTTGCCCAGAGGCAGGGCTCATATATCTGGTCAGTTCCCCTTCACATTGTGGTTTACAAGCAGGTTTGTAGCCACCCATTACTGGGTTTGCAGGCAGGGGTAGTATGGGCACACATCAGAGTTTCAGACTTCACACACTCCATGACATCCATACTTGTACACCCCCCACTCTGTTATTCTGTCCTCTTCCTAAAATTATGCGAGCAATAGAGCTAGACGCGAGATATAGAGCGATGAGAAGTATCCCTGTAGTTGTCCCTTCATCCCAGCAGTATTTAGGGATTGGTCCCCAGTTCATGCAGTAGGACATGGTGGGCATGCTACTGAGATTTGTCAACATGGCCTTGCATTTGTGTTCTGTTGACTGTGTTATGTTGTTAGTTGGGACCCCGTGAGATAACATACATTGACAGTACAGGTGAGGCACAGGCCTTTAACAGAGGACTGTAGGGCATTTGTTTGTGATGCAGGCCATCTATAGCAGGCCAGTGCATTCTGCCACTCCTACATTCCCAGGCTGTGAGCCACTCGATTCCCCTGGGGTGACAGGGTAGGTGTACGAGGTGTTAATGGCAATAGTTTCTTTCCATATTAATTCATTGGTCTGGACGATGGCAGGATGCTGCTTACAGATAGAGACACACCTGCATAGGACACCTCTTCAGCATGCTGCATTCTGTGGGTATTCCAATACAGAAGTGGTGGTCATACTGTACTCATTCCCAACAGCAGGGATATTACCTGTGATAAACATGTGGCTGATGGCGGGGTGAGCTGAGTGCATGTGTGATATGGAAGCTTGTTGCAGCTGACTCACAGATATACCTGGCACATTCCCATTATGCTGCCTTGTGCAGGGAAATAGGCAGTTTCTCATAACTTCATAACTGTGCCTTTTGTGGTCTGCCACTGATTGGCCAGACTATATCAGTATTCCGTACTACACAGACAACTAATGTGCTGCTAACCTGTATGTACAATTCCAAAGGTGAGTGCAGCTGACAGTTACATTTCATGTACACTGTCTAGTGTACTTCCACCTGTGTACTGTGTGTATGTCTGGGCCCACATTCATGGCATGTCCATCTTTCAGATGGTGACAAATATTGACATCTGGACAATGAGTATGGACGACTGCTGACATGGGTATTGCTGAGGGGTCTACTTCATGTTGTCGTAAGCTGACAATATCGAACGTGAAGAACATCGTGCAAGTAAACGTAAGGGGAGATTTCAGTTTACCTCAATGTAGTGTGGTCTCGGAGTTGGTATATTTAAGTAGGGTGTGGGGGGGTGCAGGGGGCTTTCCCCCCTGCCTACGCCATTTAGTTTTTTTTTTATTTGTTTTTTTTTTATGTTATTCGATGTTTTACTTAATCGATCAATAAAGTTTGACCTTTATTGATTCGATTAAGTAAACTTTTGATAACATGATATAGATACATTGCTGAGATGCACTGTGGTCAGCACTGCAGTTGTCGGAACATGGCCCTGCCATCAATAGTACTGGCCATAGGCCACCGAGACACACCCCTCCATGCCTACATGCTGAGCACTTCCAGGCAATATTGAGCACACAATAACCTAACACACGGACCCCTGCATATTGTACATATGCAGTAATCTATTCTTTAAATTGGGCCAGCTCAGGCAATCTGTGATCCACTGTTATTAAACCCACACATACATCTTACTGTATTTCTACATTGGGTTGTGTGTGTGTGTGTGTGGGGGGGGGGCACACCTGACAAATGTAACATCTGCTATGACTTTACTAGTATGCCCAGTACTCTGTTGGCTTCCATTTCGTTTTGTATTCTGACCTATCATGCAGACTAGAGGCATATCAGTAGAGTACAGATCTTAGGTTTTATTGAGCAACATTTTAGTTTCAGACTTCTTACCCTTCAGAGCAAACATACAACTGCCAGACCTGTTGTAGTCTGCCTGTGTAGGTCTGGAGGGGGGCTGTTCACCATTGCCATCAACTGGAGGCCTTAACACAGCCTTTCTTTATGATCATCTGCACCTGTCCTGCTGGCTGATGCTGTTGTTGGGTATGTGAGCCTCACTGACATGCATGTGTGTATCCTATGGACACAAATTTGGGCCACCACATGTACTGCAGTGGGATTTGTCACCTTGTCTAGTGCTGCCTACTTTGTTGACACCAGTATCTGTTATGGATTTCATGCTGCCCATATAGGTGTCCACTACCTGCTCCCATCCCATTCAGCCACCTGAGTCCCTTGCATACTCACATCCATCCCATAGATACAACTATCAGAACATACTACTCCATGCAGTAATTGATAGGAAGGGTGACTTACCTTGTGGCTGTGCCAGTATTGAGGACAGTGCTGGAGGGCTAACTATGTCAGATGCACATAGTACACTCCCTATACATGGTAAAGCACAGGTTGTGTCATGTTTGCCATCTCTTTTACTGTATGTGCAAGTCAGAGAGAGGTGTCATTCCTTGGGTCCCTACCGTGTCAGTGTATGTGCTATGCATTCCCTCTTTGCCAAAGCCTGGGCATACTGGGCATGCCTCCTTCTGCCTACTTGGGCAGACTCAGGTTGTTCTATCTCTGAGTCCCTCTGCACCTGTGATGACCTTAGCAATGGTGTGGGGCTGTGTGGCCTTGCCCCATGCTGTTCTTGCTGCAGCTGTTTCCACAGGATCATATTGTGTAGCATGGCACATACAATGAACATTTGTGTACATGTAGCTGGAGAGTACTGCTAGGCTCCACCAGATATGTCCAGGCAGCGGAACCGTGACTTGAGCATCCCAAGCACATGCTCTATTATGATTCTGGTTTGTGTGTGTGCCTCATTATGGAGTTCTTGTTTGGGTGTGTGTGCATTTCTGAATTGTGTCATCAGCCATGGCTCCAGTGAGTAACCAGCATCCCCCACTATGTGGCCATATGGGATGTCCCCACTGGAATATTTCTGGTACAGCTGTGTCATATGCCAAATGTGGGAGTCATAATAGCTTGCAGGGTTGCCAGCACACACATTCAAGATAATGCCCTGGGCATCACATATGACCTTGCAGTTGATGGAGGGGAAGCCCTTGTGGTTTATGTAGACCCCACTCCGCTCACCAGGTTGTGCTTCAATGTGTATGTGTGTGCAGTCTATAGCACCCACTACCTCAGGGTATTCTTCCCTTTGGTGGAAGAGATGCATATTGCTGGTCAATGACTCACGGGTGTTGAGAAAATATATGTGCTAAACGGCATGTGCTGACATGGCATCCAGGAACTGGTGGAGTACCCGAGATGCTGATGCTTGTGAGATCCCCATGATATCCCCAGTTTGGCCTTTGGAAGGTACCTGTGGCTAGTATTCTTAACCCTACACATACCTTGGTATCTACTAGGATGGGTTCCCCTCTGTTGGTTCTGTGTGTGAGGCGTGGCCAGCACAGCTTAACAATTTGCTGTAGAATGTCCCTGTCCACCCTATACCACTCCACTGTCTCCAGCTCATGTAGCCCCTGGTAGGTTACACTGGGTCTGTACACTCTTCTCCTCCTCCTCACTGTGGATTGGTTGTCAGCATTCACATCCTCACTACCCTCAATCTCTTCCACATATTGATGTATGAGAGCAACAGCAGCCCCTAACATTTTGTTAGTTTTGTCAGGTAAAATTTCCCTGTCTGTGTACTCCGGTGGTGTAGAGTTTGTGGGAAAAAACAGAGTGAAAGATATTTGCATAGTTTACAGTAGTGTGCTGGGCTGCTGCCTGTGTAATTGGCTGATTCTGATACATTTCACCTGCCAGCTATGCTAGTTCTCTTTGATTGCCTTCCTATTGCAGTTTTCGCTTCCCATTGCCTTCCAGTTTAAAACCCGAGGCACACTGTGCATTCCCAGTACTCAGATGTGAAAAGAGCTGGTATTTCCTGTGTTTTTCTTTTTTTCTTTTTTTTTTTTTGTTTAAAACCCAGTGCGTGGCGCACACACTCGTTTAGGCAATGTAAACACTGCTATGCAGCCTCAGACACACACCCTTCCTTAGTTGTGCTTAGCTAAGGGCAAACACGGGTCACAGAGCTCCAATAAGCTTACAGTATGCATGACACTCCCCCTTATGAGGTCATTTATCTCTCATACTTATACCATGGTGTTGCTGCACCTACACGGTTGGGTGCAAGCTAACACTGAGAGGAATTCTGTGATTCAGTATCAATCCCCTTATTTGAATAAAACAGAATGCTAATTCCTAGTTACCACACTCACACTGAGCCTTCCCCCTTAGCAACCACTATTCCCTGGTATTGTTGTCTTATGCATGCCATTGACTATCATGGCAAAATGCTGATTTGGGTTTAAAAGCTTATTTCCAACTTTTTTTCATATTTTCGGGCCAATCCTGTTTTGTGCACCGCTGCCCTATGCTTAAAAGACTGAAATCGGGCCAAAAAAATAAAAGTTATTTTTTTATAATTTTGCAACTATTTCCCATGCCAATGGTCATATATTTGGTCATTGGCATGCCTACTACATTGAACATGCTTTCTCTGGAGCTATCATGCCTCTGTTTTGTAATTTGCAGAAATGTATTCGGTTAGTAACCGAATACATTTCTGCAGGTTACACTATTCCTGCACAGATGCCTGCCTGCTTCCTGGATCATTAATTCTCCTCATTGGCATGGTTTTCACCAGCAAATGGGGTAATTAGCATATAGCAGTGGTGTGCATGCAGGAATAGTGTAGGAGCCCTTGTGCACGTCCCGGGAGCTCGTTCCTGGATCACTCATCAGCCATATTGCCTACAGCAGCCCTTGCACTGTTCCTGCACTCCATGCAGAGCTTGCTGAATGATCTACACTTTGATGTTACTTTTATTTCCAATTTGTTTGCTTGGTTTTACCAATGAGTTAGAGCTGCAATATGGTGACTATTATTTGTTTCCCTGGGGAAGTATTGAGTTAGTTAACCTCATAGATATATACAACAACCTTTGTTTTTGTTGTCTGAAAGCTTCAAATAGAACTGCATACTTTCTTTCTATCTATGTCTCATTCCATTGCCTTTTTGAAAGAAAATTCACATCTTTGTTAGAGTAAATGTGTTAAAAGGGAAAAACAGCTACCTGAATGAATTAGCTAACTAACAATTTGTCAAATTCATGCTGCACCAACTTCAATAATTAAGTAGTTCTATTCACTATAATAAAATATGATTTGGTAATACTTCAGCTGTTTGTAGATAAATGCAACAGTTCTTTGTTGGATTCCTTCAGTGAATTATTCCAGTAGCATCACAAAGTCTCAGTCTTTACAGTACATCAACAGGATGAAGAATGACGTTTTATGCATTACATAACAGATGAATGGAAGAACTTTCATAAGAGAAAAGTAAATTTTAAAATAATGAAGAAATTCAAAAATACACTAAACAAGTATCAAACAGTTCTTTAAGGGAAAGAAACATGAATAGATTGTTTTAGTTCAAGATTTAGCTATCAGTTCATCATGCATAGAAAGGAGTGCACAAGTAGTCATAATCAAACTTTTTTCTTGTGAAAAGTTCAGTAGTTCTATATTATTTTATAAACTTACTAACTGAAACAGTTATTGCCTATCATCTGAGTATTTCATATTTTTATTGCAGTAGTACCAAGACTACAGTTAACGAAACTTGGAAATGTCATAATGTGGCAAATGAACTTTATTTGTGATCCAAAATTATTTCACTTTCAAAGAATGAAGTTTTTAACAACCATAACCATTTTGCCTACACAGGCATTAACACTTCTGTGTTGCATATCTTCCATGAAAGGAGAATTAGGCAAATTAAATACTATCATCTGTGGACTTTGCAGCTAAAGAAGTAAGTTTGCTTTTAAATAACAGAAATGTAGTTTCTGCCATTTTGTTTTTCTAGTTGGCACTCAGAGATGCATATGCATCTTACTTTTTATGTGAGGACATTAGTGAACTCACACTGTTGTAGTTGTGATTTATTTATGTTTTATTTAACTTTGTTATTATTATTATTATTATTATTATTATTATTATTATTATTATTTGCATTTCGTAGCAAGCTGAACATTCCTAGGATCAAAATTATGTAATATTTAATGCTTCTTTTTTTGGTGAAGCTCTGACAAAGATGAGTAAAAATGAAAAATACAATGTCTATAAAGTCTAAAATATAACTGCAAATATACCATAAAGCAAGAAAAATCCAAGTACCACAGTCCAGACAAAAATAAACCAGTAATAGCTCCTGTTTAGTAAACACTTCTGCCTCTGATCAGAACCAAAAACATTTACTGCGTATGTTTTATTATAAAATTAAGTTTGGCCATGGACAGATTTGTCCAAGAGCACTTTGAAATAGGACAGGATTGTAAATGAGTGGGGAGGTCGGGGGCATCAAGGTGTGGACTGGGCAGGAATTTTGTGAGTAAAAAGAATTTGGTATAGGTTGTAGAAGCAAAAGTTACATTTTAAGTAATAGGTTGGGAAGAAGTGAGATCATTAGGGGAGGGGTTGAGTAGGAAAAGATACTTTTTCACCTGTGTTTAATCTTTTATTCCTACCAGCCTGTCTTAACCTTATATAGTGACATAAGTCATACTTTTCACATAGTACTAGCTAAGTTTAAAGCCTACATTTTGTTGTCATGATGTAACAAATTTGTATTTTCTTATGTATACTACATTTTGTTTACTTTATACTTTACTGATTATTGTAATTCATGCATTAAAATTTACTGTTACTCATGGAGCTTATCACCCTGGGCCTCCGCTGAAAAAAGACCTTTGTCCAGTTGGACTTTCCTGGTAAACAAATGTTAAATAAATAAATAAATATACCTGCATGCATAGTGTTATATGTCATCTCTGTCTAGGGGTTATAAGGTGAAGTTATCAGTCCCATTTCCAGTGTATCTATCATTACCTGCAACACACAAATTACACCACTGTATGGAGTCTATTACCTACTTGCATGGTAACTGTAGGTGCCAGCCGCTCTACCTGCTTATGTTTGCAATTATCACGTAGATGATTCTATGGAAATTCCTCTTACATTAGCTGTTTGTATAGGTTGACCATGGCTTGTATATGTGAATCATGGGAACTGCATTGTTGGATGGATACAATACAGATAACAGCCTAGGCATTTTATGCCACCTGTCAGCTGAAGGAGTAGAACCTCTTCCTGTGATGCAAGGTGAGTTTAAGTGAAAACTGTAGGGATTTCAGCGAAATGGACTATGGTGTAAAATGGTGGCACAGTGGTAGTTGTCTCAGCTGCCGAAATTAAGAAACACATATACTACTGTAGATACTGCAGCACAATACCGAGGAACTGGTGTAGGATAGAAAAAGCTATGCCTCCAATTTCCCTAGCATATCCCCCATATCTCTGTAGCTATGGTTAAAACTACAGCTACCTTAATGTCCACTTGGCTAGGCAACCCATGCATCTCCCTTGATTCTGTGTGTGAGGGTAATACAATTAAGACAGGCTCCTGCATGATTTTCTATAAACACAGACACAGTCTATGATTTGCTGGTCTGTCAGGTGCTGGTAGGCCAGGTGATGATGTTACTGTGTGTAGTGGTTTGGATGAGTTACTGCAGAGGCACTTATTCTGAAATAGTCCACTAACATTTGTTATTATACTCTAGCTGCAATATTGTAAATACTGTAGCATCCTGTACAATAGTAATTTCTGGTATTCAAAAGAGGGGAAGACCATAGCAATGTGCATCTGTTTTATATGTCTCTGAAGACTTCCACCATTATTGATACAATAATTTGCATAACAGATTCACCTCATCTGTACCTAAAATCTCCTTCCCATGTTATTATGTGGTCATCT
Source organism: Protopterus annectens (assembly GCF_019279795.1). Classification (NCBI taxonomy): domain Eukaryota; kingdom Metazoa; phylum Chordata; order Ceratodontiformes; family Protopteridae; genus Protopterus; species Protopterus annectens. The sequence goes on along the minus strand of NC_056728.1, from coordinate 1,487,695,751 downwards.
ACAAATACTGAATGCTACTTTATTTTTTACATACAGCAGACACACTTCTTTTCCATTCTAATTTGTCTAGTGATATGTACTAACTGTCTATAAATCTTGTCCTAAATGTAAATGGATGGTATTCAGTAAAAACCTATGTAGTAGCTTATGTTGAGCTCTTAGTATGAGTACCTAGGGAGAAATATTGAATTTCTATCTACCTCTGAGTTAGAAACCCAATGATTAGTTACATAATACCACAGTCAGAAGGAATCCAGTTTGTTTCAAAAATGCAGTTCACTGTATACATTTGAGAGAATGCTTTCTAAGCATTTTTTCTCTGCATAGAAAAGTCCAAGCCTTCCTGTTCATATTTAAAGCCTGAATGTATATTTTTTTTCCAGCGGAGAGGGGGTGTGAATATAGAACCTAGCACTCAGGTAAGGAAAAAGATTTATTTACTGTAAAAACACTGTAAATATGTGCCCACTTGAGAATCAAATATAGATTTATTTTGTAAAAGTCATAGTTCACATAGTCAGACATTCAGATTTTTTTTTACATTCTATAGATTATAAGTATTACATGCTGCATGATTTTCAACATTTTTATGGAAAAAATTAGCTTTACTTTAATTTAAGACTAGCAGCATATTTAGTGGTTAGTGTATAGGATTATGACTATGAATATTTAACAAGCTGCTTCATGTATTCAAATGTAAATGGTTTTATTCCTAGTACCTAATTTTGCCTGCTGTGTGAGTATGAGAAAAGTCACTTGATCACATAATGTTCTAGAGTCAACCCTGAAAAGAGACACATGTCCATTGAGCTTAAATGAGCAATGAATGAATAAAAAATGAAAATAAAATCGCTGCAGCTGGCTGGCACATTTGTCTTCCTCATCATATAATTTAAAATTATTTAGGTCAAGAAATTATTTTTTCTTTATGAAATAACTCTGTACACATACATATCCACACACCCATACAATCTATATGTATGTGTATGTATATATATATATATATATATATATATATATATATATATATATATATATATATATATATATATATATATATATATATATATATATATATATATATATATATATATATATATATATATATATTATATATATATATATATATATATACACACACACACACACACACACACACATATATATATATATATATATATATATATATGTCTATATATATATATATATATATATATACACACACACACACACACACACACACAGATATATATGCATGCATGTATGTATATATATATATATATATATATATATATATATATATATATATATATATAGATATAGATAGATAGATATAGATAGATACCGATATATAGATAGATATAGATATATATAAACACATAAAAACACATAATTTCCTTTTATCCAGTTACACAGCTGCTTTCAGAAAGCAACTCACTGCAGGGTAGTATCTAAATATTTGTCATGTATAAATGGTGTACAATTTTTTGGGGGGAAGTATTTTCATTTTTTGCAATGACATGCTGGAAAATAAAATTAAAATGCTCTGACTTAATTACTCGGCTTTTATTTCACTACTCCTCCTGTCAAACTGATTTTTTTCCTCTAAATGCCAAACTTCCTTTCTTTCCTCTCTTGTTCTTTCTTTCTTCATTTCATTTTTCTTTGCAAAATTGTATTTCTCACGTTCTTTTCTTACTTAGAATTGTCATCCAGAAAGTCAGTTTTGTCCCACTAGAGCACTTTACTAGTGCATGCTAGCCCTAAACCTGTCCCTGCCCCTAACCCAACACCTTAAGTTAGCTAAACACTTTCCATAACACTGTACAACACAAGAAACTTCAGACATATACAACACACACAGAATACAGTGATACACACACACACACACACACACACACACACACACACACACACACACACACACACACACACACACACACACACACACACATACACACACACACACACACACACACACTATAATCAAAAGATTCATAAACATGTCTGCTGCTGCCAAGCTACCACTTTTGCTATAAGGCTCATCAGCAATGCATGTGGCCAGCCCTTTGTGCATGACAATGAGCTCCTCATCACAGCCACATTAAGGACTCATGAGAAGAACAAGTTAGACCTCATTGCAGCCATTTTAAAGTATTGATCACCCACTGTAAACATTGATCACAAGCAAGTGTCGGGGTAGTTTCTGTGAAACTGCACACCCAGATGGTAGTGCTAAGGTGCATATATGTTGTTGAAACTACACATATGTAGAGAAATGTCATCTAGAAGGAAATGAGGTAATGATGTCCAATGCTAGAGAGTAGAGGCAGTAGTAGGGCAAAGAAGGAAGATGAAATGGACAAAACACTGAGGCTCCAAGTTAGTGGCGTCTAGGTGCTCATTTGGGATTAAGGTAATTTCATTAATTAATAAAAATACAATATTAATCTCATCAACCATACTTTTCATTAGAAACTAAAGTTTTACTCAGATAGAATGGGATGATACAAGTGACAGAGTGAGGGGATTATAAACTTTATTACAGCACATCAATAGAAGTTGCAGGAGCTTAAAGGGATTGGAGAAGTGGAAGGGGGTGGGGGGGGTGTAGTGAAATAATAAAAATAAACATTTGTCTCTGGTTTCGCTTGGTTTGGTCCCTAGAAGGAGGAGCATATGTTTTTATATAAAATAAGTTAGATTAAACACTTCATCTGTATAGTTCCAACTCAAAAATAAAAAAAACTAAAGCCATCTCTGCTCATATGCTTTTGCAAATTCCTCATCAGATGTGCCTGAAAACTTCTTCAGGGGACAAAAATATTGATACAACAAGGAAAAAAATAATAGATATATACTGGTGGAAATAGATCTGCGAAATTGCTGCTTTAAAGGAGCTGAAGTGAGCTACTGGTTAAGGTTAGAGCTGGTGCTTATGTTGGGGTGTAAAGCTGGTATATTTCAAGTTTACATGTTTTGTTATTAAAGGACAGAGTTGAAATATGAGGTAATGAATGCTAGAGTTACTGTGAAGCTAGTCTGCCTTTATAGAGTGAGAAAACGTAGGGATCAGCAATAGCATGTGAGCTCAGCAGGTATAAATTCCTATAAAAATATATTAAAAATAAAAGTAAAGCAAGGAGGTGCGAGAAGGAGAAAAGAACAGACATGCATCTTAAGTAACACAAGTGAGGAATGATAAGATGTTGTGGTACGGTGGTTACAAACGTGTAGCTGTGCCATAGACGTTTTGATCAAAGTTAACAAGCGAGATATTAAGGATGTAAAAAATAGGCAAAATATACAACACTTACAGCATAAGGAAGAAAGTTGATTTAGCAATAATTGTGGTGGTTCTGCTTTCCAAGGTTTAAAATGCAATTAATAGACACTGTGGTATTAAGTCCCGGGGGGGGGTTGTTTGCCATCAGAAGGATCTGCCATCCAAGCTCCTTCTTTTGAAGTATGTAATTCGGATTTCCTTCAAATGGTTCATCAGTGATCCTGTCTATGATGAGAAAATTAAAGATGTTGACTCTTCATTGTGTTTTGCCATTGGGTTGGAATTTACCCAATGCTGTGTATCAGAGTAGTGCCTGGCCATCCTGGTTTTTAATTTGTTAATGGTTTTCCTCACATATAAAGCAGTGCAGTAATGGCACTGGGCTCTGTGTACTATTTTGTCTGTCCTGCATTTATCAAACCAGGGGATCAGGAAAGTATTTTTGTTGTTGGGGCAGTAGGATGCTTTACAGAACATATATTTACACTAGGTGCAGTGTGGTGGGGGGGGGTCAAGGGTTAGTACCTGGTGGTTGTTGGATCAGGTTGCTAATGGGGGGCGGTCTTCAATGAAGTCAGGGATATTTTTGCTAATGCAGGTGGTGAAGGTCAGTCTATCTTGTTGAGGGAATTGTTTTCACTTGTGATGCACCAGTTGTCCAGTATGACTTCCTAAGTTTGTGGTAATCAGATGAAAAATGTTAATGTCATGCTGGTGCTCCATTTTCTGTCCTCTTTTTGTTGGATGATTCTTCAGATGGAAATGTCTTGGAAAGGACACATACTTTATCCTCTGGGCTTGTGAACCATCAACTTGGTTCAGATACATTCTATACAGTATTTTCTTAATGAGGTGAGTCATAGAAGTAGTCGCACTGAATGTGTAAGAGAAACATAACAGCTGAGTATTACTAATTTGCAGTACAGAAGCAGAAAAAAAGACACGCCTCAAAGGATTTGCTTTCATGGCTGTCCAAAGATTTTATACCAAATACTGCATTTACAAAGGGGAAAACAGAAGCAGCTACACTTGAAGGTGTCATGGAAACATGTAACATGTGAGTGCTATGCATTTTCAGACTGAAAAACGAAAAAAAAAAAAACTGAACGTATTTGAACCCACGACCTTCTTCACTAACATTCTCTCAAAGATTTTATTTACAAAGGAAGCCAGAGAAGCAGACTGGTATGGTGGTATCAAGAAAGTACATAGCAGGTGAGTGTAACAGATTTTTTTCTGACTGGAAACAGAGAAGTGAAACATGCAAACAACCAACCCTGATTGATCTGACTCTGCTACTGTCTACAATGACACTCATTAAACCATGTAATGAACAGAGTGAACCATGGAAGCAATCAGACTAAAACTATAAGTTTTACTCAGTTTCATATTGGATAAGCACCACACAAAGGCACTCAGCTCATTTGCATGGAGTGGCAGCCAAGACTAATATAAGTAGGACATGACATCAACTGAACATCATGAGTGCTATGCAATGTGCAGTGCCATTTATTGTCATCTGTACATGAGCATCAAATGTGGTTTGTGTGACACATCATACAAAGAATGACCACAAAAACATAAAAGTAATTTAGAAGCCCTTTTTGAGCATGTCTGTGATCTGCTTATCTGTTTTTTAACCAGACAAAATTATCTCCATTTGGCTTCTGTGGGCATCTGGCCTCCTGTTAATGATACCCCCCTTAAGTTCTGTCAGCTGTTGGTGGATGACAAAGACATCACCTGCAATTGCACTTCTACAAGTTAGTATAACTGTACCATGTTCCAGAGCAGGGCTACCTGATAGAAGTGGTACAGGTAGGGCAATCGGTATAAAGGTAGCTTTGGCAGGTTGGGATGCAGATGCACTGCATGCTTCTGCAGATGCTGGTGGTACTGCAGCTGCTGCTGCCACCTGTGGGGGAACTGACAGCCCTTGCCTGAGGGCTGGATGCAGCTTACTGCGCTGCTGCATATAAGAGTAAAAGAACTGGAGAGAAACAAACATGAAAATAAAATAAATGTATGTAAGGGAAAGGCTACTGACCCTAAGTGTGTGAGAAGAGAAATACAAATACAATGATAGACTGGATTTCTAACTATGTCGATAATGATAGCGTTAAACATAATATAACAGAAGAATTGGTCAGTACCCTTGAATTTCAGAAGACTATTTATATTTGTTTAAACCAACAACCACCATCACATATCACATGCAGTGTTATAGATACAAGAAGAGCAATTAATTCAGATAAACAGGCGCCAGTACTCACAGATGCAGTTTGATGTTCATAGGTAAGTACTGGGCTAGTGTCTGTGAGGTAAATGACTAACCATTATACCAACCCCCAAACCTTAAATGATTCTCCTGAGTGAAGGTGGACATGGCACATCTGTTGTTAAAGTTATACATTCCTGACACTATCGCTACACACACACACACACACACACACACACACACACACACACACACACACACACACACACACACACACACACATGTTCACCACTGTTACATTTGAACTACCTACCTATCTAAAAGGCTGTTTGAGAATACTGTCCATATACAAAGTAAACATGGTGCTCAGACATACATACATATTTAAATCTCATGTGAAAGAAAAAGTAAATATCTATTTTATACAGAAAAATGATCGCCAAACTACCAACAGTTATCTTACATTTGTGGTCGATGTAATGCTGCACAAATAGTAGTGAGACATAAAAATGCACAATAAAAATTTTTGTGAATTTAGCAATTGATGTAATGTTACACTGAATAATTAAAAAAAAAAACAAAAGTAAACATATATGTAATGTTTAAATGAAGTTTGGCAACACACTAAGTTGTCCAGGGACATCTCCACGAGGGGGTTGGTTGATAGTAGTGGGAGTTAGGTCGGCTGGGGAGATGAAAGGGTTAAGTGAAGGGATGAATGATTGGGAGGATGGGAGGAAATGAGGTAAAGGTGGGGAGGAGCTTAAGGGATTTAGAGAAGTGTAGCTGGGCAAGTAATCACATTCTGGCGTGAACTTGCTACTGCAAGTATTACATCCATGATGACCATTTGGTACTTGGGCAGGAAGGCCTTGGACTGTTTTTTAGTCAGGAATTGGAAGTGCAGGGAGAATTTGTATAGAGAGAGACTGGGGTGTTTTGGCTGCGCTTCGCATGATTTTGGCTGAGGCTGTACAGTTAGAAGTTAGATGTCTATGGGTGAAGATAAATGGGAGATGTTACATGACTCTAGAGGTTCCTGAAAATGGTTATTTTCTGTCTCAGTTTCTGTGGGCATTTTATGTTGATTATGTAAGGGACAGCATGTTTTGTTCAGTAGACAAGGACATCTTCTAATCTTTGTCGGCTTGCTTTTAAAATGATTGTGGAAACAGTGTCATTTCTAGGAACTTGGTGTGCTGCATGACTAGAGCTGCCTCTGACTTTCTGTGGGACTGCTTGTTCGTGGAGCTCTTTGAAGCAGAATGGTTCTGTTTCTGCAGCATTTGCTGTTTGAGACTCACCTGTTTGTTCTTTGCCCACTCACTTGATGGTTTATGTGGCTGCTTGTTGTCAGCAAGGGGTGGATCACTGTTTAGGGCATCTATGGTGCATTGGTTGTTATGCGGGCGTGGGGTCTGTGGGGTCAGCACATGTGCAGTCTGTGTAAAAAAAAAAAAAAAAAAAGGAAGCTTTGAATTGGTGATGTATGTGCATCACCTGTTTATATCTTGTTAGTTGTGGTGGTGATTTTGCTTTAGTTCAGGATTTCTGGTTCTAGGCTCCACTGAGGTAATTTGATCGGTGACGCCCGAAGGGTTTTTGAGGGGCTCTGAGCAAGTCGGTGGGACTGTTGATACGCAGGCGCAGTGACAGGATGGCCATCACTCTTTCAATCACTAGTATTTCTATGGCAGCAAGAAAGCTAGAGTGGTTGCTGCCTCCACTTATCCATAAAAAAAAAAAAAAAATCTATCTTGGTACTTTGCTGTACCAGGCAAATCATGTTTGGGTAATATGGGAGGAGAGAGAATCTTGGTAGAAGTTGTCCTGATTCACTAAAGCAGTCCGAGATGGATTGGCTAATTACCATGGTACTTTACTTAGATGCATATCAGGCAAACGGGTATTTGCTCTACTCGTAGGTTGTTGTGGTATTATGCATTCCTATCCATCCCCCTTGCCCCCTGTTGTTGTTTGTTCCTGCTCATTGTTGTCAGGGCATGAATTTGCCTTCACTTGCCCTTCGGAGAAAAAAAAAATTGTTGTTGGAAAAAGTTGGAGGAAAGGGGGATTGGAGGGGTGTAGTTACAGGATGAATGATGGGCTGACTTTCTGAGGAGATGATTTCATGTGCTAGTAGGTAATCTATGGGCTGTCCGCTCATTGCGCGTGCATGGGGTAGCAGTAACAGCTGTACAGAGCAGGTACTGCAGGACATACCACTCAACCATCCAAAATGGTGGCATTAACATCAGATTTGCTCTCTTTTAGTGTTGCTGATACATTGTAGGAGGTACACCATGCATATGCATGGTGGATGTTCCTTTTGCCAGACAGCCTCTATCATCAAAAAAAAAAAAAAAAAACATAACTGAGGTGTATCTGTTAGGCTGGATGAAGTCTTAGTGCCTACCTGAAGAATTGTGGCATGGTTCTTTATTTCTAACTGTTATGGAGTAATGCTTTTTCTGTATTTGGCAGCAAGCTGTTCCAGTATTTTCTGTATCTTTGATGCATGGTGTTGGGGTTTTGGGGTATACTTGTAGGAATAAGAGTATTTAAAATAATCCCTCTCTCTAGTGATGTTTTGGTGTTGGGGTGGTATTTTGCTTGGGGGATGCTTTCTGCTTCCTTTAGTTTGTTGGTGGTGGATGGTGGAGACATGGAGACATTGTCTGGCAGGAATTGGTGGGGTCACTGTCAGGCTTTCCAGCTGGACTTGTGCCTCATGTTTTGGTCCTTTATGGGTTTCTAGTACAAACTGTTATTACTTAAGAGAGTATACCAATTTAAAGGGAAATGAGCTTCATGTATGTAGCCTTGTTTAAGAGCTACTAAGGTCATATGGGGGTTAACGTATTTAACAGCATCATTCCTGGAATTCACTGTAGGCTGCTGTGGTGGGGATCTGAATTCAACTGCTGAACAGCAATATTTTATGCATGCAAAGCCAATAACTATTTAATTTATTTATTTTTCAGATTGATGCCCTGAGGTGTGCTGCTGGGGTGGAAATGCATCTGCTGGAGGATTGCACAGGCCACAGAGTGTGGACATGCAGAATCTGTACCAGATGGTGGTACTAAGGAAATGGTTTGGCAATCAATGGATTTTACTGCAAGGAGTATTTTGGCTGCTGGGGTGGTGAGGTCACAAATAGTGAGGCATTGAGGCATTGTGCAGTTTGGAGTAGTGTTTTGGACAGGTAAGGGTCAAGGGCATTTGGAATCAGGTGTTTAACCCCAATTAAGGGGAGTTTGGAGTGCCTGGGGTGGGGAGTTGGAATCATAACTGATATTGGGTTGGACTTTAAGAGCTGGGTGAGTGATTCGGAAGGCAAGCCTCTCTGGCACCTAGCACATTAGTAGAGGGGAATATGTTAGTAATTTAAATGAATTAATGGGATGGTATACCAGTGTGCCTGGAAGCTTGTGGGATTGGGGAAGTTGGTGGCTTTTCTGTGACAGACAGTGTAGCTCTAGGTTCACACTTCTCATTCTCATCTGGGTACAATTGGAAGTCTGGTCTTGTTATGGGGGTTAGATGTCTGGCAAAGGTATGCGGGTGTTATGTGAGGTAAGCCTCTACTTTAACAGGGATGCCTTCACAGCCTTTGTGAGCTGCTGTTTTGGCAGGGGTAGGGATGGTTTAAATTTCTGTGGCTCTGACTGTTTCTCCTTCCATTGTCAAGGTAAGGAGTGTTGCCTATATAATATGGAACAAATGGTTTAAATACATTCCTGAGGATTTACATTTGCCTTTCCCTTTGCAGATGAGGAGGCGTTGATGGGGGTTTCAGCTGACGCAGGCTACACAGTAAGGTCGCATATGGTAGAAGCAGGTTGTTGCAGTGGATCTCCAGGTCAATTGCTGGGTGTGCAACGAGGTCATATACAGGAGGAGTGCAAAGAGAGCAAAAAAAGTGCATCTCAAAGGCTATGGGATGGGAAGGAGTGGAAATTTCAGTTGCTACAGTGGTGCACAGCAATTTACAGGTAATCTGCTTTCATTGAAGTTTGTTAAGGGACATCAGTGTCGTGTGCAGTTCAGGGTAATGGGGGTAAGGGAGGAGGAGGCATGTTGTGCAGGATAAAATGGGGAGTCTGGGGTTTTATAAGTGGGAGGGAGTCACAACACACATAGGACCACAGGAAGTTACTATCCTTACTTCAATCTGTTCATATTGTTTTAGGGGGCATGGCCGGGGACCTTTTGGAGTATCAGCTATAAGGGAGGCATATGGTAGGGTATTGTCAGATTGATTATATTTGTGTTGCAACTGCTTGAGGGGAGGAGCTCAAGGGGAGGATTTAGTTATTTGGCTGGCTTGACGACTTGGTTAGGTTGGCAACTGGGCAAAGCGGAATCAGTTGTAAGTAATGTACTTGCATTCAGTTGACAGACTGACTGAAGCAAGCCAGTAGGGTGTTCTGTTGACAAAAAAGAGATTCTAAGGTGGGGGATCTGTTGAGAGACAAACAGTTCTTTAAGCAGGTTTTTCTAATGTTACATACTGGGTTAAGGTATTTACAGCAAGTAGATACGGTGGCAGATGACTTGCACTTTGAGTTGGTAGAAGGTGGGTGGTATTGGTATGACTTTTAGAGAGGTATAACTTTTAGTAGTAGGGTACAGTTTCACCAGGATATCATGGCAGTGACATGAGGCTCTGGCGCCATTAGCAGCAGCATCTTAGGTTGGTTTAGAAGATTACAAGAGCATGGCAAGTGCCTGGGTATTATAGCCACCAGGAGTAACAGTTTGGTGAGATTGATTTTTGACATGTACCTGGGTATTATAGCCACTAGGGGTAATGGATTGGCGAGATAGATTTTTTATTTTTTTTTTAAAAGATCAAGGATGAGTGGACGGCTATTATTTCAGTGGTATGGGGTTATGGTTATGTTAATTGCTAAATCTTGTATAGTGGTTCACATGCTGGAGGGGTTAGGATAGGTTTCATAGTGCGAAACTAGGATATTGTGAATGTTAAAGTAGATTGTTTGTAAAGGTTGGCGCTGGATAAATGGAGGGTCAGTGGGCTATAGGTTGTGGGTTTGCTATTTCATGGATGTTTGAAGTAGTAGTTGGGTAGTTTGGGGTTACAAAGGATTGTGGGTACAACGTTATGATTACTAGGCAACCAATTCACTAAGAAAAGAAAATCAAGTTTGGTGATTACGGTGTCTGTTGGGTGGTTAGAGTGGTTGCAGTTCAGCATGATAGCATGTCATTGCCATGGCTTAGTTTTGGATGACATTGGAATTTAGAGTCTGGTGGGTCGTTTGGTAGAAATTCATATGATTAACAAAAAAAAACAAAAAAAGTAAAAGTATATAAAGGGCTGTTATGGCTTAGTTGTTTCATGCCAATGGTACAGTGTGGTTATAGCTAATCTTACCTTATTTAGTTTCATTAGGATGTGTGATGGTATGGCAAGGCGTGGCGTTGATGACTGAGTTTTAACGTACTTTATAGATGATGGGTACACTGAATGATATTTGGCTTAAGCCTTCCCTTTATGTGAGGTACTTGGTCGGAAATTTTGGGTCGAAGGGAAGGGAACAGCCTGGTCAGGATGGTTGGTAGAGAAGAGGGATAGGCTTGCCCACTTCTGTCCCCCCTTTCATGTTTGAATGTGTATTTTAAGGAATTGGGGAAAAGGAAAATGAGCAGCTGGAGGAAGCTTGCTGGGTAGGTAAGCAAGTGGAGGTAAGGACACTGCTGATTTGGTTGGAAAGTAATTCAATGGATGGTATATGAAGTGAGATGGGGTGCTGCTTCATATGAGTAAGGTTATGCCATCCTGAATTATTTGGTTGGACGGGCAATTTGCTAAATGGGATATGAAGTGAGTCTGGGATGCTGCTTCATAAGTAAAGTAAGCGAGCAAAGGTATGGACGCTGCTTACTGGGCAGAATGAGCAGGTACGCTGTCCTGACTATCATTACAAGGATGTTCATACATCACACCGAATGACATTTGGTGGAGAAGAGGGACAGGCTTGCCCACTTCTGTTTCCCCCTCTGGTGTTTGGATGTGCATTTTAAGGAATTGGGGAAAAAGAAAATCAGCAGCTGGAGGAAGCTTGCTGGATAGCTAAGCAAGCGGAGGTAAGGATGCTGCTGATCTGGCTGGAAGGTAATTCAATGGCTGGCATATGAAGTGAGATGCTGCTTCATATGAGTAAGGTCCTGCCATCCTGAATTATTTGGTTGGATGGGCAATTTGCTAAATGGGATATGAAGTGAGTCTGGGATGCTGCTTCATAAGTAAAGTAAGTGAGCAAAGGTATGGATGCTGCTTACTGGGCAGGACGAGCAGGTACGCTGTCCTGATTAACATTACAAGGATTTTCATGCTGTGTTTAGAACCAGCTATACTATGTCCAATTGTAATTAATTTTGGTGATCAAAGCTATGTTATGGAAGTTTAATAAAGGTCATCAAATGTCATTCGGTGTGATATGTTTATTTAAGGGGACCTGGACAATACATGAATGACAAATTTTAATATGGTTTGCTTTCTTTTAAAGTATGCTTGCCTGTATCCTTAAGTGCTAATTTAATAAAGATGTTAAAAGAAGAAATACAACTCTGAAGACAGAACTACAGGCAGGTTCACAATGTGAAAACAGAGTTTAAACATCATGAGTCACTTATCCACCACATGCACAAACATGGCAGAGTCATACTACTACCTTTGTGCAATTAGAAGTGACAGATTTGACAATAATGTACAAAAGTTTTACATTCTTTTTTAACCCCTTCAACTATTAATATTAAAAGCAGAAATTATGGAGCATCTATACTCACTGAAGTGCTCTCTTAGATGCTCTGTTCTGGTCCCATGGAGCTGCTATTTCCTTTTGATCTCCTCAGGGGCTAGAGACATAAAACAGTCATAATATAAAATCTGTGTATAGTTGACAGTGTCACATT